>NC_087477.1:50822979-51152265 GCF_036417665.1 Passer domesticus
TTAACAATTTTTAGATTCATAAACTAGCATTAGAGATTTTTTTTAACCTTTTGATAAATATAATCAGTTTCAAATTTTGGATGATTTTGTAGCTTAAACTTTTCAAAAATCTTTGCAATATGCAGGCATAAAGAATATTGGAGTTTTTTAAAGCACTGAAGGACACATCCAATAAATGTTTAAGTAGCTGCAATAGCTGAGATTATACGCTTTGTACTATCCAAGGCAGGATTAAGAATCCAGATTTTTTCTATAGAGAATTAGAAGGTAAGAGGATGAAAACTTCTGCAGGTTAAGTAAAGAGCCTTTAAGAGTTAGTGAGTGAGAAATGCTTTGACTTGGAGACTGTATCACAGGTTCAAAATTACTTTTGATATGAATGCATCCTAGGTTCATATTCCTCTCCTTCCTTTTGCCACTTTTTTATTGTCCAGATAATGTTCATAATCAACAACTAACACAGCCTGGTAACTATACATTCCAATAAGTGACAAAAATATTTAAAATTGAAATTTCTCCCTAACAAGATACACTGATGAGAATTAGGATGTATTAAGTTCATTCTGGATCATACTAGGTTTTGTTCCACAACGGTGCTTTTAAAGTAACTTGATGTGAACAGCAGATTTATCTTTGTCTGAAAAACATAGGTCAAGCACCTGAAAGCACTTAAAAACTTTTATTTTCTTTGCCGAGATACTGTTCAAAGTCAAACTCCTTTAAATATTTAAATAAACAAGGTTTTAGATTACTTTTATGGAGACAAACCTACATTGTGAAGCAAGATTTATAGTCTCCCTTTATTTTAGCAACACAGCAGGTTTGAACTACTGCAATTTGAGTTCAAATGTTTTAAAGTGAAACATAGCATTTCCTTCTGGTTGCACAGATTCTGGTGGACATGCTTTAGCAGGCTCTTGCTACAAAATTATTGCAGGTGTATCATCACTCAACTTTGTACTATGAAACTTGGTCAGTATCTGTTATTTTACTTCAAATTGAAGTTGCTGCTACTCGTAAATGCCTGCCACTGTGGTGGTTTTTTTAATCTCTCTTGTTTTTTTGTTGGGGGGGGGAAGGGGGGTTGATTTGTTTTGGTTTTTTGTGGTTTTTTGTTGTTGTTTTTTGATTGATTGGTTTTTTTGGGTTTTTTTGGGTTTTGTTCTTTGGTTTTTGGAGGGGGCAGTGGTTTCCTTTGCTTTACTTTTGGGTTTCTTTTGACTGTTTTTTTTAAAAAGCAAACCATTGAATGCAGCAGTAATTGTCATGTGATTTTATTCTAAGTGATACCAGTAATAAGGTATTGAAGTAATGATTTAGACCACTGAAAAGGAGAAAGGATTGTAAGGGAGATCATCCTTAGCTGTGGTCCATAATATCAAGTCCTACTTTGGACTTGACCTCAATGCATCACAGTAGTGTATGTTACATTACTGGAGTGGGCACACAGATACACTATAGCCTATTAGTAAAAAGAGAAATATCAACATTAACAAAGGCAACTTTACACTGAATTTATTTTGACATGTCAAGCTGGTTTCAAAAGGTTTGTAAAATGTTAGTGGGTATTTCTGCTTTTTTTTCTTGTGTGTTTAGCTCAAAAAAAATAATAACACAATAAAACCATAAAACTAAACTTCAGGCCTATGACACATCTGCTATTATTTTAGAATGTTTAGCTTTTTATATTTTGGTGGAAATTAGGTTTTAGACTTCCTGTTTAAAAAAAATCTCTATGAAATAATCAATATTTTTTTAGACAAGCTAGGTTTTCATCAGTGAATTTTTCTACCTTGAGCTTCAATGGGAACATCTGGCTCTTTTCCAATAATCAATATTATCTCTTGAGTTCAATTTCAAAAATCAGCTGCAGAGAGCAACAATTAGAGGTTACTAGACTTGATAGATTTTATAAGAAGCAATTATGTCATTAACAAATTATCAAGTTATCAAGCTGTCTTATAGAGATAATACAGAAAAAAGCAGAAAGCTGCTGATTGTACAGGAAAAGAGATGTGTCTATGATAGGAAGAACATGTTATTAATTAAAGTGAGCTGTACAGACTTAACCTTTAGAGCTTTAGTAGTGCTGGGAGTCAAATACTTAATTTGATAATAAATTTTAAAAGCAAGGGAAAAAAGGTCCTATTTTGTTACCTAAACTAGAGTTTAGGTAGACTATAGAAATCCAAATCTAGCATGAATGTATGGTAAACCCCTGGATTTCTATTGCCTGACAATTGCTCTTATGGGAACTGATACACAGGAAGTTCTATCTAATCATGTAGAAGAATTTCCTGGATTGCCCAAAGGGGTTGTGGAGTTTCCCTCGCTGGAGACATTCAAGAACTATCTGGACACAATCCTGTGCCATGTTCATGACCCTGCTTGAGCAGGAAGGTTGGACCAGATGACTCACTGTGGTCCATTCCAGCCTCACACATTCCATGATTCCGATATTTTTTACAATCAATTGCGTTCTGTGGAGTTGGAGATTCTGAGCTGTGGGCTGTTTATTTGTCTTAAAATAAAGGGAACATCTGGCTCTTTTTTGTAAGACTGCAAAAGTTCAACATAAAGACTCCATGCTGGGATTTTGTGTGGCCAGTGGATCGTGACATGTCTTGGGGGTTTTCATTTATGCTGGTATAATGACTCTTGAAGGCTGGTTGTCTTGGGGCAGGAGTGTCACCCAGTGGCTCATTTTGACTGAGATTTCAGTAGGTATTTTCATCTCGTTTCTCACGTATCTATAAATCAGTCCCTAACCATCTGAAAACCTGGATTGGGTGCTCTCCAAGGAGATAGAATCTGGATTTAAGTCTTTGAGGTATAGCAAAGATTTCCTATTTGAGTAATGTTCCAGCTGCTCTTCTAAAGGTCAGCGTCTCAACTGAAAGTACCCACATTGTAAATTAGGAAAATAAGGCCTGTTCAGCTCTATAAAAGAGGAGAGTACAGGTATGCTAACGTTGGAGAGATTAGCTCCCAAGTGCTTAAATATGTCTCCCTAAAATCCTGAATAACGCTGTTGGGTTTAAGGAGTCCCAGATGGTCTCCGTCCCTAAAACGATCCTCTGGGCTGTCCTCGACGGCCTGTCAAGTAGATTTTCCCCTCTTTACTGTGCGTGCTGTTCTCTTGTACTCTGTCCAAAAGTGTTTGTCTTTCCTGCTTACAAGTGAACAGAAAAACATTTCTAAATTTGGGATTACACCCCTAATTTTACTGTTGGATCTGTTTCCCAATGTAGCTATTAAATGCTGGTAAGTTTTTTTAAGGAGAGTGAAGAAATGTAATCAGAATTGTATTTACTATGCTAGAAATTATTTACTTGCTAGAAGAGCCAAGCTGACTTTATTTCATTAGCTTTTGACCTCTCTCCCACATTTTTCTCAGATTTTTTAAAAGCCACCAATAAAACTTTTAGTCTCATCTTACGCATGAGATGCTGTTGTGATGCTGGTAACTATTTAGATGCAGGAGATTCTCTCTGCAAGAAACAGGGATGTAACAGAAAAATTGATTATATAAGTGTTCCTATGGATTTGGCAGTACTTGTAATTGAGGTTCTGAGTAGTTGAAGCAGATGGCTGAGCCTTGAAGGACTAAAGATATCCATGGCACAACTCAATGCTCTTCTATTGAACTTTATTCTAAAAGCTTGGGATGGGACTCACTAAAGGTAGGAGAGATGGCCTAAATGAGATTATCACTGGATAATTTTTTTCGGTGTATTCAAGAACAGTGTCATTCTTTTCCAGAGCCCAGATTTGATAAGGAAACATTGCTTTGCAGTTCATTTTTTCTGTCTTTCTGATTTCTAATTCAGATAAATTCCATAGCACTACACACAAGATCTTACAGATGTTTTTACTTGTCACTGCAATTTTTTTGTGTTTAATTGGGTTTTTCCTTACTTTTAGAAACATTATTCTTCTAATTTTAATGCATTAAAACTTACAACATTTTTCAGTAATACTATGTGTGTGTTCTGAAGGTATTGTAAATGATTCATTCAAGGCAAATATATGTTACAGCTAATGTGCAGTAAAATTGCAAGTATTTATCTAACTTCAAAAAGTATTAGGGCTGCTTAATCTTTGAGTGACATCAATATGGACCCAATTAGCACAGTTTTCAGCCACTTCATAATTCAAGAGAATGTGATCATTCAGCTGTAAGCATATTTGACAGAAACTCCATAGTCATGAAGGTAAAAGCTTGCAAGATCACCCAGTAGGATGGAGAAGCTGTCATTCTCTCATCAGTGCTGTTGAATACTAATGTCAAGGTCAGAAGAGTGTAATTTTAGGCTGCCAAAATATTGTTGAATTTGATCAGCTAGCAATGCTTAAAAAGAAAGTAACAACATAGGAATTTATATACAACTTTGGTACGATAGCTGCAAACTTTCAGGTGCGCCCCCACTGGAAATGTTCTCCGTTATTTACTGCTTTGATTGGCACCTTCATATGCATTTTTCCTAATTGTAACATTTTCTTTAAATATCATCATCCTTGCCTAACATAAAAATTACAACTGATACATGTTTTACAAACTCTGCATGTAATTTTAAATGCTGATGTGGGAGACTTTGTGTTCAAAATATATCGCAATTAGAGTGAAGATTTGGATGTAAAAATTTCTGAGTGCTTATTTTAGACAACAAATTGTCACATATATAATGGTAGATTTGTCTTGACTCAGTTTTTCATTTACATAGCATGATCATGCTACATGGAGGTTCATACTGCTAGCTCCATCTAATAAATGCTTATAGACTGGATGGACGCAGTATCTTCTGAATCATAAAAGGATGAGGGGCAATGACTGAAGGTTTCAAGAGGGCACATTAGGAGAAAACAGTTTCACAGTGAGGATGGTTAAAAATTGCAGTAGGTTGTTCAGAGGCACTATTAATTTTTTATCTCTGGAGATGTTCAGAACCCTGTTTTTTCACAAAAATGTCTTAAGCAAACCAGACCTAAGCTGTCTCTGCTCTGTGTGGATTCAGCTTGATGGCTTCCAGACTTTGCTGCTACTTCACAACCTCCAGTATTTCATCATTCTCCCATTTCCATTTTGATAAAACAGTTGTTGATGTAGTTTATATGACTTCTAAAGATATGAAATGAGAGTATAATTTTGAAAATACTTGGAGGCCTCTGTAATCCTTAGGTTTTGAAAGATATTTAGAGACTTGAAAGTCACCTCTTTTGTGAAAGAGTAAATCTCTTCCATGTCACACCTCAGGATCTGAGCTGGAATCCCCAAGTTGGCATTACATCCTTGCTCTTACCAACAGCTACTTGTTATTAATGGCTTCACTTGCTCCTCTATCCACAAAGAGGAGTCCACAAATGAATGAGTTAAATCTATACATTGATACTGTAGTAGTAATTTTTTTTTCATAAATATAACATAAATTTGATGAACTTTCTTAACAGAGAAGATACAGGAAAACAAAATATAGCAACCTTATATGTTCATATCAAGTACCTAGGTTTTGGATTTTTTTTTTTTACTTCAGTTTTGGGTTTTTATTTAAGGACTTTTTGGCTGTGATTGATTTTACATTACATGAATATGTCAATGAGCACTGGCAAAAAAATGCCTCGGTAGGATTGCTTTTCAGATCCAGATACATCTTTGAAAGATGTCTAAAATGACATGTTTGCAGTAAAATATACATGGCCGGGTGAACTTTTCTGGTCTTATCTTGCGCCTCAGTAATTTTAAAACAGAAACCAAAGCCTTTGTTCTGATAAACCAGACATCTTTCTAAAATATATTTATTAAAATGAAATATTCAAAGATTCCAAAGAGCAAGTATACATACAATAAATGTGTTCTTTTTCTCCTGTGCATGGTTGACTTTCATTCATATTAATGGGGTTAGGAACATGCTTCAAGCAGAGAAGACTGTAATTTTTAAAACCTGTCTATTGAATATTTGGTTTAGTTAAATTTATGTTGTCTTTTTACTACAGGGGAGAAAATTATTTTTTGGAAGGTAATGTTTCTTTTGAGTTTAACTCTTATAAAAATCCTTATCTTTGAGTTTATTTGTGAATATTTTGAGAAATACTTTAGAGCCTTGAGAATGTTTGAGAAAAGATAACTATATAACATTTTCATAATTAAAGTATTTTTAGTGGAACTCTGAATATTTGCTAGTTATAAAGGTAATTGTCACTGACAGCCACTCTATCAGAAAGACAAATTCTCACATGATTTGTGAGACAGTCTCAGAAATATGTGTTTGTAGCAGCCAATGCATGTGTCATACTGCTTTCAGATACACTCAGATGTTTAGATGAGTTGAGGGATAACAAAATTATGACTCTAAAGACCTTATTTTGTTGAAAATGTAATAGAATTGCAATATCCACATACTTTCAATTCAACATGTCTTAATAGGATTCTATAATTACTCTAAATTCCTAATTTTCTGCAGTAATGCTCTTTTGTACAAAAAAAATACTTCATAAAAGCCTGGCACCATGCAGTGGTCTTTTTTTTAGGTTCAAGAATCCTAGCTGATCTTAGAAATGGTGACACTCCAGAGTAAGAAATTTATTATAATAACTTAGGAGTGTACCTCATTTGTATGAATTCAACACTTTCATGCTGAAGTTTTTTATTAATAAAGTCATATCTGTCCTGAATTTTTTAAAAAATCAATATATATAGAATTGCTGCAGTGTAAATTCTGAAATTTTCTAGTTTTCATGTACTTTTCACACTCTATGAATGAAATACTTTTATAGAGTGCTTGATAGCAAACTGCTCATACATTTTAATGGTTAAAAACATGCCCTTGTACTCCATAGTGCATGTCTGAAATCTATGGCATACATGCATTTCCTTAATGAATCTAGTTAGAGTTGCACTTGTACCTATCTTAAACATTTGTATAAGTGCACATAGTTTTCACTGTTCAAATATGTTTTCATATATTTAGTTCACTTTTTTATTCCAGTGGAAAAAGAAGTATGATTTAAGTTTTTATCCTGGTTCTGGAGATTAACACATATCAAAAAGATTTCATTGATTTCAGTTTGTTGTCAGTAATTTAAGCTTGTTGTTACCTTTCTGAAAAGCTGAGGTGGTTAAACATAGAGCATGGATGATGCATACCATGACCCTTTGGCACGGAACAACTGGTAGTGGCTGTTTATATGTGCAATAAAATCGTGATCAATCTCTGACACTTACTACAGACTTCCTGCTGCTTAGAAATGTGTACAGTAATAGCATTTGTATGTTTTCTGTTCCCTTAAGAGTTCAGTATGATGCTTCACAGGAGCAAAGAAAATTAGAAATAACATCACCAACACTGTGATAGGAATAAATAAAATAGCAATTTGTAAACTCTTCCAGACAGATCTTTACAAATAAATGTAGGAGTTTCTGTGTATGGGTATAATGTAAATATAAGTTCAGTAGGGATTTTGTTTATCTGTTGTGTGTATAAACACAGTTATTTCATTTTATACTTTACTGTTTAAATTGTAAGAACCTGACCTTTTTCTTTCTTACCAATAACTAGACCACAAGAGACACTACTTAGTACAGTAGATGAAGCTGGAATTAATATCTTTAAATTTTACGAAGCCAGTTCTGGGTGGGGTGAGGGGAGTTCCTATTTTAAGTGTTTGAGTTTGAAGACTAAAATTCATTAATAATTTTGTTAAAGATAAGTTTCGGAATTTTAATAGGACAATAATGGGTAAAAATGGCTAGGTTGTAATTGATTTTACCTTTTCACTGTGGCAGACAGTTAATAGTTTTCTGGGTTATGTGAATTAAAAATAAAAAAGCCACACACAAAAAAACCCCATAGAAGTAGGGACCATGAAACTGCTTTATCAGTTTAGAAGAACAGAGAAAAAAACAAACTCCCACATTCTAGTATCAGTACAAATTAAACTAGAGGAACCATGTGTAAGGTTCCCATGTTCCATCACCTACTTTTCCTGACATTTCACAGAAATACAAATCTGATTATATGCACTGTAGAAAAGCATGTAATTCTTTACTTAAGTCTTTAAAATACAATGATTGATTTCTGTTCTAACTAATAGGTTATGTCTGAAATCCTGATAAAATTTGAGTTACTGAAGCTTCAATTTATTTTTAATGGGTAGAGGATTTATTTACGTGAAATCAAACATGGGAGTCTGAGGAATCTCTAATGATTATATCTGGTTTCATATCCAGTCTGAAATCTGGATGTCTGTGGGGAAGAATTTTGTATGCATGGTGCAGGTGAAGGGTCACTACAATGCTATACACATTGTTTTTTCTTACCTTTTTGTCCCATAATTGCCTTTTTTTTTCCTTTAGCTAACACAGTGTTTGAAAGTTATATCTGTTTAAATCCGAGGAAAATTTAAAGTATGTGTACAAAATACCAATCCAGGGTATTATGCCAGTATTTTAGTTGTAAATAAGTCTTAGGCCAAAAATTTTTGCTGCTGTATTTAATTATGATGAATGGGCATACAATTTGAAACTGAATAAGCTTTTTAAGTCTAGACAATGTTCCTGTAGTAATTCCTTCATGCAATTTATTTTAGTCAGTATGCATTGTGTTCCAGTGTAGTACACAAAAAGAGCCATTTAGGGAAAATATTCGATACTTATTCATCCTAATATTGTGATTTCCATGCAATTGAAATGTAAGAAAGGGCTTTGTGTTGGGTCACATTGCTAAAAAGGGTAGTTTGTACAGGGGGTCTCCTCTTTGGTTTCTCCTTTATTTCTTCTCCTTTTGAATGGCATGCTTCATAAAACTGCCTAATTATCATGTTCTTGAATCTAAAAATTGCAATCATCATAATAGGAAATACTAACTAACCTCTACTAACAAAATTTAACTGCATGAATCCAGTACACATAGAATCATGGAACAGAATCATTAAGGTTGAACATGACCTCCAAGATCATCATGCCAACCAAACCATATCACAAAATACCACATCCAGTCTTTTTTGATCACTTCCAGACATGTTGACTTTACCACTTCCCTGGGGAGTGCATTCCAATGCTTGAACACTCAGTGTAGAATTTGATTCTTAGATCCAACCTGAACCTTGCCTGGTACTCCTAGAGGTCATTTCCCCTTATCCTGTCACTGGTTGCCATTAGAAGAGGCTGATCCCCAACTCACTATAATCTTCTTTCAGGAATTGGTAGAGACCTATAAGATTCTCCCCTGAGCTGCCTTTTCTCCAGGCTAGATAACTACCATTCTTTATGTTCCAGACCCTAATGCTTGCTTCACAGAAGGAAGCAAAGGTGCGCACCTTCACTATTAGATGTATATAGCCCATGGGCACTACTTTAATTATTCTTATGAAGGTCATATTCTTTCTTTGTTTCTATGCTTTTGGAGTACTTCCTGACTCTTATTGTTTGCCATTCATGCTTTATGAGGAAGAGGAAGTTGCCTTTTTCTGATACAAGCCTAATTATTATCATCCCTGATTGATCATGTCCTACACTTGCTAGAGTATAATGCATTCTGGAGAGTTTCCTGTAGTGAAACAGCCATATATTCCCATGTTGCCTTTGTTTTATTTATTAAGTAACACTTTACTAAGTGCCTTCTACCATTGCATATTGGCACTGGTTTCTGGGCTTTTAGGGAATAAGATGTTGCTCATGATAGCAAATATTTCTTGATTTAAAGTGAATGCAAAGTAACTATGAGTGAAGGCAGAACTCGAAGTTTGCACCTGCTAGTATACGATTATCAAATTAAAATGTGGATGTTCCATAATAGCTTTTACCTACAATAGTTTTCAGAAACACAGTGAAATTCTTCCAAACTGTATTTTTTGTACTTTCAGCAGTGTGTCTGCTTGAATACATTAACCATAAATATGTGACTACAGTTAATTTAAAAGCACCAAAGTTAGATGAAGGTAACAAAATGGGTAAATCCAGAATTAACTTATGAACTGAATTAAAGAATCTAATTGGGCCCATTTCATTCAAGGAAAAAGCTTTTTAAAAAATAATCAGTTCACATGTGGAAGGGGAAGGCAAATCTCATTTGAAACTGCGTTTTCTTTACTTTCCTGCAAATACCTTAATTGTAGCACCTTCAGATATTGCCTTTGTTGGTGTATTTCCACTTTCTGTGCAATGTATAAATATTCATTAGCATAGTAATTAGAACTTGTGTTTCCCATATAAATTGGTTCAACAAACAGGGAATAGAATAATTTTTACTGTCTCTGTTTCATTGAGTATATGAATATTTATTGAAAGTAATAAGAAGTTTCATCAGGAGAGACGGAAACATACTTATCAACAGTCTGCCTATAGTAATAAAGATAAAAGAGTTCCTGGAAAATAGGGGTTAAATAGCCTTCAGGTAGAGCTGAAATGCAAAAGTAAGATTTCCGTATAGCTGTTGATTGTTCAAAAAATACTGTTATTTAGCAAAAAGTGGGGAATGTGTTGCTGGAATCTTTTTTCTTCTTGTTTTCTGTGCTTGGTATCAGTGTTAAAGTTTAACATGTAAACTTCAACAAAAAAAAGAAAAAATATATTAATTTTATTTTCTTTCAGATGTCACTCACAGAATTTGGAAAATCATTTGCGCAGTTCCCTAGTCTCATTTTCCTAATGGATGTTGGCTTCCCCAGTTCTTTGTAGGGAATATTCTTCTAACAAGTGAACAACACAGCATATATTAAATTGGAAAGTTTAAGGTATCAGGTAACAGGAGACATTTTTAATACTGCTACAGCATCAGAAATTAGTATCACAATCTTTTAAACAACATTGGTCTTCACATTATGTATGGCCTTTCAAAAGTAAAGACTATTGTCGGATCATTTGTATGCTACAGTATTCTTATCCCATGTTATTTAACATAGTTTAGGCCAGTTGTGTTGGCAGAAAACTGCATAAAGCAGTTTCTTTTTTTTCTATAGCTTTTTAGACCAAGGTAAGATCAGGTTTATGGTAGTGGTTTATTCTGGATGTTTACAATTTTTGGGTTGAGTTGTAGGTGGATCTTGGTGTAGCCCTTCAAAGAGACAGAAAAATCCACATGATTATGTTCTTGATCAACAAGCAATAGATAGGGAAAATTAAAAGACAACTGAGGAAAGAGGATTTTGTATTTTTTAAGATATGTATTGTACATTTTTCCTTTATACATGCATAGCAATTGGAAAGGTGACTTCTGATAGCTCATGGGCCGTATACCTGAAAGCAGTCGTTGCAACTAAATTAAAAATCTGGCAAGGACTTTCCTTTGACAGGATGATACATTTTTCCCTAAAAAATAAAATAAAACAAAAGCGAAAGTATGAGTACTGACAGAGGAACATTCAAAAACACTTAAAGTCTTAGGGGAGAAAAATATCTGTAAAGATGATTAATGATTATCAGGCATAAAATAAGTGTTTTTAAGCTCTGTCAACTTTGCTTTTCTAATGAGGACTTAACTGCTCCTCAACTAAAGCTTTTATCCAAGCTGTGTTTTGTATTTCACTTAATCAATGCTTTGTATAGAGACAGTTACCATCATCATAACCTTTCAGTTCTTGTGTTTTGGCATCTCACAGATTTCGTATGCAAGTTGGGGGCTCAAGGGAAGCACATTTAACTGAAATGTCCAAGTACAATTTAGTGTGTGATGTAGGGTTATAGAACTCCTCTCAGACTTGCTTATTGTTGCAAAGAGAGCCTTTGTAATTACTGGGGGATTATGGCAGAATATGAAAGACCTTGAAAGCAGCTTTCGTGAGGATCAGGAATGTGTTCTGCACAACCTCTGAAACAATCAGCTAGAGTAGTGAAGCAGAAGTATATTAAAATGTGAAGAGTTCACTGAAAAGGTCCTGATAGAAACACCCAATTAAAGAAATAAAAACTGATATTTCAGCTTGTGAAAGGTTTTCACTTTGGTAAGAAAAAAGAGCCTTAGGAGGATGGGAAATGATATGACAATACAAATACAGTGGCTTCTTCTTTTTTCTAACCAACAAAAGTAACAAAATTTAAGTTTAATGTTATATAATTAAGAAGAATCAAATTGAAGTTATTGTACTGGTACGCTGCCCAAATCATTATGCAAGATTGAGACCAAGAACCCAGGAATAATTGATTTTCTTTTTTTCACACTTACAAATTAGTGAAAATTTTTGGATAAGAGTATGGTGCAACAGACCACCAAACTGTCATATTATATTAGCTTTAACTTCTTAATTGGGTTTCTTTAATTATTTTTTTAGTCACAAAGGATCACTGTATGGTTTTTAAGGTTATTCCTCACCAAAAATGTCTCCATATTTTTTATCTATTTTTCTGTATATAGCAGTATATTTTTACTTTATCCTTCTCTATTTCAGAGTTAAACAACAGCAAAAGCAATACAATGCTAAAAATCATCTGCCTAAGTATTGTTGGTGTGATTTTTGTTGATGTATGGGGTTTTTATTTCAGATAAAATCTTGTGCCTTATCATGAGGGTTCAGTCATAAACTTTCTTTTCTGTAATGGAAGCTGCCTTGCCTGGCACTGAGTTTTCTATTAATGCTTTTTTTTTTTTTTCTAAATGATACTGAAGTTGAAGCAGATTTAGGTGAATTATCATTCAGTAGTGAGCAGGTAGAAAAATCATGCAGTGCTTTTGGAAAATTACATCTGTGAATTTAGCTAATACAGTTGTGAACTGTAAGTAATTAGCAAAACCTGAATCTTTTCCAGTTTGCGTATTGAATGCTTTAAGATATTTTCACTTTATAAGTATTTCTGAATAACATGATGATAAACACTTTTTGTTATGATTTGTTCGGTGTTTTTGCTACAGTTTGATCCATAACACATTAAAAAATATTTGAAGCCCATTTTGCAATATTTTTCTTATGTAAAATACTTATTATGTAGTTGAAACAAAATTCTACAAATGCGTCAGGTTATCCTTTATGTGAAAGTACCTTTAGATCACTGTATATTTGTAAGAAACCTGGTACAATAGCCAAGAAAATCCAAATAACAATTCCCACCATTACCAACATTGACACCTGCTCCAACTGTCAGTCATAAGAGGATGATCTTCCCCATAATACCTCCTGTTTACATATCTCAGCTAAAACCAACATTAATGTTATTAGCACACAACACTTTTCAGTAATTCTTCATTTTACATTACTCATCTAAAATACTCTCATAAAGCAGATTTTTTTTTTTTTTTGAGTCAGTTGAAAATTAGGAATTTCCAAAACTAAAACTTAATTCCCCTTCCCCCAAGACATTTAATTAAAAAATGTATGAACTTCTTAACTGGAAAAGATGTTTCACTTTTTTTGTAAATGCTGAGGGGAGAATCTAACATGGGAATCATATAAAGTTAGACTTCCCACAAGAAACAAAATTTATGCAAATGAACATGTTCATTGGCAAAAAGCTAGACTGAAAAAAGTATATATAATTTACTCTTGTTGTTAACTGGAAAATTTGAGAATATTTTATTATTTTTGCCTGCACTCATATTTTGAAAAAAAAGTGCTGTGTGAAAGCATTAAGAATTAAATATTGACTGTGTGTGCTTTGAGAGGCCAGCAGGCAATGTTACTGTGCAGGAGTGGCTTAAGAATGCCTAAGAATGACCATTTCTGAATATGTAACATTTATTTATTAGGCAAATTAAAATATTGGAGTAATTTTATTAAGCTGTTTCTAGTTTAAGTTTTCAACTTCACCATCCTTTTCCTGTTGAAATCCACACTGTGTTTAAAAGATTTACATCCAGTCAACTTGCTGTTAATATCCCTGAAATTTCTGAATGCTGTGAGAAAAACATGAAGGCTTTAGTAGAGAAATATTAACAATGAAAGAAAAATAAGATTTAAATACTATAAGTGAATATTGCTTTATTCAAATATAAACAACCACAAAAGTCTTTATCTAATTTTCAGGTAAGCAAATGAATCCTTAGATCAGTGTTGATGGCAAATACTTAGGAATTCAGGTTTAATTTTCTGTTATTCAATAAAATTATTAAGTTTCTCATAAAATAGACTCAAATGTGTGTTTGGAGACCCTATATAATAAATGAAATATAAAATACTGTATTTAAATAGGAGGCTGACAACAATATAAAAAATAGGAAAATACTAGTTCTAGATAAACTATACTGAATTCCTTTGTGTCAAGATATGATCTCCAAAAAAAAAGAAAAAAGCATGATCATTCCTTTCTTATAAAAAGTATGATGAATATACTCTGAACAATTTAAAATGTTGACTTCCTACTATAATATTTCTGTCTCATCCCACAGAATTTTAGAATGTAATTCATAGAACAGTTCTTAAATGGCAGTTAATCTTAACTCCACAAGGATTACTCTGTATATGTACACTATATGTACACAGCAGCTTCATACATGCAAAAAAATTTAATGCATGTAGTTTATGCATTTAAATGCATTTAAAGTCTTTAATTAGGAGTCTAATCTGAGCCTGCAAGGAAGACAATGTTGTTTTGCATTAACTATCTGAATATAACTCTCGTGGATAAATTAATTGCTAGCAATTTAAAAAGCTGTCAAAATTCAAACTGAATTTGTGATGGCTTTATTTTTTGGGTTTGGAACAGGAATAGATTCACAAAACTACTAGTGAAGAGATAACAACTGTTTCTCTTCTTCATCTTCCCATCTCCACCCACTCACCTCTACCCCCGTGAAGTTGAAGATGTCACCATATGTTTTTTAATGCAATAAATCCTATATATAGACTATGTTTCAACCCCTTCCCCTGACTGAGATTTAAACCTTTATTTTCTACCTTCCAGGGGAATCAACTAACCACTGGATATCCTACAGGGGTATGCTCTCACCTGAACTATATGAACTGCTACTTTGACCGAGCAGTGTGCCTCCCAAGTGAATTCTTTAACCACCAGACCAAAGAGTCATTCTCTCTCTTTGACTCAGTATTTAAATAATCCATGCAGAACAGCTTTTTCCATGGGGATCGAGAGAAGCCAATTATAGATTTCTCACTGGTTTAAGAACTCTTTTGGGAAAGTGAAAATGTGGGTTCAAGAATGTGCAGACAAGGTCTTGAACCTGATTGTCCCACATTGTATATCAGATGAGGCCCTAACCGCAGAGCTATTGAATAAGTGAAGAGAGGGGGGATTCTCTTTACTTCCATGAATGATTTACAAAGAGCGTGTAAGCCTAATCTTTCATTTCCAGTTCTTTAGTTTTCTGTTTAAATAGCTTCTGCAGAGTTGCCTATGTCTCTGGCAAGTATACAAATTAATGACTGGAGAAAAATGCTACTTTTGGGAACATAGAAGGATAATTCTTCCCCACATTTGTTGTTTCTAAATATTTTCTGACTATTTCAGTCAGTTCCAAATCAAATCAAAATATGGTTTTCTTTGTCCCTGAATGTTGAAGTGACTTCAATTTTAGTTGAAGTGTAGAGACATTGTAGAAGTGGTGGAAGATGCCTGGGTTTTTTTCAATACCCTTTTTTTTAAAAAAAAAAAAAAAACACCTGATAACTATTTACATGATACTTAAAGCCCTCTCTCAGATACTTCCATGTGTCCTAACGCTTCCCAGTTTAAGAACCTGTACTGAGCTGAACTAGCATACCTCTGTTAAGAAGTAGAACTTGCTGGCCACAAGTGCTTACTTCAATTCAGACATAAGGATCAATACAAAAGAAACACTGACCATCTACCTTTTACAGTGCCAATGGATGTAAGGAAAAGCCAGAACAAAGTATAGGCTTTTGGGTTTTTTTAAATGGGTAAAAATCAAGATAGAAAAAACTTACCTGCAAAGGTCAGCTGTTGATCTCTTGCAGGAAAATGTCTCAGTAGTGGTGTACAGTTGCAGAATAGATTGTCAAATATTGCAAATCTCTACAGAGTCACACAGAAGGTTTGTTGGCACCAATTGTGAAACCCAGAGTTCTGGAGTCCTAGTTTAGTGAATGATTTTCCCTTCCTTTAGAACTGTAATAAAGGACAAGAATGGTAACGTGCATTTCCTTACCTAGAAAGAACACTTGGTGTTAATCTTGATTTCCCAAGCTTTTACTTGACTTCAGTGGAGTAATGGTCAAGAACACAATCTCCTTCATTCTCCAAGAGATATACACTAGAATGATCGTGACACAAGCCAAATAACCAAATCTAGTTCCCTAAATCTTTGTGCCTAGTTTTTTTCAGCTCTCCCTTTCAGAAGTTTACCCAGGAAAACAAAGAAATCCATTCCTTTTTTTATTACACGTATTCACAGAGATCCACCATGCATTTCATGGGGGAAGGGAATATTCTCTGTTCATTAAGAAGGTGGTTATACCTTAGCAGGTGTTTAGGCAGCCCTACTGCCCTCACTTTAAATCAGGAGACAGTTTTGAAATAGATTTGTGTTTCTTGTGCTTTTTTATTAAATGCCGATAGGAAATGTACTTGAACTCAGAGTTGTTCATATGTGTCATTTCTCCCAAAGTAATGCATTTTTCTGGAAGACTTCTAACCAGAACACCAAAGATAGCAACATTCTTTCCAGAAGAGTCAGGTGTATTTGCTAACTCTTACTTTGTTGCTTTGTTGACCTTTTCACAAAAATATATAGTGCATTGTTCAAGCAAAAGCTATTGCTAATAGAACATTCTGAATTCTATTTTTAATTAGTCATCTTTCTTGATAATGCTGGATCTTCTTAGTCCAGAAAACTAAAACTAGTTTCCATTATGGAGAAGTTGGGATATTTCAGCCATTGTTTTATTTTTAAGACTGACTATTATTTCTGAACTACAGAAGTAAAAACAATCATAAAATATAAATAATTTCTGTTACATAATAAACAGTCTTTATTTCTTTCCTCTGACTGGCACATTCTTAGATTTAAACTGTGTGTTAAAAATTATAAGAAGAATTTTGATAATAATTCTTATGTGTGTTCTGTTTTGTCTCTAAGAATCTTCTCTTCCTTTACTGATTTCACAAAATAAGAAAGAATTAATTTAGCAGTATTCAAAACAAGCGTCCAAGATACAAATCTTTAAAGTGGTTCTCCATTCATATAAAGCAGATGCAAGTATGAAGCTTTAGCACATGAACAAACTCTGCACTGCGTGCAGGGTTTGATGAAACCTGTAACCCGTGAGATCAGCATGGCAGGCAAACCTGGGTGTGTTTCTTCTGTCCTGCTCAGTCAGCAAAGTAGGTGAGCTAACTGGCAGCAGCAACCAGATGCAAGGTTAACAGAAACAAAGGAGGACATGGAGCTGGAGGCAGCATAAAGTCAATTTTTGCAGTGAGTTTAGTTGTTTTTTTTTTCACCACCACAAAATTTCTTTTAAGGCATCCCTCAGCCTTAGCTTGTGTCTCTCAAGATTTCCTGCAGTTAACTCCCACCTGGTACACAGTTTGTATTCTGTATCAAATCTGTGTCTTCCAACCTAAGTCATGCACTGGCATTGTTCAGGTAAAACTTTCCTCAATGACAATTGTCAGCTGAAATTGTTTTTTTTCATCTTGTATCAGAAGACTAAAATTTATACTCAGGAACTTTAAAAAAAGCAAAAAACAAGCAACAAAAGCAAAACAAAAAAAATATAAGACTTTAAACAAACTTCACATTGAAACTCTTGAAAACATGAGAATGTTCTCTGGCTTATTTTTCTCAAAACCAAGGCAAATCTCAAGAATGAAAATGAAAATATGAAATAATAAATAATAGGGCTAAAGTATGCTTTTTCACAAAATGTATGTGAAGCACATAGAAAATTATAATTATTTGTTCTTCATAATACATTTTAAAAAATGTATTACTTGTCTTAGTATTAGTTGACCAGGTGCCTTTACTTTTTTGCTTTAGGGCCCATGTTTTGGATGTGATGGAGCCTTATGCATTTCTCGAGTTTCATGGCGATTAATAGATGAAGTTATTCTCCAATTAAATTAATGATATTTTCCAAAATGAGTTTCCAATCCCATAAATATGAAACAGTTGGAATAATAACACTCAGTGCTTGAGTTAGCTTTTCATTTATGGACTACTGAAGTATGTTGAAGTACATAGATGTTTATTTTCTGTGAAATTGTTTAGATTCAACAGAAGTTCACATTCACTTAAAGTCTTGCTCAAACAGTAAATTATTTCAGTCTCAAACAAGAAAGTGGGAGTATATGACAAATGCAACTTTAATGAAGTATTTCCAACTAGGCATTTAAAGTGGTTTATATAAGGCAGACAAATAGTCATCCTTTCTAGAACTGATATACTGCTGTTAAAATCATGAATATTTTTATTTTGTACTTGCCCTTTTTCTTTTTCCTATAAAAGTGGGGCAGAATCCACATTCACCTTGAGTGTAGAACTGAATCTTCCTATTACATATTCCCTGCCTGGATGTCACACAAGGGCCACTTAAGTCACATCAGCACCAGTCAGAGATGTTCAGAAACACTTCTGAGTGCTTTAATTGTTCATCAAGACCTAACCCTTTGAACATTGCTTTAAGGCATATTGGCTCTGCTCTTGAGTCACTGAAGCAAAATTGGAGCATCTGGATGCAGTGTCAAAATAGCCCAGGGAGCGCCAGTGCAGCACCCAAGTGGATAATCTCAACACAGAAGACAAACACTGCATTAGCGATTGCCGGAAGGCTACAGTTCATCTTCCTCTGAAATACAATACAAGAAAAGTTAAAGGATGATACTTTTTTCTTTGTATCTTCTGTTGTGTGAACAAAGAATCAAGCTGTGTTTTGATGTTTTATCAAGTGTTTGGCAGCATTTTCAATCTTTGTTTGCCCTACTAATCCACTGATTTTTCTTTTCTTTGGACAAAGCAATGAATGTTTTTTTACAGTTTATGCTGTATTGGATATGTTAGTGCTAAAGAATGAATCCAGTGATGATGTTGCCTTTGAATCAAAGTAGAGAAAGAAAAAGTATGATAATCTTTTAGTTGCCTATTAGTACTACAAAATCTAATTATACCCTCTTTACTTGTACTTAATATTTTTATAATTCTGTTACCTATGTGAAATAATATTTTTTGCTTTGTTTGCTTTCACAGATGGCAGCAAAACCGCATTCCATTGGTTGAAAAGAGCATTGTAAGTAACCATATTTTGTTTTTCCTGTTGAATTAGGCATCACATTTTAGTTTTCTAAATCTAATAAAATTTTGTCGTATGGATAAAACTGACTTCTTCCTTGAAAACTGGTGAACAATTAATACTCTGTGAGAGCCTGTGAGACATCTGGCATGTGGATACAGATACAATTCCCAAGCCAGATTTCTTTTGCCATCGGCAAGAATAGTTTATGTAAGGCTTAGGCCAACAGGTCAAGAAATATAAATGCAGAAGCATGCTAAACATACCACCTGACATCAGGCTTTTCCTGGAACATGGTTGATCTGTAGAGTGCAGACCAGAATGAATACTGGAGTGCAAAACTGGGGCACAGCAGCATATACAATCTGTTTCCTGACTTCCTGTTTTTCTGACCATGCATCTAAGATTTTATTCATGTATGTGTAGAAGTGAATCTAAATACAATCAGAAGCATAAGACTGATTTGATGATTTACTATTTTTATTTGATTCAGATAATGCATTCAGGTTGCATTTTATATATATGTGCATAGAAGAACATATATATATACAGTAAAATAATTTCTGCACTGATAATTAAAAAAATCTCTGGTAAGCACTGTGCTTCACACCACCATTCAAACTATTCACACTACTCTTCTAAATACATTAACAAAATATATTCCATTTGGAACATGTCAAGTAAATGGGTAACACTTTTTCTAGCATGTCTAGCTGCCATTAATTTAGTTAGTATTCATTGTAATTACACTCATCATAATGAATTCATTTAGTATTAATGTGAATATTATACAACTTTTTAGACAATCCATTATAATTCAGCAATAATTAATGTACATATTAAATGAAGTGTTACTACTTAGTGCTATGATAAAGCCATGTTGTTTCATTTGAAAAGCTTTAGAGGAAGTTACGTTTAATCTCATTGGTATTCCAATTGTTGCCAGGAGATATTTTTCAATGGCAAAGGGCAATTCTTCTTGGGAGACTTGTTAACTTTTCAGTGAGATTCCATGTTTGCACTTGTCTACTGATTCACTTACAAGATACTGGCATTTGTAGCAAGATACTTAATGGACATGATAATGCAAAAAACTCATTGAACTATTCTAAAAGCATAAAAGATTTCTGACATTTCAGACAGTATCCAATAAAAGATGCCAGAGTTTATAAGTGAAGTCCTGTAGCACTTACATTTTATGATTCTTCTTCCCTTCTGTCCTCCAAGAGTAATCCAAAACTGAGAAGCAAGTATTTTAAATGTATCACACATCAACAGTATTAGGTGCCTCAAAGGCATCCATGCCTACTTCAGGCAGCTGCCTAAAAGTAATGACTAGGGGAAACATAGCAAAAGAAGAATGCCCATATTCGTTTAGGGTAAGAATTTTCTGGACAGCATCCTGTCTCTGGGCAGTCATTATAAATATATGCCCAGGGAAGGGTAAGAACTAGAAGTAGATTCCCCAGCCTCCAGCAGTTTTAGCTGATGAAATTTCATTGGGTGTATGTGGTTTCTAAAGATCAAAATTTTGTCATATTTTGGTTCCCTGAATATATTCCCACAAACCTATTTAGGTCTTAGAACAAGTATTAGTTGCATGGGTTTACTACCCTGTTCATTTAGTACATTAAGAACTTTTTGTTGTTGTTGTTTTGAATGTGATTTCTTCTATCTTAATTTGAATCTACATTGCATGGGATTTTATTGAGACAATCCATTCCTTTTATGGCACCAGTAATTTGTGAGCCTCATCTATATCCTTCTGTGGAGATGGTCTTTGCAAGAGAAGTATCATACTCTGTATAGAAGCTGTTCATCTTTCTTGCTCTGTTTTGGGTTTTGCATGCTACTCATCACTTTTCAAAGTGTGAGAAGTTAGCAGGTTTATGCTATTTCAAAATCATTCCTTCAGCTTTTCCTTCTTAGTTTCTTACTGAATACCAATATTGAATGGTTATGCAGCTATAGGGTCATTTCTCCCTGGTGACTGTAACTCCAGGCCCACTATGTTAAATTTCCCACCTTCCCTTACCCTCTCTTGTGTATCACTTTACATTTATTTGCAGGGCATTTATTCTGCCATTGTTTTTCCCTATCACTCAGGCTTGTGACTACAGGATTTCTGGAATTCTACACTGTCTGTCCTTGTCCTGGCTAACCCAAATAACTCCAATCAGGAACATTTTTCAACCACCTTCATCCCTCTTGCCAAATTGTTTATGAATGTTGAACAGCACAGGCCCTACAAAAACTCTTTGAAAAAGTCCAGCAGCAATGTCTCACAATTTCAGGAACTGAATCTTTCCTCTCTACTACTTTGCTTTTAAAGTCTCAGTTATACATGCTTACCTTCTTACTTTTTATAATAGCCTTTGTTGAGAAACTCTAAGAAAAACCTTCTGCAAATCCAAGGCAGACTCCTACTGAGCAACTCCAGGCAACAAAATCACATTCATGTGTCTGTTGAATGAGAAATTGCTTCAGTAGGTCAACAAAGGAATAATTTCCTTTACAAAAGCCACCTTCACTTGTCCAAGATATAGCATATTTATGAAAGTCCAACTTCAAGTTTGTATTATAGTTTATACTGACTTAACCAATATGGACTTCAGTGTATTTAGGTCTGACAAAAGATACTTTTCTTTATATCTGCTTTTTAAATTTTACATTAATTCTTTTTTCACTGCAGTTACATTTTACAGCTCTCAGTACCTGTTCAATTCTATCATTGCAATAGATGCATCCTCGCAAGTCAATAAGATATATAATTTATGAATTTCTTGTAACTGTTGAGTGAATACTATCTTTCTAATAATTTGTTACTATTCACTTTCTCATCACTTCCTTTCTCCAAGCTGATGTTCTCACTGAGAGTTATTAGGATACATTATTACACAGAAAGCAATCTTCACCTGTAGTTTTACAAAGTATGTCAATGCCATGCTAATTACTAAGAATTCAGGTTATCTATGAACTTCTGACTTTATTTCTGCTGATATGTTTGACCTATACATGTCTTTATTGTTCTCCTTCCTGTTGAATTTTACAGATCACACATTGGCTGGGCATTATTATTTATTATTTCACACTGAAAGGAAATGAATTTTGCAATAAAGTAGTGCATTGATGAAACACATGTTAATAGCTATGACATAGTTGCCCCTATGAGAGAGAAAATTAGAAACTATTTGGAACCACCCTAGATCTTTAAAAAAAGTTTTTATTTTTTCAGAATAATAAAAATATTTTAAAAAAAGGTTTTGTAAACTACCTTTTTTTCAATTGATGCATTAATAAGGAATTCAACCTCTTTAGTTAAAGTAGACCGGCACAGTCACTGCAAGCACTGCCGCTTGTTGAACTCAGCAGTTGTCACTTGTGAAGTGTTAATGTAATTTTTGTCCTCTTTTTGCGTGGCAATCTTTTCTGTCTTTCCAGTGTTGAAGTATCATTCTCCGTTTCTCAGGCAAAATCCGATCACCCAGTAGCTCGCTTCCTGCTCCTGTATAAAGGAGAGTGCAGCATTAAACTTGAAGTAGTTCAAATCAGGTCTAATTATGCTCAGACATGTAATCTTTAACATGTTTAAGGTTTGGTTTACTCAAGTAAACCAGATAGGTCTGTTCTCAGTACTGCTTTTGCTATTGTTGTATACCTTCGAGGTTTCAGTGTCATCAAGCCCGTTTCTGTTTAGATATGACCTTAGACCTCCTCTGTGGAAGTCTGCTAATTCTTTCTTACAGGCTAATAATACTTAGTTAAAAGTAGTCATGTCTACCTTGTCATTATTCCATAACATGCCATTAGAATTTTTTTTTATTAATTAATGATCCAAAGTATTTAGCTCCAGTTACTATTAGAGACTTACGGCCCTGTTTGCAGACATACTGAACTCCAGTGGTTGAAATGAAAGGGAGGTATTGACTCAAAATTGCTGTAGATACACCATTGCTAACACATAAAGCCAATGGTCAATGTTTTCTAAAATGTTTAAACCTTTCATTCTGCTTTTGCTAAATAGATGGTATGCTATTTAAAACACTATTTTGTCTTTTTCTGTAGGGATGAATTCTGTTTCTGACTATCTTGATAAGCGGCCAAAAAAATTTAAAAGTTTCAACGACAAAATTAACAGCATTTTAATTTTTTTTTGTTGAAAAAATACCAATCTTTAGGAACAATTTAATGTTTTGTATTTCACACATACTTTGGGGGCATTCTCTATGCGGTTTGTACTACTGCTTATTTGGTGGCACAAATAGAAGTGCAAGCTATGCTCACTCCTACGTTTCTGGTATGGACTAGCTGAGATTGATAATGAGAAGGCTTTTCTTTTATCTGATGTGTTGATTTGTGTTTCTTCAGGCAATAATGCTTTCTTTTTTTATTTTTTTTTTAAGAGATACATGGTATTTGCTCATCTTGTTTCTATACGTTTGCAGATTTGATGTCACTATGCTGTTTGTTCAATAGTGCATTTTTCAACTTTTGCAACCTTTTAAGGTCTTTGTTCGTATTCACAGTTTTTCTTTTCATGACTGATTCTGGTGTTTCCCTAAGTACCTCTTCATAGTGGCTGTTCTGGAGCTGTCCTTGGGGGAAATGGGATTAATTCAGTGGAGATTGGTCTCTCAGTGGTACATCTGGTTCTTCTTTTACAATAGAAAGATGGAGAAATGCCTTGCATGAATGCTCATGAAAAGTTTTCTCATCGAAATATATGAATTCAGCTCTTAATCCAAATAAAATATCTTTAAACAGTGGTAGTCTTGAATCAATTTAATTGAAAGGAATTCTAAGGAGTCAGGTTCTGACTGGGATCCCAGCAAGGAGGATCAGATTGCAAGTTCCATGTTGTGTGCCCAGTCCTTGAGCATTCTTAGGGATTGTGTCCTATTGCTTTCACTTAAGCTTTGTTTTTCAAGATTAGGACCTATCTCAGTAAAGAAATTAAAAAATCAGTGCCTAAAGACACACATTCTAAGAGATATGCAATATTCCACACTTCAGCCCAGAGCCCTTTTCTGTAGTATTGTTTAAGCTCTCAGAAAAAATAGTATTTACAATGAGAACCTTTAACACCCTTTTACCATGTTTGCTGGCAGGCACTGATTTCATGCTAATGTGACAGCTAAGATTTTTGTGAGAGACCCTTTTATTTCTCTAAGAGAAGTGTTACACATTCTGAAAACCAGACAGATTTTTCTGGCCAGTGTCTCCTCACATTTGTGTCAGTAGGGATTTGCTGACTACTCAGATTATCTTTCACAGGATAGCACATGTCTATCTTTTACAGAAATGTTTATCATCCTTTTTGACATTTTTCTAAATAGTCATACTTTTTTAAAGAAATAAAACAGACTTTGTTGTTGTTTATAAATGTCTATGTAATGTTCCCCCAAAAAGCTGCCAGACATATAATGCAAGACATCAATTTAGGATGAGCTTGCATCCTAGCAAATCAAATTATATTTCTTAAAAAATACATTCACAATTGGCAGTAGACACTTCCTGGGGGGGAAAAAGAAAGTGAAATTACAATATTATAATCTAAAAGACAATGTTAGACGTGCTGATATGTTAAAGTAGCTCTGTTGTATTTCAACAACTGGAGGAAGTGTGTTAGGTTGTTATTAGCTTTTTTTTTTTCTCTAGTAAGGCCTATTTCTGTATCTATACATATAAACTATATTGTTTAACCATATACATGTGGTCAGACAGAAATTATCTTTCACACCAAACCTTTACTTTTTATGTAGTTCATCCTCATAAAGATTTTCAGTTTTGTATTTTTGAAATGCATAATTGCTCTTCTTTTATGCATTTGCCATTTCTTTAACCTATGTTGTAGTAGTTTCATGTGGCAATAATTGTATTAAAGGAAATCTTGATGTAGAATCTGAGTGGAAGAAAGTGGAAAAAGAAGAAATATATTACAACTATATTCCTGACTTTATTGAACAAGAAATGTAGCTTTGCTTCTTGGTTTGTGTGTTCCAAAGTTATTGTATTTGGGTCAAAGCAGAATTTACTAGAAGTAATTTCTGGGGTTTGGGGGCAAAATTCTAAAATCTTCTCTATTTTCTACAATAGTCTTTAAATGTCTTAATTGAGTAAAGTGAATATCTGAACCTCTTTTATTGTACATCCACCAATTATATTAATGTTTTTCTATTAAAAGTGATCAGTTCATTCTAATATTTAGTCACTTAAAGGGGCACAGAAGTATATGGAGCATTACAGTTAAATATCCCTATATATTTACAGGTAGAGAAATTTATTATTATTAATTATACTCTATTTATATTTCCAAAGGTCTTGCTCCTATAAGAGACACAGATTAAATTTCCCATTTGAATCAAAACTGATATTTGGAAGCCCTGTTTAATTTCATCTTAAAATGACTTTTTAGTTATGCAGTGTTTTCTGCCTGACTCTTTTTTAATTTTGAAGTGTTACATTTTTCAGAAACTGTAAATAATTTTCTGATTTACTGTTTGAGTCAGAGTAGACAGATTATTCCTTCTGTTTTCGCCCATATCTTCAATATTATATATTTTAATTCCTCAGTGCTGTGTCTGTAGTCAGTTATCTTTAAAAGTGAGATAAAATACTCTTACCTGTGATAACTGTGAATCAAAACCACCACGTTTCCTGTGTTTAGCAACTCTGCTGATTTTCTGGTTTGGATTTTTAAGAATTGTTCATTGAGCTAAACATTTTTCATAGATGATGGTGGCAGTTATCCATTGATCTGGGAATGGCTATGTTTCTTTCCTCTTTTTTTCAGTTATGTTTCTCACCAGGAGAGATTGTGAGAGAAAACATTTCATTTGGTATCAAATTCCCCCATTATTGAATTCTTACAACAGTACTCACCAAATTCCCCCATTATGAAGTTATTATAAGACTACTAATTCAAGCTCCAGGTCATTATGAAACTGTTCCTTTTACCTTGATGAGATAATATATCCTGAGCTATGGGTACAGAAAAATTCCTATTACACCTTGCTGCCATTTTTTGAAAGGCTTTTTTTTTTTTTACACTTATGTTTAGCTTATCTAGTATTGTGATTTGGAAATTAAAAGATCTACCAGGATTTTTAACCTATGAAACAAATTCAGTGACTACAAATATAACCTAGAAAATACCACCTGCTTCCTCAAGTTAGCATATTCATACTTGCTTACTGTTTTTTGTTTCAAGTGATGCATCTGTATCTGAAACTATTAGGATTTAGCTAAAACAGATACTTCAGAGGTGTCAAATGCATGAGGTGTTACTCTGCCACTCCTTGCTTAATGCATAGTTGTGTGTTCAAGCATAGCCCTCCTTCAGAATACTGTGGAGTGGAGCCTACCCTGTGGAAACACTTGAAAATGTAAAACTACCCAGAGGTTTCAAGCTTGCAGCAGTTATCACTCTTCAAAGCAGCCTCTGCCTCAGACTAGGGTACAAAACAAGTTGCTGGCAGTACAGTATTGTTTTGATTTGAATCCTCCAGCTCTAGTTCATATTTTTTCTTCTTTCATATGTTAAGTAGAGGTATGTATGACATTTTTGCAGAAGAAAGAGAATAGTATCGAAAAACCCTCTTGCAGTCAGCTTTGCAAACCTCTTAGAAAACTCATTTGTGATGGACGTCATCCTTTCATGCTTCCCTTGTTGAGACTGCTTTAAACAACAGTTTCATTTATATCCTAGCAAACTTTCACACCAATTCACAACATAATTAAATTAGACCCAGAAGTTCACTAGCCAAGCTAGGTCTGTCTTCAGAATTATCAAAGGAAAAATAAAATATTGCAAAGAAAGATTACTAGCTTTATAACTATTTTTTTCTAGAGTCAAAAACACACAAACCTCTTTCCAATTAGCTTTACATTTACAATGGTTCAATCGTTTTTTTTTACTGAAACATATATGATGAGGACAAACTGAACATTTCTTAAGAAACATGTCCATATTTATGCAGTTAAAAAATTGAAATAACTTCTTCCATTTCCTGTATTGCCCTCTAAGCCAGCTATAAGAAGATAAAAAGGAAATGGATGAAATTTCATGGTCATCACTGAAATACTTCCTTTTCTTCTGAGAGGCAGGAAGTAAACAACTAGGATTAACAGATGAGGGAGTTTCTGTTATATGTTATTAGTACTATTCTATTGACTCATTGAAATGAGAGAGTAGTAAAGCAATAACTGACCATATAATCAAAGTAAAATTCCCTGCTTTCTAAAATTTGACAAATTCAGTGTAATTTCTTTTATAATACAATTGCATTAAAACATATGCAAAATATGTAGATAACAAGTCTGATGGAGAAAGAACTGTTCTCTGCATGCTTCTCCCCTTTTTTAATGATTCTAGATTCTGTTCACACTTCTACTTAGTAATGGTAATAGAAAATACAAATACAATGGGAAACTTCTTTCTTACAAAGTTAAACACATATATAGTGGACTTGAGGTTTAAGTTACTTTAGCCTCTGGGAGCAATTAACCTGCTTTATCTTATTCTTGATGAGCAAAGCTACTAGTGATGAAAGGATATGAAAAGAAAAAAAAAAGAGCTCAAATGATGGCCTCCTATCCAGTGTTCTTTTTTACAGAAAATACCAAACTATTGTCTGAAATTTTTTTCCTGCATCTCTCTAAAGATAAATTACTACACCACAAATTGCTGTAAACTATGCCCAGAGATAACAAATTCATAAAAACTCCTTAAATGTTGCCAGTTCCAAAAAATAACTTCAAATTGAATATTCTTGACAGTGACATAAACTTGGTTCAAATGTTGCTGCTCTGTTATAGTAACTGAGATGTAATAATGCTCATCGCTGAGCATGCACCTACACAGAGAGTTCATTTTTAATTTTTATTAAGCCTGTTCTCATTTGCCTGAAGAGTTTACTTGCATATTTTTAACTCAATATATATCAGACCACATTTTTATTTAATGCCCAGTTAATTGTGAAGACAACTTGACTTTAATAATATGCTTTAAAATTCACTCTTGTGAACTGTGGCTGAAAATGACATTATAGATTATAAGGTATATTCTGGTAAAATAAGCACTCTATATTATGTTGCTTTTATTACAATGGATTGTTTAGGAATGAGTGCCAGTGTTATTACATTTGTTTACAATTTACATGCACAAACCATGTAGGCAAAAGGGAAAATACCAATACGTCTTATCATCTCAAATATATATTTAAGTTACAATAGAAAGACTATAGGGCGATGATGAATGTTTTGAGTGAAACTTTAATTGCATGTAATTCTACTTGAGCATCTGCTTTAAGAAATTTGCAGGCTGCATGCTAGAACAGTTACTAGTCCCATCTAATCCTAGAGATTCATGTGGTTATAGAGTGATCTCTACAAAGCCTATTGTTGCCTATCAGTGACTTGCAAGTGTGATGCTCAGCAGGTTTTATTTGACCTTGGTTTTGATTCCCACATTTTTATCTCATGTCCTTTCTTTGTCTTCATCTTCAGCAGTAAAGGTCATTTGCAACAAATCGTTCCTGAAAGCAGTAGCAAATTAATTTTAGAAAGCATTGTCAGCACCAGTGCAAATCTCTGCCACTGCCAAACTTTGTAAAGATGCTAGCAGTTCATCATTTCTGATCTAGATAACATCCAAATTTCTACAAAATACATTCCCTGCTTTACATTCTTTTTCATGCTTCACTCTTTTGCCTAATACATAAACATTACAATTCTTTTAGTTTTGATCAATTAATTTACACTCCAAAGCAAAACTTAGTAACCTGCATAAATCTAGATGCTTGTAAATTGATCACTATCAGCTCCTGATTCAGATGTGTTAGAGCATACCCAAAGAACAGCAGCAAAATTTGTGAAGGGTATAAAGCACAAGTGTAAGGAGGAGTGGCTGGGAGCTGGGATTGTTTAGCTCAGTGGGGACCTTATCACTCTCTACAATTACCTGAAAAAAGGTCATAGTGAGATTGGAGTTGGTGTCTTCCCCCAAGTAACAAGGGATTGGACAAGAAATGGCATCAAGTTGTCACATGAAAAGTTTAGATTGGTACTAGGAAAAACTTTCTCACCAAAACTGTTTTCAGCCATTGGAACAGGCTGCCCAGGGAAGTGGCAGAGTCACCATCCCTAGAGGTAAATGAAAGATGTGTAGATAGGCTGCTTTGGGATATGGTTTAGTTATGAGCTTGGCAGTAGTGGGTTAATGTTTAGATTTGGTTTTAGATGTTTAGATTTAGATTTTAGAGGTCTTTTCCAACCTAAATGATTCTATCAGTTGTTCATCATATATATCATAGTACAGTGGAAACCAGCTATACAGAGACATTTTCAGTAAAATGTAAGACATAAACTGAAAATGTAATTAGCAGGTCTGATGGAAAAGGGAGATATTCAAAATATACTCAGTTGCTTCAGGACAAAATGCTCAGACTTCGAGTAAACAATTGTTATAAATAGCAATAACATGCATTCTAGTTATGGGTTATAACTCTTAAGGCTTAATGCTTATATTCCCTTCTCCTTAAAACCAAACCTATGAGCCAAGTTCCTGCTAACAGTGTGTCTTTCTAGGGCACTCTTTACTGACTTCCTGTCATTCTTGCTTCTTGCTCTTGCTTCTCACTAGATTTGGATGCAGCTGAGGTAGAAATTCATTTTCTTCCTCCAGTGATTCTGGCCCCGCAGAAGAGCCATATACCTATAGGACATCAGAGGGCTTCTTTTCCTCTAGAGGGGATTAGAGGGAAGCCATGTTAAAAAATTGTTGTCTCTACTCCACCACCATATGATTATGTGGCACTGGTGTGTTAACTGCAACTGCAGTCCAGAGCACAGGAGTGTGGTTAACCCAATTCATGCTACTACATGCTGCTGTTGTAAGTACTGTGCTACTTAAAGAAAATTGATAAGTGAATGCAAGTAGCAATTTAGAAAACAACTACTATGAAAAAGGAGTAAAATCATAGCTCCATTAAAGTAAACAGTGTAACTCCCACTAATTTTATCTCAAATACTCAGCTGCTTGTGAACAGCACTGGTTTATACTGTCTCAGAATACAGTTTCTTTATAGCTCCTTGTGTTGCTGCCATTATTAGAAGAGGTGAAGCTTTTCTGTAATTTTTTTCATATATGTTGTAGTACTTTTGCTTAAATATACTGAATAGTAAGTAGTTTGTTTTCTTCATTTTCAGTTATTTGCAAATAATCTGTAGGAAAAGTATTACCACAACAATTATATTCAGTTCACTTATTCTTTAAGAATTCAGTTGGAATTGAGTCTCAGGGTATTGTTTTTATTTTATCCCCTTACTAAAAAAAAAATAACACAACAGATTTGTAAAAATTTTCTCCCAATATTTACCTTTATCAGTATTAAGAAGTGTTTTAAAGCTAGGGCCACTTTTGTCCTAGTACACACTATACACAGTTATGGATGTTCAGATAAAATGCTCCAGATAGAACTCTTCCTTAACAGAGGACCAATTGTAATGCCAGCTGCAATGTTCCAAAATCCAACGGGAGATTGACCAAAACATTTGTCTTTAAAAAAAAGTCATTGCAGTATAGATGCGTTGTGTGTGTGTATACGTGTTCATGTGTGACAATCAGTGCTGCTGAATCATCTAAGTGAATTTAGAACTGTCAATTTTGCTTTGTTACAAAAGCTCTCCTCTTTAGCCTCCCGTGCTTTGCCTAGCATAGTTCTTTATCTGCCTAGTTATTTATTCCTATCCCCATATTCCAAATCAGCCTAGACTGCTCCACCTCCCCATGACTTCTGCCCTTACCTGGCTCAGCTACTCAGCCTACCATCAGTCTTCATGTATGTCTAAATTCCCCCTCCCTTCTGTCACTGCCAGCTTTTTTTGTGGCCAGAGTGCTGCACCAGCCTGTCAGTTGAGTTGTCACCCTTTCTTTTCCATTTGTTGTCTCTTCATGTGCAAAATGAGATACTGGTCCAGTGAAAAAGATGAAGAGAATGGCCTATACTAAACTAACAGGTTTCACAGCTGTAAAATGGAATACGAGAAGTCTGACCAAAGACAAAGCCACACCTGCTCTCTGCACTGGCTAAGATGGCAGCTGAATAGCTGGAGAGAAAACTTATTCTTAGGCATGTCTAAAATACATTAGATTACTTTAGCCTCCTTTCTGATGCACTAAAATATTGTAATTTGTTTTAAAAAAATATTAGGGTGTCTTCATGGAAGATTTTTTTCCTACTGTTGTGAATTAATAGGTCAGCTGTGAAGAGCAGAGATTTTGCCAGGAAATGCTCAAAAATTTCCAGTTTCCAAGTTAATTGAAATATTTGCTACCTAAAGCCACTTTTAATTAAACTGCATGTGCAAAACATCCTTAATTATTTCTTCCTGCTTCCCAGTGTGTACCTTCTGATTTAAATTTATCAAAATATGTCCTTCACATTTTTGGTACACTTAAATTCTTAAAATGCATGATCAACAATATCAGAAATGCATTGTATTGTAGTAAAAAGACTCAGTATGTAATAAAAATCACAACTCTTTCACAGGAGCTGCAGGAAAAAGAGAGGGCTGTCTGCAACTCTACTTTATAATTTCCAAGCAGGATATAAACTTAAGTCCTGCAGAGTTGTTAAATCTCACTTACCTTGGTTATTATAGGGTATTAGAATAGTAGATGGCTCTACTTTCAGACATCCCCTGCAGGAAAATTCTTCTATTTCCTCTAAAAACTAAATACTTTGAAATTACAGGAAAATAATTCATATTAAGATAGAGCTTTTTTTATTGTACCCTAATGTAATATATGGTTTATGTTGCTAGAAAATTTTCAGCCATTTGCAGACACTGCTGGTTTTGGTTGTTATCATAGATGGACTGGTTTTTTGCTGCCCTTGTATAAAAACGGTGAACATACAGAGAAGTCAGTAGGGAATACAGACAAATTCTGATTTGGTAACCAATTCTTGTCTCTTTTTACCTCTTGGAGTAAAGCATTGCATAATAAAGTTTATTTTAGACTTTTGCCTTTTAGTGTAGTATAAGTCACAATCGGAGCAAAACAGGAGGAATCCGTAAATAAATGTAAAACAAAATCTAAAAATGAACTACCAGCACTAATTAAAAAAAAAGTCAACAAATCAAACACAATACACATCTAACTATAACTGTGATAACCAAAACATAGTTATCTCAGACTCTGGTGTGTCTGTCGTGACTGCTTCAATACATCTGTTTTATTGTGTTTAAAATATTGTGTACAGAAATGTTTGAGCCTGCAGAGTTTACTTGTTTCTCAGAAGAAAGACTCTGCAGGAGAGAGTTTCCATCCTGTGGAGCTTACAGACTCTGCAGGATCTTTTGCTCAATGACCCTAGTTTATCAACAATTCATTTGTGTGACTGAATCTTATGTCTCCCAGAAAAACGAGTTTCAGATCATTAAGGCTGTACTGTCCTTGTTAGCAAGAATATATGATTGGTCAGAGGAATGCCAAAATGTTCTTTTCCAAAATACAGGAAAATAATGTTAATAGAATTTGTTTTCGGTTTGGTTTACAAGTAATTTATGAGATATTTCTTGTCCAATCTCAAGAAAAAATTATTGATGAGGTTTCCCAATTCTGAATAGATTTATATATTTTTTAAATTATCTTTGATAAAGAATTTGGTTTTATGCAATATGGGTTGTTAACTAAACTTTAATGAGAAAAAAAATAAGGAGAGAAATAGTCTATATATAGGTGTGCAATCATAATGATTAAGAAATAAAAAACCAATATATACATAAAGAAATGTCTAATTAAATTAAGATATTAATTAAACTAAGAAATTAATAAAACTAAGATATTTCTAACTCATTAAATCAAATCTAATGTATTGCATGTTTAATACATAAAAACTAGAGTCTAGAAAAAAATTAGGAAACTAAAATGGAAAGCTTTGTGGCAGAGGAAAAATGCTCTTTTTTTTTCTCTTTTGCATCCTATGGCATTTTTGGCAAATATCATAAAGAGATTTTATTTAAAATTTCTAAGATTTAAAATTTGTCTTTGTCCATCTTATATTAAAAAAGGACTAAATTCCAGAAAAAATAGGCTGTATAGAAATGTGTTGCGTCAAATATATATTAGAGCCATTTATCTCAGAAGAAATAAATTATAAATAGACATCACATAGAATATCCAACTGCAACAATATTTGAAAATACTCCATTTTCAATGAATTAATGATCTGATGATTGTGGCAGTGTAATACTCAACATGTATAGTCATAATAGTTCTGCAGTCAGTGTTGTGTATTCGTTAATATGTAAATTAATTTATTTCACATTAAGTAACTTTGTGCTGAAATTATGAAACAGGCTTTGTTTGATTACAAATGTATGAATGTAAATTCTGCTATTGTCATTTTCTCGTACTAGAACTAAAGCAAAAAGAGATACTGATTCTATTTTAAAACTTGTTTAATTATTGGTACAATGAGCACGAACACTGACCTGGATAAATAATCAGGGTTTTAAATTCACCTATTACTATAAAATATTTGTAAGTAGAACAATCATATCACTATAGAAGCAACACAGGTGCTCTCCAGAAAGATCTCACTGATACTGATGCACTTTCAGCTTGATTTTGCATATTCTCTTCTTTAGAAGATTGGCTTCAGCTTAGGTGTTCCAAGTTCAGGTATTTTAAGAAATATTCATATTTAAAATTAAATGCATGACAATTAAACTACTATAAATAAACAACCTTTTGTTTCTATTTGTAATAGTCATGTGCATATTTAGTGCAATCAACTTAAACCAAAATGTAAGCCTTCCAAAAATATGGTATTCTGAGATTAAGAAGAGCAAAGGAGTATAGAAAAATAGTATAGAAGATAACTTTGTAGTGTAAAATTTCTTGTAGCATCTCATGTTTGGAATGATACAGAGAAACAAGTTTTCAGAGATGCAATTTATTGCCCTTAACTGAATGATCATTGAATTTTTCATTCACTGTCATTTTTTTTTGACTTGCCCTAATTCATGTCATTTACTCTTAATTTGAACAATGTAATAGAAATTAGAACATATGTGCTACTATATTTTCTGGACTTCTTTTAAAAAATTCTCATTTCTGACTTTTGCTCACTTTTTCCTTCTCCATTTCTTGGTATGCACTGTTGCAAATGCAGTTTAAATGTCAATCATCCTTTGCCCTTACATTTTTCTCTTCCTGTCCGTCACGAAAAAAACCCAGACACAGACTTCAGACTTGCTAGGAATAGCTCCTCAGTGTTTCTGTGACACAAAACAAGAGTTAGGGGAGGGTAATAATAGAATTATATTTTCTAATGGAAAAATAATAGTCAGAAAGTAGATTGTCTCCTGACTTTGAGCTCATTTTCAAAACTTGTTTGAAATTAGTTCTACGTTTTTTTTATGCGCTTCATATGCGTATTGCTGCCCAGCAGATGCATCTCTGTTTCCTTATGACATTTTACACTTTAAGGAAGTCAGCTTTCAGTGAAGTGTCAGCCTTTGGTATGCGTGTGCTCGTTCATCAGAAAGGAAGCACTTGGAGGAGGCATGTCAGTTCCTATACATTGCTGCTGAAAGGTAGGAAGCTTCAAGTGGCAACCTGTCTTCTCTCCTGGCAGCTTACACGGCAGCGCTCCCTGGCCAGCCAGAGGGCCCGGCCACCTGACTGCTCACAGCATCCTGACAGGGACTGCCCTGTGGTCTGAGGCCTGTGGCTTTCTCCTGCTTTTTTAAGTTAAACAATTGATTGTGGTCCACTAAGCCTCCAGATAAAACTCTTCAAGCCTGGAGTCAGTGCAAGGCTGTTAGGCACGCTGCAGATCTGAGATGTTAGCTCTGCAGCCTTGGCCAATTCCCTCAGCACTCGGTGGCCTCTGGAGCGCCCCTGGGTTACCAGCCCAGGAGTCCACACCCGAGTCAGCCTCACTGAAGCTCCCCTGGCTGCAGGCACCTGCCTGTGACTGCTCTGGCCTCCCTGCCTGCCCTTCTGGAAAGTTCTCTCTGCCCTGGCCACAGTGGCAGCCACTTGTAGGTGAGTGATAGCAGGGTCATAATGGGACAAAAATGTTAGCAGAGAGTCTCAACCCTATGCCAGACTGTACCGCATACACAATCCTGTAGCTGTTCATACAGATTGGCTTAACGTTACGTTCCAAAACTTAGTGTATACACAGTATAAATTCTGCGCTTCCTTCCAATGGCCAAAACATTAGGAATTAATCATAAAATCATAGAATTATCGGGGTTGGAAAAACCTCTAAGATCATCAGGCCCAATCATTAATCCATCTTCACCACTAAACCATGTTTCTAAGCACCACATCTCGATGCTTTCTGAACGCTTCCAGTGACAGTGACTCCACCTGGGCATCCTGTTCCAATGCTTGACCACCCTTTTAGTGAATAAACTTTTCCTGATAGCCAATCTAAGCCTCCCCTGATGCAACTTGAAGCCATTTCCTCGTATTCTGATGATTGTTACCTGGGAGAAGACACTGACCCCCAGGTTGCTCTGATTTCATTTCAGGTAATAGTAGAGAGCATAAGATTTCCTCTCAGCCTCCTTTTCTCCAGGCTGAGCAGCCTCAGCTCCCTCAGCTGCTCTTCGTAAGCCTTGTGCTCTAGTAATATCCCCACTATGGCTCACAAATTTCATTCTTTTCCACTGAGAACTAAATAATCAGGTTTAACATTATACATTTTTTGAAAGAATTAAAGTAATTTGGTAATTAAAACAGAATTCTTACTTACATGAATTTCTGTTTTATGGCATGGTGATTCAGGTACCTGACGTTATTTCTGCACATTGTGTTTCATCAGCTATGCTGACAGTCTGTCAGTCTTGATAAAGATTATAGTAGCAAATGAACAACTTTAGAAGTGATTTTTAGCATAGATTTCATCAAATTCCTAAAAGGTGAAGTACTAGGGCTTAGTCTGAAATTGACTAGATTTATTTTTGAAAATCAAATATATGGTAGAAGCCTTGTTGTGTCATCCTTTGTGTGGCAATTCCTCTTCTGTCCTGTACAGTCAGTTTTCATGAATCTGCACAGATGTGTGTTCTTTAAAAATTGAAAGAGAAAGGACTGCTTAGTTAATGTTGACAAGAAGGCACAGGTGCTACTATATATGTTAAAAAACTTGATAGTGTAGGAATTATGAATAAATAGGTATTTAAGTGCATAAATCAGTAAATTGATTGTGAGGTTTTATTTTACTTCTAAGGCACCTATAATTTAGTAGTGAAATGTTCTGTCATGATTTATAGGAACTTTCAAGACAAGGAAAATGAACATTTACTCTCAGCTAATGTGTTGATGAGCTACCATTCTCTTGTAACGCTAATAGAATCCACTTCATAGAATAATCTTATTTCTTTCTCTTTATAGTTAGAGATTATAATTTTTTTAAGTATGTTGTGAAATTTGGGGTAGTCTTTTGACTTGCTTGGGTCTTATTTCTTAATATTTCCAGAAACTTAGCAAAACAGGATCTATTTTGCATCTCATATGTGTGTATGTTTGTGTGAATACAGATGTACAGATATATACTTCATATTCTTATTCTTTCAGGAAGTCATGTATACATTCCTACAGAGGCGTATGTTTATGCCTCACAATTTCAAAGAAGGAAGATTTCTATTTCAGTATCCACAGGGGATCCTCTCTAACCTTTCTGTTTTTCAAGGTTTGGCATCCAAAATGGGACATCGCCACCACTTCAGCTCCTATCTCAGTTTGTCTACCCTGCTGAGACAGAATCCTTCTACTTTTGCCACTACCTTTTCTTCCTCCATAGTATTTGGTGACTTCTCAAAAAGGCCTTTTTGACCTTGTGCTCTCTGGGACAAATCATCCTGCTTCAACCTATTTTGTGGCTGTTTGTGCTGCCTCAGCAACTTGTGGTCAAAGTCCTGCCTGTGGTTCAAGCCTTGGGTAAGGGGATCAGCTGATTTGTTTAGCAACCTCAGAGGTCTCATCTGACATCAGAACCTGACAGTTGCTCTAGTGCAGCCAAATTGCATTGATCTCTCAGGCCTTGATGCCTCAAAGGGCTGTGAGAACTGTGGGAAAAGGATTAGTTCTGAGTAGATACCTGCTTTCTTTTCCCCTTCTCTATATCTTGCTATATGGAGCTTTCCATGTATCTCTTGATATAATTTCATCTAAGTTGACTATAATGAGATGCAAAATTGTATCATCCTGCTCTCCACTGGCACTGAATTTTCATGCAAAGACTGATTTGACAATCTTCTTTACCAGTAGTTATGCCTATTCTTCTGTTCTTCATCATACAAAAGCATTTATTATTACACTATGCAATTATAAATGCTATTATACAATAGTATTTATTATCTGGGCCTGTGCTCCGAGGTACTGTTTCATCAATCATTCATGATGTGTACGGCAAATGAGAATTTCAGTGTCAAGCTAAATGTCTTTTCCTCTGTCTTACATACCATGGTAGTGCCTCCTGGATATGACCTGATCTCCAGATCCATGTGCATGTGCATTTGATTCTTGAATCAGATGACAGAGAAAGGTGTTCTCTGTTTGACCCATATCATTCTATGACCAGGAAGGAACATGAACCAAGTTGCACAGATGAGGAAAAAAGCTTCTAACACCCTACCAGGAGTGTGAGTCAGGACATAGAATTGTAGAAATGTTGGAAGAGGACTTTGAGGATCATCTAATTCCAACCTCTCTGCTGAGGGCAGGGATGCCTTCAACTAAACAGGTTGCTCAGAGCCCCCTCCAACCTAGCCGTGAACACCTCCAGGGATGGAATATCCGCAGCCTCCCTGGGAAACCTATTCCAGTGCCTCAGCACCCTCACAGTAAAGCTTTTTTTCATAGAGAAGAAATAAAGAACATTTTCTGGAGCAGGGGTTAACACGTTGGTAATTCCCAGGGTTGTCCTTTCTTCCCTTCTTATATATGGACACTGTGCATCCCCTCCTGAGAAATGCCTGAAATTTGTCACAGTTTTACAGGTATCTGTCACTGTTTTATTTCTTCCAAAGTTTCTCTCACTGTTAGGGAAGGCTTGCAGGAGTGCATGTATCAAGTGTTGAAATTTAATACAACTTCAATTGTATTCAATTGCTACCTTTCCCAGCAGCAAAGATAGTGGATGGCAGGAGGATGGAATACTCACATGGGCTCCACTATCCTTTTTTGTATGTGCACCTTCCATCCCTTTTCTTCACAGCTGACAGCCAGAAATATGTTGCTTTCCCTCAGTAAAAAAATGAGAAGAATTGGAGCTTGGGGAGGGCTTCAACTCTGTTCTGTTAATGTATTGTCTGGTTGTGGGTTTTTTCCTAACTGGAATTTTGTGTGCTTTTCCTTAAAATTCATATCATCTTCCTGTCAAATGACCCCTCACAAGTCTCAGGTCTTTCCTTATTCCTTCCCAGCTGGTTTTGTAACTAAACCAGAAGTATTCTGCTTAGGCCATAATAATAACAGGTGTAAGCAAATTGTCATTGCTGTATTTCTTGTGTCATAAGGCAGAAGTCCAAAGGAGTGGAGTTGAAATTTTATTGCAAAATGAGTGGCCCATATGAAGTTCTTTTGTCTTCTAAAAACATTGTATTCATTATGTTTTTAAATCCACCAGTGAGATAGGTGTTGTTGATAGAACTGCTTTTGTATAAGCTGTTTTCTAAACTAATTAAGCACTGTTAAAGCCTGTTGAGAAACAAAGGTGTGCATACAGTCGCACTTTACATATAGTAAAGAGAGATTGTATGCACCCCTGTGTAGTTCATGTAGTTCATGTGGCTTCATATGTAGTTCATGTGTACATGTAGTTCATAAATAGCTTAATACATCTTAGAACAGTCTTACCATGTAGTATTTTTTTGAAGGAACTGCCATTGAAATTAAACTATCGATTCAGAAATATTTACTTCAGTCTAAAGACTATGTCAGGATGGGATATAACAGTGTCTGTTAAAATGTACAGAGGTTGAAACCTGGATTAAAGAAAATATTTTGAGTGAAAAGAATTAGAGTTGCCATAAACTCCTCAATTTGATTTGGTATTACAGCTGGAGAGAAGAAATCTGGATATCATACCGGCATATGGAATAATGAGAAGCCATATTCAGTCCTTGTTGCCTGTCATAAGGAATAGTGATTCTTCCCTCTTTTACCACTTTTTTCTAAACCTACAACCTATGGGAAACAGAGCAAAGCCTCTGCTTTGTTAGAATTCTCTCTTTAGAGGAATCCAAAACCCAGCAGTTTTCTTTCTTAGTCCTTTGCATCTGATGTGGTCTTTGCACCTCAGGCAGAAGCATTCCTGTTCCTATTTCTCCTTCATAAATTCTAATTCAGTGTTTTAAGTTTCTTTGCTTTTAAACATTTCGGGGCTCTTTTAAAGCTGAAAAATATTTTAAGACTTTGAAAAAAAGTTAGTGCTTTTTCTGGTTAGTTTAGTTACTGTTACTTGTCTGTGAGGTAAGCCTAGAATTTTTTCCATAATTGCATGGGGGATCATTTATTCTTATACTGTGGGAATATTAGGTGAAATGACTCTTATAAATATATAGATTACATCAGTATATATTATTTTCCTTGTTTTTAGACTAAAATAAATTCCTCTTTAAAGTATGTTACAGATGTGTATGACCACCTATCATATGATTTCACAATAGGTTCAAAAATAGAATATGTCATTCTAAACCAGAATTACATATACAAATCATTTCAACACCCATTTTATTGATGTTATAAATACATAGTCACTAAAGTTGTGTTTTATGATGCAGTAGGTCTAATGGAGGAAAATTTTCAGTCATTACAGTAATTAGATATATTTTGTGGTTGCCTTTGCTTCCTTGGTTTTTTTTTTCCCCCAGCTGAAGTGATGTTAAAATTAAAGTAAAATAACTTTGTTGAAGTTAAATAATATTATTATATTCCAAATTGCCATTTGGAAGGGAGCTCAGCAACAAAAGTGTTTCTTTTCAAATTCTGGCACCTGCTTGATTGTGCTTGTCACAATTAAGCATTAGCTGCTATTTCCAGGTCCTCTTTTAATTGTATGGACTACATCAGGTATATATTGAAGAATTATCTTAAGAGGCAATTCATGGGTAAAAAACTGCTAATTTCCCCACACACAGCTAAACCTGTAACAGGGATGCAAAAATGTGATGCAAAATATACTTATGACCATTCATAAGGAAAGAATTATATTTTATCAGAAATTAATTGGAAGAGTGCTTTAATTACTCGTTAAGATGGGCTTGATGGATTGACTTATTACTTTAAAATCCTTGAGTGTAAATGAAGTGTTATATATTTAAAATTATAGATATCTTGATTAAAGTTATTAATTTAACTTTCCCCCTTGAAAATAACTGTTACATGTATGTTAATTGTATTAGTAACATAAAATTGAATATTTTTTTTGGTAGTCACATTTATGTCTTATTGTTTTTTCCTGCATAGGTAAAGTGTCTTTTTAAAGTAGTATATCTTTCAAGAAAAAGCCCTATCTGCATTTATCTTTTTTGCCCTAATACCTATGAGAAGTCTCATGCCTAGTTCTGCAAAACATACCCACAGTAATTTGTGGGTTATGATCTCATACAACATAGACATATTAATCTAATTGCAATTTCAAGCAATCATTTTCCTCTTTGCATTGAAATATTTAACTTTTCGTCTTCAAAAATTATGTCATTGCTTTTAAGACAGGTAAATAAGCAGTTAAATGTAAGTGATATCAGAAAACTGATGGATCCTGCATTTCTGAAAGTTTTGGACCTGGATTTTAATCAGAATTGTTATATCCCTCTTGATATTTTGCATGATTACTACCAGTATTGCATTACCCGTGTCCTGTCCTCTGGTGTAACCCTCATTGCTACAGAATACAAATAATTGTCTTCCTCAATAAACCACAGACTGCGTACAAAACAACACAAAACAGTGTTCACCTGGGTTCTATTTTTTTCTCTGAAACAGTAAAATAACTAGTGAGACCTGAATTAGAGAGACAGGAAAATAGAAAGCCAAAATGCTCATAATGGAGAAAAATAAGCTGAAACAAGTCAAATTTTCTCTTGTATTAATTTCTTCAGTTTTCTTTCACCTTATTTTTTACAAGAGCATTGGTAATGCATAAGAAAAAACAAAGTATATCATCTTTCCAATTACGATAAAAGGAGTATTTTTCAGTTTTTTCTGAATTTAGACTGTTTTTATGGCAAGAAGCAGGTGATTAGAACATGCTTGTTTTTGCGCTCTTTTGACATCATTCATGTACAAACACACACATACACACCCAGGCTATGCTATAAAAAAAGCTTATACAAAGCAATACGACAGCATTGTAAAGCAAAGGAAACATATGAAATGTCAGATAAAAGTCCCTGGAAAATTCATAAAATTATTTTCAGTGTTTCCCCACTATTTGTTAGAACTGGAATTTATTATTTGATAAACCATGGTAATTATGTCTTCCATTTCTTCTTTAATTTAGCAATTTTCTCCTCTTGCCATGAAGGATGGCTACTTAAATATGTTGTGCTGGTGTCCCAAATAATTCATTGGTATTATGTATTAGAGAAGGAGCTCTATGAAATATTTTAAATTTTAAAATGAGCAATCAGTCACAAAGTAGTGTTTGAGTTAGAAATGGTACTGGGAGGATTTATGATGCAGATGCAAAATTGATCTCTTTAAAATCTCAGAATTCATGATTGATTTGGCTGGCTTATTTGGGCCTGAATCAAATCTTCTTATTTCTATGACTGTCTGAAATAAGGAATAAATTCTATGTTAGATTCTATGCTAGTGGTAAAATTGTTGTTGGGAGTTATCATAAAAGGCAGATCTATGAATAAAGAATTCAATGTCAGAGTAAAATTTTCCTCCAATTTAATTGTATAGAATCAATAAATCATTCAAAGAAAAATTCATCTACAAGTCTAACAAAACCATCCTGAAAATACTTGGTAGAAAAGTTACTTTTGGTAGTTTTAAGAGGCAAAAACTGATTGTTGAAAGATTAGATGAAATGTAATCTTGTATCAAAAAGAAAAACAAAACAAAGGCTGTTTATGAAGAACAAACAGTATTTTACCTGACCTGAGGAAAGCGATTAATTATATATAGCTTTTAATATCTATGTGTCATTTTTCTTCAGTTAAAATAATTTGTTTTCCTTATTTTGTTCAAAGACTCTTTGTGTGATCTAGTTTGAAAGAAAAGCCAGAGGAGGAAAATTACAGCAAGTATACTGCAGAGATGACAAATGCTGTTGAATCAGTTATGGGCTTTGGTAGAGCTGTGCTGTAGGGAACCTGCAGAGGTATCACAGCTTTTTTCTAATCAGAGGATACAGAACATTTTGTCATAGAATGAAAGAAGGAAGAAAGGAGGGGAAAGGACGTGTCTTAATTTCTGTACAGAATCTGCTAGTAAAAAAAAAAAAAATGTTCTGGATGGACCTCAAAGTCTTTGCAAGGCATTCCTTTTACTGTGTGCTTTCAGATTCATGTACACAATGCAAGTTCTGTTATTCTGCATTATGGGGTATTTTAATCAGATTTATTGAGGGTTTTCTTAGAGTGTCTTACTGTTACTCCACAGCTGTAATGATAATTTTAGAAAACACTGTCTTTCTAAAAGTGTGAAAATAAATCCATATTTTTTATTAAAATTGCACAGGAAATGATGGCTGAATGAAGGTTGGTAAAATACGCTTATTTAATATAGTTAAAGGAATAACAAATAATTTACCTTCTGATTTAAATTACTGATATGCACAGCAAGCTTTTTTTACATGTGTTTCTAGTTTGTGTATCAAATCCTGATACTACAGAACCAAAATTCCCCAAAAGACAACTACACATAAATGTAAATAAAGCATATGAAAAAATCCCAGAGAAAAAGCTGACTAAAAGACTAGCATTTTTATTTTTCTAGTAATTTCATTTTAATGACATAATGTGATTAAGCTGTTGTTTAGTATTAATTATATTTAAGATAACAGATATAGCAACAGCTTTTAAGGACATATGCAAAAATGCCATCATGAGAAGTAAATGAAAGTTTACGAGGAGTGCTTTCCATCTCAAGCAGCTTAAGAAGCAATGTATAATCAGAAACAGAAGATCAGGTAGAGCACAGTTTGTCCACAAATGTAAAAAGATTTTTCTAAACAATCAAAAAGAAATTTGAAAGTGTAATAGAAATCTCCAAGTTGTCAAAATGATCATGCAAATTTTCTCAAAAGAAAGCTCAGAGAACATCAGTTATTTTAGTTTGAGGGCTGAAGTTTTGAGAGCACTAGTCTTAATTTTATGTTTGGCAGTTATAAGCAGATTTTATCTGCCATCACATCTCTTAAATCAGGGAATAGAAAGTTCATTACTTACGTAGAATTACATATTAAATAAACAGAGATATTACTTATGTTAGTGATCCCAATTAAATACAAAAGAAGGTGAAAAATGGTAGGGAAAGCTTAATGAGATACAAATGATTGTGTCATAGGAGAGCCTGAGAATCTGTTACCTCACAGATTCGGCAAATCAGATTTCTGAAATAAAATGGGCATTGTTTTTGTAGCCTTTGTAAGATAATTAAACACTTAAAATCCTCAGCATTAGCAGGGTGTGAGCAGAGTGGTTGAATTATTCCATCTCCAGAATAGGTGTGTAATTCTCAAGTCAAAACAGATAAGCCAAAATTAAAGTCTGCATAGTCCCTGTTGATTGCACTGGTTGGTGCACCTTGTGTTGTAGTTTGATTGTTTGTGTGGTTGGAAATTATGTTCAATGACTATAGCAATATGAAAATGAATTTACTCAAATGTGCTGAAAAGTAATGAGTGCGAACTCTGAGGGGAACTAAGAAAAATTATTGCAGAATGGCCACTGGCAGTGCCCCTCACTGTTTTCATAATTATGTACAGAAAATATGAGATTTGTACTATTGGACATAGTAGCTTCTTACACATAGCATTGCTGCTGTCAGTGAGGAAGATTCAGGGTTTTTTCCTACCCTGTGGAAGATATTTGGTCCCAGCACTTCTGAAGTCTTTGTTTCTTTATTTGTATGCAGACAAAGGTGTTGCTGTGTACTCACTGATGCCTCTATGCCAAAGGCAGTACAGAACAGAATATAAAAAATCCTGAAGGGCAAAACTTTTTTTTATTTTTAAATCAGCTTATGATATTGGTGATGTCTTATGATGATTGTTCACACCTCTAGTATCTAACAGGATATATGTCTAAAAGGAGTTTCCCAAAAAATTAGCTGGTACAAAAATTAATCTTCACAATTCAGCAAATGTCATTGTTCCATCTGGGTCAATATTAAACTAGTTCTATTCCCATGACTTTAGGTCACAGTGTTGTTGAAGATAGATCTGAGATAAGATAAAAAGTTGAAGACTTTATATTGATTATTTGATTTTCAACCTTGAGGTAAAGGCATGTACGGAACCAATGTAATCTTTACAGAAAATTTCACTGTTCCTGTTCTGTCTACAGTCATCTGATGTCTGGCCACATTTCCCAGAAATTTTGAATTACTGAAAAATAAAGGTGAAACAGAAACATTACTTCAAGAATGAAACAGAAATAGTTGCATTTTGCCATTGATAATATCAATTTAAAGAAATGAAGAATTTAGCTATAAGTCAATAATTCAAGCTTAAATTTCTATTTTTTATTTAATCCAAATTGAAACATAAAAATAAGAGAATTAATGTCTTCAGCAAAAGACAAAAGCTTATTCTAAATTTAGGTTGAATAGTACATTGTCATATATTTGTGCAAACACAGGAATGTGTTTCACATCTTTGTAGTTACAGGTTTCATAGAAAACCCTTACAGGAACAGCATTTTTTTCCTATACATTCAACTTTTTAAGTTTAAGCAGTTGTATGGATTTTATTTTTAAAGAGCATTACTTAAAAAAAAAAAAAGGAATAAACAGTGAAATTTTGTCAAATAGGTATACCATATAGCAAAATATTTTGCAGACACTTAGACACTGAATATTTCTTCAAGTTATATCATTAGACTCCCCAAGTTTCTTCCATTAAGTCTTTTAGAAATCTAAATCCACAGAAGTAAAATCTATTTTGTTTATTCTTCTAATCCAGCCCCTAGACGCACTGTTTTATGGACAGCTTACCCACTAGCTTAAGAAGACCATTCTTGCTTTTTCACGTGTGCTGTATTTAGGCCATCAACAGCAAACATGGAAATTGTATTTTGTAGCCCTCCAGGGAAGTAGAGACTTGATAAGTATCCACCAAGTGCACTTACTTCAAGTGATAAATTAAAACAGAAGTAGGAAAGCACAGGAGCCACAAAATTATATTGTCAGTCAGAAAATCTACACCAAGCTGAAAATACTAGTTGACAAGAAACTTGATTAACAGACTGATCTTGGGCCTCTTGGGCTCAATTTGGGAATGGAAAAGAGCAGCAGAGATGATAAATTCTATTAAAACAATATCTGCTCGCAGTACAACATACAGTGTTGGCATTTCCATTAAAAATCAGTATCTTCAGGGAGGTCTCAGTTTGACCCAGAAGGGTGGGATGTTTTTATGTTTATTTTTTGAGGTTTATTGATTCATATAATCTTATTTTTTCTTTATGTATTTTCAAGAGAGGAAAAATATTGCTTGTATTTTTAAGCTGTAAAGAAATTTTTAGCATATAAAGTTCTTCAATTAAGGTGTTTCCCTGGTTCACCACTGAAATGAAAGACTGGTTTTTACTCTTTTGTGTAAATGATCTGGCTTATATGTCTATTGCTAAAGAAAATCGGGATAATTGTTTTCATATCTTTAGCATTTTATTTCTTTGTTTCATTGAAAAATGTGGTGTTGTGATTTGTAAAATGCAATATTTTTGCATCACAGCCATTTGAGAGCTATAACAGATATCTGTACAGCAGATAGCTATCCAAATATTTATGCTGACCTTCTGATACCATATTCAGGCAAATAACCTCTGTTTTTATTACTATTTTAAATTAGATATGAGAAGTGGCTGCTGATGTTTTGCGCTTTCAGTTTGTTCTGTCTCATCTTAAAAAGACACATGTCTATGTTTACCGATTCACTGTTTGATTTTGAAATGAAAATTTAGATAAGATTACAAGAAATGGAAAGAAAAAAAGCAAAACCTGAAGTGCATCAAAAGAATGAGTTGGCTTCATTTTTTTATTGTATGAAAACATAATTTCATATCCTGACATAGTAGTTGCTATTTAACAAAATAAAAATGTCAGTGCATGAGAACAATATACAGCTCTTCATTTTTCCTTATATGTGTGTGTACATATAAGTATCTATATAAACAAGGGAAAATCCTGAGAATTCAGTGTCTGAAAGGAGAATAAAATGCTGTTTGAGCACCATCCCAGTATAAAGGAGTCTCCAAAACTCACAGCATAACTGCCTGTGGAGTCTGTCATAGAACCACATGCTGCTACTGGAAAAATACCTTCTACCTTGCTGAAGAGTGGTGAGATGAAGTAGCAATTAAGAATAGCAGGATAGTTTTGTTCACCTTCATGGCTGGGCATATTCTTTTATTTTTTTCCCTATGTGAATGCACAGAAAATGCTCATAGCATGGTTCTTACAGTGTTGATTCTGGTTAGCTCTGCTTGTCCTTTAATAACATTAAGTGTATTTCAAATCTTATTTTTTGGGACAATTTTCAGTGTCTGTGTCTTATATTTTTTGGATTTTGAAAGACTGAATGAAAGATTTGAATGAATTATATGTAAACTTTTTTAAAGGAAACCTGGTGTTTGACAAATGCTCATTGAAGCCAAGCAAAGAATTACCAAGAGCACTGTGCAACAAATGCAGGCAGCTCATCAACAGAATGCAAACTCTGCTGTCTTTTTGTGGTGTTTTTAATGCTGCAGAATACAATTAAGAATAGTATACTATTTCTCTGAGTATTAAATCTAAAGATATTTTGTCTGGCTCAGAGGAAATTCTTAATATGTAGGTTGCCATTTCCCATGGAGGACTGTGAAGTTTTGCTCTTTGTGCTGTGTTTTTATGCTACTCTACTCCAGGCACATCACTGGCCACTGCCAGAGGCAACACCATGGCTATATAAACCTTTATGAAATATGAATCCACCTTTATATTTCATAGCATTTTGCAATTTAAATTTAATTTATTGCCAGATTTCAGATCTAAATAATTTGGACAGCTCCTTAGATGAGGGGGCATAGAATGAAAGAAAGTAAAGGTAGTGCAGAAGGTAATCTCACCCCTGAGGAGCTGCAGCTGCACTAATTACCAAAGATTAGGAACAGGCTTGCCCTTAACAGGCCACAGCTGTCACCAATGAGAAGAAGCGTGCTATAAGAGAGTGGGTTAGCTGGTTGAGAGGGAAGTTAGGGTTTGTTGGCTGTGCTGTGAGGAAGGAGTCAGGACTGCAAGGAGCTGCCCATGAGAAATAATCCAGAAGGTATTGTGCTTTTGCAGTAAGGAGACAACAATAGAACTTTTGTAAATAAGATGACAACACAGTGAAACTTGTTCTTTGGGTTTCTCTGTACCCTGGAATACCGTTCAATGTTCACTTTTACATGCTATATCTTGGTGTTTAAAATGAAACAATCTGGTTGGGAACTCTTTCATTTTGGATATTGTTTTGCAATTCAGCTTTCTAAAGTACTTCGATTTGGAATGTTCTTTTCACAAAAGGTATTGTTAAGGAGTTAACACTGCTGGCTGATAAATGCCTAACTGATTACATGGCTTTTTTTACTACCATACATACTTGGAGAAGTGTTTCCCTTCATTTGTCACAGATCCTATTGATTCCACATGTCAGAGCTCTCTAAATGGCTGTTTGAATGTCAGGCTCTCTTTCATATGTCCACAGAGCATACGCCTTTTTTTTGGCATATGGCTATATTTTGACTTAGGTCTTTGCATAAAATACATCCTATTTACATAGCACTATTCCATACCATGTGATAGTTACTGGATGCTGTATTATCTAAATTTAACCTGGAATTCAAATATAGTTCTAAAGTTATGGTAGAAAGCATGTTGTATTGGAATTTTTTAAGTCACAATAAGAAAAAAGTTTTATAGAAATTAATGATTTCTTTATATATATGTGCATCTTTCATTGGCAATATTCTGTGGTTGCACGTGTCACTCTAGCACACAAAATAAAATGACACACACACTGGAACTTCTAAGGTAAAAAGAAAGGAAGTTTATTTTCTGACTCCAACATTTATAGATTTTCAAAAGTGACAGTGGATTGGAGGATGACAGTGCCACCTCTCCAATGACACTGGACAAACAAACAGTCCATCAAATTTCTTCTCCTCCAGAGAAGAATGTAAGAACATTAATTATTTACATAAAATGTGTGAGAAAGTTTGTTACAAGAATGTAAGCATCAGAAGACTTAGAAGAACAGAGCGACACACATGTGCATTAAAGAATAATCATGGATTAAGAAAAATACAGAAAGGACAAAATATTTTTCAGCAAATAATTTTCAAATCCTTATTTTCTACCCTGGCACCGTGTGAGAATTTCTCTTTTTTTATCTTTCGGATTTTTGTCACTGGTACAACTGATCATAGAGATGGGATAACTGAGTTTCTCATTAATACATCCCTTGGGAAGAATTAGAGTAAAACAACACTGACTAGGAGTAGAAGGTTGTGACAAGAATAAGTTAGCTGTTCAAAAGTTCTCTTATTTCTTGCATCAGCCTATTATTGGCCCGTTTATAGTCGCAGACTGGAAGGGGCCACAGGGAGTCAGCTGGTCCAAGCTCCCTACTCAAGCACGGTCATCCCAGAGCACATGGCACAGGATTGTGTCCAGGCAGTTCTTGAAAATCTCTAGTGATGGTGGCTCCCCATACTCTCTGGACAATCTGTTCCAGTGCTTGATGACCTGCACGGTGAAGTTGTTCTTCCTCCTGTTCAGGTGGAACTTCCTGTAGATCAGTTTCTGCCCATTGCCTGGTGTTCTGTTGTCTAGCACCACCGAACAGAGTCTGGTCCATCCTCTTGACACCTTCCCTTCAGATACTTGTATACATTTATGATGTCTATAATTGTTTTCTTTATATTCAGTGTTTATATACACTTTCCTTACAGTATTCTTTTGTGTATTAAATACAGATGGTGGCTTAAGGTTTTTTCATCCTTTTCGAACAACTAAATCTTGTGAGCCTTTATCCTATAACTTTTTTTCCCCCAAAAGTCTGGAACAAACACACTATATTACATATTTATGAAAACATTTGTTTGAAAAATTATATTTTAGTATTTATTTCTTTATACACACAGTACCAAAACACTTCACAATGAAAATCAAATTCAGTAATTCCTGTTAATATTCAGGCTTGATTTTAGAATTACTTTTCTTTTGCCTATGGAAGAAACTTACCTATTAGTGTGCATAATAACCTGCTTGATAATCTTTCTTCCTTCAGAAAACCAAAGTTTTTGAAAGCTGTTTTTTAACTTGCCTTTTTCCTTGTTTATTTGCAAAGTACAGGTGTAATATTTCATCTTTATTATTCTTAGACAGTGGAATAGGTATTCTGCATTGCTGACAGAATAAGAGAATTGAGTAAGTGCAGAGCTTCTTCAACTCAACAAAATGAAAACTGTCTTGAAGATGCAAAATAACATATTTCCTGTATCCTAACAACTTGCTCATCCTTTTCTGTTGATAAGTTACAGATAAAAGAAACTTTGTATTGTGGGTGTCTGTGTGCACATGTTTTTGTGTTATGATGTGAAATACAGACAATATGCTATAATTCACATAACCTAGAAAAAATATATTCATTGTAGAAGTGGAACAGGGTTTTTGGTTATTACTTGATTCTTCTGTTTACTTCAAGTAAATGAACTCCAAAACAACAGCAGAAAATGAAGTAGCAGCTTACATTTGACTTCAAAAAAAGTGTCATAGGATTTATAGATTGTAAAAACTTATAAGGTCATTTTGCCAATCCTTCTCACCGTAGGAGATTTTTCTCTGTGGTATATTAAGAGTTTTATAACTTTCCACAAGATTTTATGACTTCCCCAGGAGAGGATTTTGGTCTGTTGAGAGAGCTAGATGAGAAGCTCTTTTAGTGTATTTTACAGCTGGCAAACCTATCTTTTATTGACAGCTTGCATTGACGCTGGGCTGAGGAAGGCAGTGAGGCTGTATGTCTCCATAGATGTGAGAGTTTGGCAGAAGCATTAAATGGGGCGACAGAAGTTTGATTGTAAAAGCGGGGAAGCTGAAGTTAGAGATTTTTCTCTGCAGCTCCAGTTAGCTATATTAAGAGATGATCTTATTGATGCACAGGGATACTTTTTACAGCACTCAGGTTTAGCAAGAGGAACTTCAATTGGTCCCCACTGCCATGTAGCACAAAAAATGGAAAGGATTAAATATTTCTGTAGCCATAATTCCAGAACTTGAATTGACAAATATTTATATTATACAAACTATTGCTCATTTGAAACAGTTTATTTCTATCATTGTGAAAATGCACAACCTAGATGAATATGCATGTACCTTTTGAGAAGGCTTAGTGTCACTGAATGTAAGAGATTGCTTACTTGAATCAGTGAGGAGGTCAAAATGTCTCCAGGATGGGTGCCAAATGTATTAATTTATTCCAGATCTTTGAACAATTTTGTATTATAAACTTACATGTTTCACTTTCTAAAAAGGACAGTTATATAGTGAAGAATTTTCTCATTTTTTAAATACTTCTGTTATGTAAATATTAAGACAATGTATTCTAAAAAATGGAGGAACATGAAGGTTGTAATATATGGAGTAGTTACCCACAGCCTTATAGTTGTTCACACAAGGCATCCTTCTTTTGTGTCCTTTTGGCAGTTCCTTAATAGCACAGTTCAAATGTAACAATGCAGTCAGAAACTTTTCTACCGTAAAGCTGTCCTGAGAATTAGAGTTGGAAGTTTTGCTGGCTAAATAAGAGTGAAAGATATTGCTAATGGAGCTTACAAGTGCATCTGCTAATTGCTTGCCTTAATCAGTTTTCACTTTTCTAAAAGGGTGCATAGATCTCCCAGGGGTGCTTTAATCCCATTTTGCATCTGGAAGTAGAGTTGATGCTACAGAGGTCTCTCTTCATGTATGGACTTACAGAAGTTGATCAGGGCCAATAAATTTCATGGAGAACATGTACTGAGTGCTTACAAACATCAGCTTGGGTTGGTTGGCCTGGGGTATGAAATTTTAAGTTTACATATAACAGCAGAGGAGTACTCGGCTTTAAATACAGCAATAACAAATTTTTAATTTTGCAGTTTCTTCTGTATGGCTAAATTTGTTTCACCAGAAACAAATTATCTTTGTTTCACCAGATGGAAAAAAAGGAATAGAAGAGAATATTCTGCATCTCACACCAAAATGAAACAGCAGCTGAAATTTCTTGCATATTCTCTCCTTTGATTGTGGAGCATTTGGTTCTTACCTCTCAAACATTCCCTCAGGTAGCTAACAGAACTAATCCAAAGTTAGTATAGTGTTGGTCAAGAACAGAGTCGTGTTACTCATTTTTGTGAGGTGAATCCTTACCAAGTGTGTTGCTCTAAGGTCTCAAAATTCAAATCACATTGAATATTACTGCAAATATTCTTTTTCAGCTATGCTATAAATAACAGAAGTATGTCAGAACTGAGAAGATATGAAATATAATCCATTGTATTCTGTTTGCAAAAACTACACTGTTTATTTCTGCCTACCTTCTTAGGCCTATCCTGTACACAGTAATTTCTTCTTTTGGGAGCTTTAAAATTTTACCCATTTTATCTTCACTAGAAATTACTAAGTCTATACTTTGATTCTTAATTAGTAGAATGCAATATAATTTATATTTTTGCTTCATGAAACACTCCCATCAACATAACTATGCCAAACATCCACAATAAACTAATAATGTTCATGAAATTCTGGTGGTTTTACCTGTGTCAGTATTTTTCATCATGGACTTCCCTGCCATTAAATGTTCCATAAATATTAAGATTATTTTAGTTTTTATACTTTACAAATGAAATTGAAAGTCACATTTTCAGAGAAGTCATTATCTCTGTATGTGCATTGCTAAAGAGGATTTTTTATCAGGAGTTGTATTTTTAGTGATATCTGGCCTGTTATGTTTTTCTTGATAGAAAAATATAGATAAGCTGTGTCAATGGAATCTAATAAAATTAGCAATATTAAACTTTCAGACTTCCAGCTAGAACACAGATTTTGTCTCTTATACACATGAATGAGTCCATAAGTAGTTCTGTAATGGAATGATTAGGAAATAAACTGACTGAAAGTAATTGTCAGCACATCAGAGCTATTGATGTGGTCTGAATTTGCCATTGTAAGGTACACTGTTGGTGGAGTCTGCACATTTCGAGGGGGATTCTGCTTTTTTGTGAGATAAAATAATTGTATAAAACATTTAAATAGGATGATCTAATATCTAGGTGGAATAGGTTTGGAGATGTTACATTCATTTCATTGAATGTGCATGTTGTGTGAAAGAGTTCAGTCCTCTTGCATATTAATTGTTTCTCTTTAGGATAAAGGAATATTTCTTTCCATTATTTCCCTTTTCTAACTTCTTATGTTGGTGTTGGGTTTTTTAACATATGGGATCAGTTTATAACACAGTATGAGCAAAAGATTAATTTTATGCCATTTTGCTAATGCTAAAATGTATGTAAGTCCTACATTACTAAGGTTCTGGAAGTGCCTCATGGGTTACTCTGTCTATCAGAAAAGTCTCAGAAGTGGAATTATTCTGGATGATCTGGTTCCAGAGACAGGGCTGGAAGTTTTTATCATGGTGTGGGTGTGACCACTGTGTATTCTGCAGTACTCACATCATCACAGAGGGCATGGTTTCAGCAGGAAATGCCTGGCGGTGGTAAAACCCCTCTTTTGTGTACTTTTGCTGTTAACACTGATGTTGTTATTGTGCTTCTACTAAATTGTTATTTCAGTTCACAACACCTCATTTATTGTCCTTTCCTTGGCCAAAGGGATGGAAGAAGGGGATTGCTTATTTGTTGTTCAGTTTCCTTGGTGGGGTTAAAACCAGAATGCAGGAATAAATTCAAAGGCCTGGGTATAGCATGAAGCTTCTTGAGTTTGCCCCCAACATGACATGCTTGTTTGGACTGTTTGAATTTATACATTCTTTCAAAGCTAGATTGTGTAGCATCTAGAATGGTTTGCCTTGTACAAGTGTACATTTCTGGATAATGTGTCTGGGTGATTGATATTTGAATTTTATCAGTTGGAAAGAGATTTGATTAAAGATTGAAAGTGTCAGCAGATGTCAAAAAGAATTACCTGAGGCAATTTTTTTAATAAACTTAAGAACTATGTAGAGATCAAGTTGAAACAAGCACAGTGATATGCTGCTTTCTTTGATGCTTGCCACCAAATGCCCTATAGAGTCACATTGGCATTGTGCATGAACTGTTACTCTGTATTTCACACAAGATTAAGATTTCTAGAAAGAATGCATACTCTTCCACTCCGATGAAAATCAGATTTTCAGTATTTAAAATGAAAACTATCAGAGTCACAAATGACTTAATGGTATTAAATTCATGCTCTCTGTAACATCAATCCACAAACCATTCCTTTATATTAGAAGTCAAGAATGATCATTGACACCTTCAGACTGTATTCACTTTTTGGATATACCCAGATAGCATTCACTTTGAAAAGATATGTAATTTCCCAAAAAGAATATAATTAAAATTTGTAAGATATACAGGTGTGCAATACATGTAATACCTATCTTGCCTGTAAATCTTAGAGCCACTGGCAAAATCATCCAAGAACCAGGGTAAAGCTTCTCAATTTCTTTGAATTAATCTTTCTTTGAAAGATTGTAATTACTTGGTAAAATTTGAGAGAGATACTTGGGAAAAAGAAAATTCATTGGTACTGCTGAGATGGTGTCTCTAATTAGACACCATTTGCAAAATAACAGCTCTGAAGCTTTTTGCTTTTTTACTTCTTTACAGGAAAGAACCTATTTTGTATGGTTACTTTCAGTTTTATCACTGTACTACTTTAGCACATATTGCTAGAAATTTTAAGTCAGCAGGATTTGGTTGCTAGGTTCATGGTGTTCTTGAGGTTTTTGGGCTTTTTTTCAACTGCCAATCTGATTAAGACAGTGTTTCATTTCTTTACTTTGTTTCTGTTTTAAGGCTAATCGGTGATCTTTTAATTTTGTTTTGTTTTTCTAGAGTTCCGATCTAAGGGTTGTCTTTTACTTATTATAGTTGTTAGGGTTTGGGCTCCTACGAAAAATGTAAAACCAGTTCAATTCACAAACACGTTTCTCTAAATTGGAATTTACATTGAATAAATTAAAGATTTGAAAGCACAAACCACTCTTCTAGGAAATACTTAAGTGCGTGTAAAATGTTTGGATATGAGCAGTCTTATGCATTCCAATATATGACTTGATTGTATGTTGAATGTTTATTTAAGGGTTTGCAGGATTCTGAGCCTTAAGATATTCCTTTCATTTTAAAGCAGATAAATCTATCAACAGTATGCTACCTAATGCAAAGTCCTGAATACCATAAAATAGACATTTGAATTTTTAGAAATTATATAATAACTTCTAAAACAAACAGTAGACTAAAACCAGAAGAGTTCAGTTTTTGAGATCTTTAAATTCCTCCGACTGCAGTGATGTTTGTTAGCCACTAGTTATCAAAACCTGAATTTCAAGACAATTGGAAAAGCAATGAATTTTGAATTGAACATTTTCTCACCCTCTGAAATATTTCAGATCGGCTTAGCTTAAGGCTGATTTACAAAAGCAAACAATGTCAAAATATGAACTAAGTAAACAAAGTTAATATTTTTTAACAATTTACAATTTCTTAAAGATTTTTATACTTTACTTTGAATTCATGTGAATTCATGTTTTTTTCCTTATAGGGTATATTTATTTGATTTTTTTTCTTTTTACTCCTTTTTTTAACCAATCTTTCTGTGAAATACAAGAATTGATTCAAATTTTTTCACATCAGAGCCCATTAAGAAATCAATTGTTAATCTTTTCCTAAGTTAAAAGAGGCATTCAATTCCTTAAACTGATACCTGAGTAAGTCACTTTCTGAGAAAGACTTTTATAGCATTCATGTATTTCTTGACTGAATTTTGGAGAGAATACTTTTTATTGGTACAATGTAAGTAAGTTCCTGTAGAAACCAGAATTTTAAGAATATTAATTTGAAGCAACAGATGCATAGATATGTTAACTGTAGAAGTGATGAGTCCATAACACAGTATACAAATCACACGTGTATGTGTTCCATTTTTATTTTTTTAAACACAGTTCCTGTAAGTAACTCAGTGGAACTTAGCAGGACTCCTCACATATAAAAATTCAAGCATGTAGCAGTGTGCGGCTGTATAGCAGACACAAGTCACTAACAATATTGCATGTATAAAATGCTTAGTGTGCTGAATATTTGCTAGTGGTTAAAGGAGTTGCACATCCAAATTATGCATATTTAAAAACGTTTGCACATATACACTTCTTGTCAGCCAGCCCTGGCTGGTAGCACAGGGGTCTTAAGCTCTTGTCAGCATGGCAGATCTCTGCACATTCACTGTGCTGCTCCTCTGTGTGTTTGCTGGGAGTTTTAAACATGCAAAGCACATTGTACTTAGAATGTAAGTATTCACCACCACTGCAGCATGTGTGCAAGCCTGGCACACGCTGTGCTGGGAGATACCAGCACTTCCCAGTATGCTGCCCAATTTATTTTTCAAGTATTATAATACTCATACAAATGAAAATTACAGGGTTGTATGCACTGTGTCGTACCTAATGATACAAAAATACTTATTTTACAACATCCTTTTCTTTATAATTATGTAATCGTATTTTAGTAGCACAGTATTTGTTACACATAATGACTGTCATTGTACTAAGGTAGTATTAGGCATTATAAAAATGAGCAAACCAATTCTATTTTACATTAGTATTATAAAACATAGAGTTCTTGTGAGTTTTTTCACATTACCTGGTACCTCTGAACTTTCATTGTTAAGTATTATTGCCATCTTGAGACCAATAATGCTATTCTCACCTACCTTTATTTTATCATTATTTAAAGGTTTTCATTTTATCTTTTTCAAATGTTACAATTCCAAACACTTGATTTATATTTATGTCTACCTTATCTTTCTATGGAATAACTTATTCTCTCCATATGTCAACACTTGCTTTTCTTTATAGTAATGCTAGATAGATTTTTAGAGGCTGTTTTTATTATTTCTGTCATGCCACATGATCGGCAGTAGTTCTTTAAGCCTTTATATTATAGCAGCTTTAGTATTGCAAAACGATGTGTAGAAAATGGTGTGCAGGTATGACTTTAAGAATTGGGCATCTTTGTTTAAAGGCAAAGACAGTACTTAAAATACTTTTAACAGCTTGAACTACTGGGTCTTTCTCCTTTGTTGTTTTTATTTTGCTGCCAAAAAGCAAGCTGAAGATCCTCTTACTTGGAATAAATTTATAGCTGCATTTTACTTCAGCAGAAGATTTGTGTTAGCAAAGCTTCCAAAAGATAAGATGAATTAGATTTCCAAATAAAGGTATGGGCATGAGAGGGCTGAAATTTTTCAAAATTGAAGCAACAAGCTAGGACTGTTTTGCAGCTTTAATGGTTGATGGCATGGCTTTATTAACCCTCTGTTAACTTGTTAAGAAAGTAGACATTGAATTTCAGTCCCATCTTGAAGTTTAATAAAAGGGTTCTTTGTTGCTATTGGAGGACTCCTTTGTCCTAATTTCTTGTGTGGATATTCAGAATTCAGGTGCTACCCTTGGTAGGTGACCTAATGAAAACTTCATTTCTGGTTTTTGAAGAAGGATTTGCATAATTTCTTAGGATGTTTACTGCTTCAATTTGAGTTTCTTGTCCATTAAATGCAGCTGCACTACTGGTGGTAGTGCAACAAACTTACCAAACAGGTATTTGAAATAGTTTCATAAAAACAGTTCTCACAAAGCAAGCTATGTAGCCAATATTGCTGAAATAGTATCAGGAAATTCTTCTGGCCTAACTATTTGGTTAGGAATCATGAGGGATGGCATTTCTTCTCAGACAGTGAGGGAAAGAACTATCCTCAGCTGTTTGTGCCAGTGGGAGCAAGGAAGAGCTCCAAAGATGGGTCATGCCTGAAATGTGTCATCCTTGAATGCAGTCTCTTGTTTTCTTATATTTGACAATGCTAAATCAGTAGGATTAAGTAAGACAACTGCACAGAGTTCTTAAAGTGATGTGAAATTGGCCAGTCTGAGAAAATTGCTAATTGCAGGAGAACAGTTGGGGCATTTTAAATGCTGCTTTGTTTTTCAGTCTGTTCTCTGAGCTTCCAGCCTTCTATGTGCCCCCTTCCCAAAACCAAAATTATTAACTATTGATATGCTTCATAAGCAACTACGAAGGAAAAAAAAAATCATCTTTCTCAGCTATTGCTAACATTTATAGCTAAACTGAAAAGAGGTCATTGGTTTATTTGTAAAATATTTCCTGACTGGAAGATTAGTCAGTAGATGTTTCAAAAGAGAGATATTGATGCTTTCCCTGGCAGCTAAGCTAGCTTATACTCAGGTTTTTTAAAGTCACTTTAAAATGGCAAGGAAGAACAAAATTGTCTATCTTTTTGTCTCTTCTTCCCATCCATTAATACATCAGGTATGCTAGTAATAGACTTGAAAACAGCAAAATGATCTGAAAGTCAGACTAGATATCCTGTGTTTTTTCACTATGATGTGTCATTACATTTGAGAAAGTGCTTTAAAAATTGAGAGTAGGTACCAAATTAATAAAACTGTAATACAGTGAATGTTTTTTTCCAGTTGAGAGAGAACAACTGCATTTGATTATTATCAGTCAGTATAGATTTTAGAATATACACATATTACATTTATTTTTCAAGTGAACCATTTCACAGCTTGAAACTGCACATAAAATGCTAGAAAATTTGTTAGGAATTAATACTGTCCTTACAAATGTATCTGTCTGGAGAGAGGGAGAAGGGGGTTAGGGAAGTTAGCAGTGAAGTGACACCTTCCTAAAATACACTTCCATCCATCTAATACTTCATAAACCAAAGGGCTAAATATGTATCAGGAAGAAAAAGTTAAACTTTTAAGGCACTAATGATATTAATTCTTATATTAAGTCTTGAAAAGCTGTTTGCCTAGCTGTTTTTTGAAGTGCAATTTATGATCAGTTATAGTAAAGCAATGCTGTTTGCTTTTGGATTTACTCCTAGTGGTAAAATATCAGTAGCCTCTTGTTATGATTTCACTGCTCCTGACCCCTGGTGATAGATGAGATTTCTGTTGACATACAGGAAATTGAACAATAAGCCTCACATTTGAATACTGCTGTTTACTGAAGCAGTGGTAAGTAGAAAATTAGGGTATATAGTTTTGTCCTAGTAATTTTTAATGTAAATTGATGGGATTTAAAATATATGCAAAATTAACATTTTTTATTTTATCTTAATCTTCCCAAAATGTGTTTTTACACAAAAGAAAAGAATGGCTGTTTTCAGTTTGATCAAAGCACCTCCTAGCCTGATACACTGTCTCTAATAGTGGCCAGTCAAAAAATGCCTAGGAAAAATAAGAACAGATCAAGCATAAAATGAAACTTTCTGGCATGTGGCAGTCCACAGCTCAGGGATTTCCCAAGCTGAAGGTTGTATTTTGAAGGCTTTTTTCCATGAATTTCTGATAAGTTTTCAAACCTATCAGTATCAAACCTATCAGATCTTTGGATGATCCTGTATTTTTTCTACTTTTTTTTCCCTTAAGGGATCTTTGTTAATCTTAAGAAAGAAGTAGTTTTAAATTGCACAGCTACTTTCTATCTAGTCTTCATTACAAACATCATTTTCAACAGATTTTAGAATTGGTAGTCCTCGCATAAAATATTTTAGTGAAAGTAATAAAGTCCTTTAAAGAGGACACAATACTTTGACATACTGATTAAGTGAAGTGGTATTTCCAAAAGCCTTGGAACAGTGTATTCATATACAGCATAATGATGATTATTCTTGTTACATTTGGTAGGATGGGCAGAGGTTTTGGCCAAAGATCCTGGAAGGTAGTGGAACTTAGAGGAATTGAGTTTTTATTTTCAAAACCAGAAAGATTTTGTAGATAAAAAAAACCAAACCAGTTACATTTTCACACTATGCAGATAAAAAGGAAATAACACAGGGCAGGGTTTAAGGAAAAATTTATAATTATCCTGCAAATCTTGGAAGAATTTCAACAAATTAATTTGTAAAAATTTTTCCCAAGGAACAGAATCATTTGCTACATATTTCTCAATATATGTGAATTTAGTATAACAAGTCTAGAAACTTAAGTTCAAATTCTTTAACAATACCCAGGAATAATGTATATTTTAATACTGAAAATAATGATTGTAAATGTTAATTTGAATGTATAGAAACAGTCTGTTCAGTTTTTTTTCTTTTTGAGGTAAGAAGAGACAGGCTAGAACCTTTTTGTTCAAATTCTGAAATTAATTAAAAGTTGTATGTATTCCCTAACAAAATGAAAACCTGCTATTAAGGTAAGAGCTCCAATAGAATTATAGAATCAGGGAATTTTTTAGATTGGAAAGGAAGTTAATGATCATTGAGTCCAACCATCAACCCAGCAAATCCACCTCTAAACCATATCCTTAAGCACCACCTCCAAATGTATGATCGTTACCCATTACATTAATATTTCTAGAATATCTGAATACATGTGAAGTGATAAAAGAAAAAAGACAAGCATAACAAATATTGTCTGTTTCTGATCTTATTTTGCAAAACAGAGATAATTTAAATATTTTAAAAACTGTCATCTGCCTTTCTCATCTGCCTTAGATTCAGCACACTTAGCACACATAAGAGCACATGAAATACAAAGCATAAATAATATCTCTTGGGTGAGGTTTGAAATTACTCCTAGGAGATAATTGAAGAAGAGGTGTGTTTGAATGGAAAAAGTATGAGTGTAATCATTGACAAATCTGTCCCAAACACACAATTTCTAATAAGCACAACAGAACTGTTACTGGGTCTGAGAAGCCTGCCATTTTTTATACTCTTGGTTGAAAACAGTTTTCCTGAAACCAGTATTCCTGATAAAAATAACCAGGTAAAAGAATAAATTTTTTCTCAAATTAAAATTTAAGAATAAGTGTAATACAATTATGCATAGCTTTAGCGTTTTCAATTTTTCTGCAGTTTGTAATGCTAGGTAAAAATTGACTTTTTTTTTTCTGTCACTTCAATTTGAAATAAATCCTTTTTTTTTCTTTTTCAAAAAGTAATACCTACAATCTCATTATAATCAAGGCTATCATGATCCTAAGGTTAACACTATTAAATATGTGTTCTTTATGTTTTGATTGTTTACAGTAAACAATTTTGAAAGTAGAATGCAAAAGCAGTGAAAATGTACATAAACCTTCATGCTAATTTATTCTAAAATAGAACTTCACGTGCTAAAAGATGTGAAAATTGATATATATGTAACCTGCACGTGTTGGTTTTGTGTATCAGATTTAACTTTAAAAATATTAATATCAGAACAGTAATGAAATGCAGGCTGAATAATTTAGCTTGAGATTACCTAAAATGAAACAAATGTGTTTCTTTTTTGATACACATCTCCATAAGCATTCTTCCTTTAGCTTGAGTATTTGGGAGAGAAGAAGTGTTAGAGAAAAATCTGTGCTCTTAAAAAAAAAAACATACAAACCACCAAAAAATCTGGTGGTACTGGTAAGACTTGCAACCACCTCAAACCAGAAGCATTACATTTTTGTACAAGATGCATTTGTTTTGAAATTTTAACGAAAGATTTGTGAGAAAGGAGTCTCTTGGTTCATAATTTTCACTTACTCTTTTTGTGGGTTTTTAGCGATTCATTCATTTTAAGTGGAGCAACTATTACTGAATTGAGAAGGAGAGAACTTTGTCAAATCTGGTGAGGTGAGAGAGAAGGAGATGATACAAGACAGCATAAAGGGAATTAGAAGGTCAAGAGGAAAAGCTAAGTCATTGACAATTTATGAAGTGATGAAATATGTCTGACTTTAATATTCTGAGTGAGCAGTAACATCAAGAAATCGCAGCTATTCTTCCTGGGCTGCTCTTTTTCAGAAGAAAGGAAAAGGAAAGGGTATGGAAATATTCCATATAAAGAAAGTGATCATACAGGAAGATGCTGATTTTGCCTCTTATTTGCCTGATTTGCACTTATTTTTGCTTCTTGGAAGGATCTCCAGGGGGACAGTTTCCACATCTTAATTCTGCATTTCATGTAAAATTTTAAAATATCAGTGTTGTCACCTTTAGGCTTAGGGCATCACATTTATCTCAAAAGAAGTGAAAAAGGTGGTCTCAGAAGTTTCATGTGTTCCATAAGCAGGTGAGGAGCTATGGGGAGATGACTTGGGAAGCCAAGTTGAGGCAGCCAGCTTTATTAAGTTTGGTGAAAAGAATGCTGGTGGAGCTAGATAATTCCCTGTAGTAACAGACTGTGAAGAGCAGTGAACACTGTGTGCTCCTTGTGAGAATTAGAGATCACGAGAAAACACTTCTCCCTTAGAAGGGTGCTGGCCAATTTCTCTACTTTTTATGCATCAAGTACTGAAATAAAAGCAAAAAATAAAAAATTAAATGACAAATTGCTTTGTGCGACATGACGCATGTTAGAGCCTGCATCCTTAGAGGAGATTCTGTAGAACATTGCTGACAATTGTAAATAGACAGAATTTGTTATCTGTGCTCATTTTAATTAAGTTGCTCCAAAAGTGCAGGGATGCTCTTTTCTGGAGAAGTTCCTATCAAAATTTCTTTGGCTACTCAGTTTAATTCTAGGCTTTTTTTTTCAGTCCAGGGAGTGATTTTATACCAGTTTGTTGTGGTTAGCAAGTCAGCATTCATTTTCTTTGCATAGTGTTTCACACAACAAGTAAATGTTTTCATACCTGTGTGCACTATACAGTGTTGCTCATTATATGACTCTTTCAGGAGCCAGTGTAGTCATTATTTCTCTGTATTTTAAAGAACAGTTCCAAAGATTATATTGAAGAAATTAAGATTGATTCTTTAGCCACATTCACTGTCAGAGCCAGCATAACAGTGGGAAAAGTCTTGTATTGGTCATTGGGGTATAGTGTTCGTGCCCTTTACTCCTTTTCTAGAGCACACACATTCAGAGAAAGCCTCAGGGTGGTAGCAGTGCTGTTCAGCTCCAGCACAGACATGGCTGATTCACTTCCTCATCTGTGTTCTTTCTGATTTCTAGTACAGTTGTTAGACCACTTCTAATGATTTCTAATTCTGTTTAAATTTTTTCTTATATATTTCCATTCCATAGGTCATCCATGACAGTAACCATGCAAGGGTAAGGTTAGAGGAGGAAAGGACATGAATGAGGTTAGTGTAAATTGTGCCATGCACAACATGAGTGTACCTTTTCAGTAAACAATTCCACACTCTGAAATTATTTGTATGCATGTTTTCAAAAGGGGCTGAGAGGTAATGAAACAAATTAAATTTTAAGCCAAAGAAATAAAAACTCTGGTTAAAATGTTATGACATAATTAAATTGTCACACATTTCTTAATGATGTCATGGAGGCCAGAGCCACAGATGGCTTTAGAAAGGGATTAGTCTAACTTCTGTATGTGCTAGTGGTTGACAGAAGCTTGAAAGGCATACCAGGGAAGAAAGACTCTACAAATATTTTTATATGCATCAATTGATATCCACTGTCCGATGTAGAAATATGAAAAAACTGAGTCTCAATTCAGACTTTTCTGTGTTCATGTGAGAATTATGTGTTAGAAATAGAATAAAAACTTGAGTTCTACTATATAAGGAAATTTTCAGATGCCACTGTGACAGCTGACCTACCATTCAGATGGTGAAGAAGAAAATTTTCATTTCTTAAATATTCATTACAGTAATGCTAATGCTATAAAGGTAAAGTGTTAAAAGCCATTGTCAGTCATGGCACAGCCTGCACTTCAAAATTAGATTCTGTCATATCCAAAAAAGAAAATTGAAAAACTGTCCAGTAGCTACAGATATTATACAGATATTGTCGCAATATTAAACGACAGCAAAAACATGCAAATTTTCATGATACATAAATCAGTACTAAAATGCTAGATATATGTCCCATTTGGAAAAGAAGAATTAGACAAAATACATATATTTTGTACAGATACTAGAGATTAAGATAGAAAAGCATAAAGGTTAAGACCAAGAAGCAATCAGAATAAAACTTAGAAAACCTTGTGTGTTCACTGGGGGCATTGTATTTCCCACTAAAGATCCCAACTGTAGATAAAAACTACTTAATGCAAAACATATTTGATTTTTAGCTTCTTTGTTGAGTCGTGGAAAAGACATTACTATTCTGCCCACAAAGCTAGGATTTGACTGTTTCTGTATCCTAAAAAAGGATGAGAACCTTGGCTACAGATTTCCAGCACACAGTGGTTTTCTCTTTTAATTTCATCTCATAATCACATTGACTCAATTTCATCAGTAGGAATCTGGTTTAGATTTTTCAAATTTGAAGGTGTTTAGAAGGGTTACCATAGTTTTTGTGTGCTTCAACTGTGCTTCAACTGTGTCTGTAAAGTATGTTAATAGGAATAATTTCAAATGTTCAAAATAGTTGCTGCTTGAAAACAGTCAGAAATAAAGGTTACAGTATGATTTTTTTCCCCCCTTAACTTTGTGACACTCTTTAACCTTCCTGTCTGTTAAACTAAGAAATATAGTGACCTATTAAGCAATTAGCAAATGGAGCTGTAAATTAAATAGGACTGTGGTCAATATTTCAAAGACACATGCCTAAACTTTCAGTCCCTGAGGAATGTCAATGGGCTGGAATCATGAATGTGTTTTTTAAAACAAATTTCCTTATTTTCAGAGCAAAATGTCAGATCAAAATAGTATGAAATATTCTCCTGACAGCTGCATAGAATCCTATAATTGTTTAGGTTGAAAAAAACCCTTAATATCATCAAGTCCAAAATTAACTCAGTACTGTAGTCTTCACCATTAAACCAGGTTTCCAAGTCTACAATATATTGAAGACTTGCAGGAATGGTGATTCTGTCACTTGCCTGGACATCCTATTCCATGCTTAATCACCCTTCCATTGAAGAATTTTTTCCTTTTATCTGTTCTAATCTTCCCCTGATGCAAATTGAGACTATTTCTTCTCATCCTGTCTTCTTGTTACCTGGTAGAAAAGATTGACACCCACATCACTACAACCTCCTTTCAGGTAATTGTAGAGAGCATAGGGTCTCCTGCAAACCTTCTTTTCTCCAGGCTAAACAATGCCAGCTCCCTCACCCACTCCTGATAAACATTGTGCTCCAGACCATTAAATAGCTTTGTTTCTCTTGTCTAGAGCTGCTCCATCACCTCAATGTCCTTCCTGAGTCAGGGGCCCAGAACTGGACACAGTAGTTGAGGTGTGGCCTCACCAGTGCTGAGTACAGGAGAAGAATCACTTCCCTGGTCCTGCGGGCCACACTTCTGATACAAGCCAGGATGCCATTGGCCCTCTTGGCTTGCACACACTGCTGGCTCATGTTCAGCTGCTGTCAAGCAGCAGCACCAGGTCTTTCTCCACTGGATCATTTCCAACCACTCTCCCTACATCTGTTGGGCTGCATGGGATTGGTCTGACCCAAGCGCAGGACTTGGCAGAGTAACAACAGCATAGGAAAAAACCTCTGTGCAGATTGAGGTTATCTTGTCAAAGACAGAGAGAAATATTCTATTCTCAATGTTATACTTAGATAAGGATCAAATGAGCTTTGTCATTAATAACATCTTCCTTCCTTCGCCAAACAAAATATGGTATTGATTTCTATGTCATGAAAAGTTTTTGAAAGCCACATCTATGGATTTGTCCAGCATTAAGGAATATTGAGCTTATAGCTGGAGCAGTAATCCTGAGTATTTATTTGGAAACAGTGTCCTATAAAATCTAGTTCAAATTTGTGCTTACAGCAAATGCTTGGGAAACTTCATTGTTGCAGCCTGATACAAAATCCAAAATTTTTAACTCTGGTATCTCCTATTTTTTTTTCCATTTCTTTGCTCTTCAGCCTGTATTTTTCAATGGATCCTACATCTTCTGTATTTCTCTGTCCCTCTGGAATTCATTAGTTCTAGAGTGTAAAGGGGGTAGTTTGATGTAAGAATTTTGTGTTACTTCCATTTTAAACTGAGATGTCCAATCAACACCTGCAGACCATGTGTGCATTAGTTTACTCTGCATGCTGCCCAGGAAGAGTAGTCTAATGATGGTTTTGATTGAGTAAGCATTTTCAAGTAAGGTTTTATTGTATATATTCCCAGTGCTAAATGAACAAAACAAGTTAATCATCCTGGCACCTCTTTTCTTGTGAAACAAATGTATTCTGAATTTTATTGAACTCTTTTTCACTCTTTAGATCTCTGCTATTCAGACTGTTCATAACCACATATACATTCATAGGTAAAGAGGATTATTTTTGTTGTTTTAGCTATAAAGCACTTTTATTTAAAAAATAAGTTTCACCTAAACATATTGTGATGACATTGTCCCTATAAATGTGAGCATTGATATTTATGAGTCTTGTACATAGCAAAGATTATAAGAGTTCTCACCAGGAATGTGTTATAGGCTTTTTCATAAAGTGTTACAAAAAAAGTACCCATTCTGTTAGATGAAACCATTTCAAACTTCTTTCATTACTTGAAGACATAACATTGTCTTTACAGATCTTTTGAAGGCAGGATTTTTTTAGATAGTTGAAAAAATTCTTCCAATATTTGAAAAGATCAAGTAAAAGAGATAGCTGGTAATAGAACTTCAGGGCAAACCCCAAGAGGGTTTTGATCCACAATCCCTTAAGGTGCTGTACATTTGTGTTTTCATTCATACCAGTGCCTTCAAATACTTTGCAAGTTTGAAAAATATTTTTTTTTATTTCACACTAAAGGTCTCATTCAGAGAGGTACTGTACAACAGTATATTCTCTTTATGTCACTCTTCTTGGGAGTCAAGCAATAGTGTGGCCTAATGAGGGGCTACACAGGTTATCAACAGGATTGTAGGATGCACATCAATAGCTTTACATCAGAGGCAAACTTAAAAGACTTAAAAGAAAAAAAATTAGGTGAAGAGTTAGTGCCATATGATACCATTTTCCAGGAAGAGAAAGTTCAATAATAATACCAAATAAAAAATAACAAATAACAGACGTAAATTCTTAATGAGGTATTCTGCTCTTTCTGATTCATTTATGATTACTAAAGAAATTATTTCATTAATTAAATAGATATTTCTGTAAAACTCAAAGCTAACAAGTACTTTTAAAAAATTTCAAATAATTCATTTGAAGTAGTGTATGTGACTATTTTCAAAACACCTAAGGAAAACAGTAACATTTATGAAAAGTAATAAACATAGGTTGAATGTTTTAAATCTTTTGAAGTGTGACCATGATAAAGCCAAAAATTATTACATGTGGTATATATTGCTTATTGTCACTCTGCACATTCTTCGAAATTGTTACCTCTTTTTCTGTGACACACACGTCAGTATTTTTGCTTGTCACAAACACTTGTGAATTAATTTCACTTGGTCTAATAAAGATTGGAATATAATTTTTGGCTGCTTTTAATTAGTCTTTAGTACTGTGTGTCCTTAGGTGACATATTAATGCAAAATTGAGGTTATTCTGGTAGTTTGAAATGAAATGTGATCTTTTATTCTATAATTAGTATAATTTTTGGTAGAGGATCATTATCCTCTATTTATTAACAAGGGTTAATAAATCATAAAGTTCCTCTTAACGTTATACAAATCTAATCACTGAGCTTTTAGACCGAATACTTGATGAAGTCTTACATGGTAAAATATACACTGAGGCATATTGGTTTACAATTAACTGCCTGAGATGATATAATGAGATACGACACGTTAATGTATAATTTTCACCATAGCCCTGTCCTCTCTTTCAATTGGAAACTTTTCTCTGAATTATTTGATTTTTGCTGTCATGGAAAAATTGAATTCTGAGTATGCAGTTTTGGACAAATCTGATGTTTCAAATGCTACATCTGAAAATACAGCTATGATAAAAATACAGAGTGATTTGGTAAAAAATGTACTTGCATTCTGTCAGGATAGCAGTCGGACTGTGTCTCACCTGATATATCTTTGCAGTTTAGCTATAGGAAAAACTGAGGTGCACCACATAAACACGTGAAAAACTTACAGTAGTGAGACCAGATCAAAGCTCTGTCTTGCACAATGTTTTGTTTGATCAATTATGTATACCTATAGAATAGTATGGAAACAGGCAAGTATGTGTTGATAGCTCCATGTCTCCTTCTACTAGGTGTCTGAATCCACTTCCAAACTCACTGCTAACTGTTTTTCTATCAATGGATCTAATTAATTTGTGGTCTTATTTTTTTGTGAGATAAAGTTTTTGGTTGTTTTGTGTGTGTGACCCCCTAATTTCATTTAAGATTCCTTAATATTTGTGTTTAAAAAGGCAATTAAGTTTTGCTAGATTACTTTCTCCATGCAATGTCACACATGAATTTCTAGATAGCCATCAAGCAGACTCCAAGCCTAGAATTTCCAGGCTTATGAGTTGTGGCAGACATAGTCTGTCAGATGCATGTCTGTTAAAGGGAGTATATGGCATCTGGATTGGTAATAGCTTGGTAGTGCCCGAGGCCATGAAAACTAACTTGAAAATCATAGAATCATAGAAGTAGTTTGGGTTGGAAGAGAGTTTTAAAAGTCATTTAGTGTAATCCTTCTAAAACAAGCAGGGACATTTCAGCTAGATTTGGTTGCTCAAAGCCCATCAACCCGGCCTTAAGCATTTTTAGGGATGGGCCTCTGGCTATCTTGTCCCAGTGCCTCACCACCCTCACAGGAAAGAGTTTCTTTCTAGTATTGAAACTTAATCTGCCCTTTTACAGTTTAAAGCCATTTCCTCTTTGTCCCTCTTATTACAAGCCCTTGTAAATAGGGCTCTTTCTCCAGCTCTCTTATAAGCCCAATTTGCATACTAGAAGGTTCCCGTGAGGTCTTCTGGGACACTTCTCTTCTCCAAGGTGAACAACCCCAATTACCTATGCCTGTCCTCTTAGGTGAAGTGCTCCTTCCCTTGGATCATTTTTGTGATCTTCCTCTGGATCTGCTTTTGTGTGCTGAGGATTTCAGAGCTGGATGCAGCATTCCATGTGGCATCACATGAAGACAGAGTAGAGGGGCACAATTACTTCCCTTAACCAGCTGGTCACACTCCTTTTGATGTGGCCCAGGAGATGATTGGCTTTCTGAAAGTGCAGGCACACCCTGCTGGCTCATGTACAGCTTTTCATCCACCAGCACCCTTGAGTTCTTCTCAGCAGGGTTGCTCCTCCACCCCACTACAAACAGCTGTGCTACTTTTCCAGGAGATGTTGAGGTGGTTGAAGTCCTCCAGCAGGAAGAGAGCCTTCAACCATGGTGCCTCCTGTAGCTGGAGCAAAGTCTTCACCAATAATCATCCTTATCTGGTGGCCTGTAATAGACATCAAACACAAAGTTCCCTTTGTTGCCAGTCTCAGTTCTTGCCCAATCAGACATAGGTGTTGTGGTTCAGTTACTTTAAGTATTTCACCTTAGTTGTGTTCACATCTAATCAGGATTAAAAGAAATCACTCTAAATAATGACTTCTTGTGGAAGATCTTGTTTTGCAAACCATACTCTGGTAAAATAAAAAAGGCGTCAAAGGGAAACTTTTGAAGAACCAGAATAGATTTGGAATTTCCAAGTGGATTTTGATCTAAAGAAAAAAGACACGTCTCTGTCCATCAACTGTACATCAAGACTACTGTACGTGTGCACAGGCCCTATAGTATTTATCACAAAGACAAACGATGAAAGGAACACTCAAAGTTCATGCAGAAAATTGAATACACAGTTATATTCGAAAGAATTATTGGCATTTTACTTGCATACATATGCATGCTTTTTTTTTTGTATTTGTATCAATATATAAATATGTAAGTTGGATGTTAAATCTGTTTGTGATTACCCCTGGAAATTCAAATTTAACTTACAAAGGACCATTTCTCACCTACTTGTCAAAAAGCCATCCTTGTATTTTTTTAATACACTTTTTTTAAAGTGCTGGCTTTCAAACTTGATATCATCTCAGAAGAACACATCTAATACCTTGCTTTATCAGTTGAACTTAACTTCATCCCTGGATCTTGGAAAGATTTTCAGAGCCATGTTTCACATTGCCTCTACATGATAATAGTTTTAAATCTAATTATTTATTTAGTGATTAATATAATTTGCCGTTAGAAACATACTTGTATTTGCAATTTGAAATATTAATAGATTAGACTTGATGATCTCAAAGGCCTTTACCAACCTAGTTCATTCTGTCGTTCTGTAATATTTAGGAATGGATATAATAAATTGTAGTCAGAGCAAATGAGAGTACTACTAATCATTTATATATATATAATTTGAGGTAAAAGTTATTAGAGCTGTTTCATTTCTGTCTGTGTTCATCTTAATAAGTAAGGTAGTTTAAGAGTACATGTGTTTTGGTTCCATTTCAGTACAGTTGGCAGCTGTACAGATGGCAGCTGTACGGTTCAGAAGAAACTGCTTCTGAGTTGCTGTTCATGGGTTATGATGATAATCTCACAGCTTTCTCTCTAGCTGTGAGTACTCGTAAACCTTACAGGCTGGAGTAAGAAGAGTAAGTTGGAGAAGTTAGAAATCCAGAGAAAACTGCCAGATGTGAAATATTATATGCAATTACAGCAGTCAGAAGACTTTGTATGAAGGAGAATGTCGTGCATTTGAAATATATGTTGGTATGTGTTGCTCTTAGGAGCAACTCTGTGCTAGATACACAGACTATTTTTTTAATAAATGTCTGATAATTTTAATAACCATTTAATGGAAACTTATTAGGTGCAAGTTTTCCTAGATCTTAAATAAGTTCCTATTTTTAGGGAAAAAATGGATTTTTTTAAATCTGAGTGCATCAACAAGAGGGAAAAACCAATACCCTGTGTGGTAACACATGGTTACAAATGGTTTTGCACTTGGCTAGAAGAACTCACAGCTGATCTCATTGAACTAACTGTGAGTTCTATTCTTTGAACACCCTATGAAGCCATAAAAAGTGTCTCTGTATAAATCTAATGTGCATTAAAGGTATGTGATCCACCAGCATATTTACAAATCAAACCCCAACAAATAGCTTAAAAGTTCTCATCTTCTGTACACGCTAGAAAATACAGTTTGGGGTTCTTTTCCATACCAGGAACAGTGATCAAGCAGTATGTGTAGCTGGCTGAAGAATTTAGTGATCTTTCTTAATTTCATCATCAATATTTACAGCATGTTGTAAAGGATCTCAATTATTATGGGTGCACTAATTATTCAACAGAATTATTTAAAGTGTTTATGCAAATAATTCTTGGTCTGTATCCCATTTATATTGTCTTCAAATATGGAGATTTCATTTTGTGTTGGATTGCAATTGTCCTGATTCAACATATGTAAGCAACTTTCATTGAATTAAGAAAGACATAATACTACCAAGCTTCTAGGCATATATTATTTTATTGAAATGAGGAATCAGTTTTCACAGCTATTATATAAAAATATAAAAAGAAAAAGTTGTTCAAGAAACTGTATAAAATTAAGAATGTTAATATAAATCTTGCAGAAATATAGAGATATACATATGAATTTTTCTGAGTATAGAGATATACATATGAATTAGTCACAAAGAAATTTGTCTGCATGTATGGTATGGAATTGAATGCAACGAACTCTGTGTTATAAATCATAGGGACCTTTTTGTATTTTCAGCATTTTGTTCTGTAATTTGTTCTTAACACTATCTTGCTCTTGTATAACCAAGGCATTAAATTGAAATGGTACACTGTGCCAGTTTCTTTGGTTGAGGGCTGTGATGTATAGTCAAGCTGTGAGGAAAAGCAAAAATTAAAACAAAATATAAATGAGATTGAAACACTGCCATGTTTTGCGCCTTACCTGTCTAAGTACAGATATGGTATACAGTTCTGTAAAACAGTCTTAAATGTTATAGTTTTCCTTAAGGTTGGTTTCAGCTCTGAATTCTCTGACCTGTAGTATTTTAATGATAGGCACACATGTCATAGAGTTTTGGGTTTTTTCTTGAAAGTACATCCTAAAACTTTAGTAAAAGAAAACACGGATAACATAGATGTATGTATCAATTTGTAGATGGAACTTTTCTATTTTCAAAATCAGAACTGTGGTGATAAGGTATATTTTGCTGACATATGTGACTATCTGGCAGTCTCTTTCTGTTATATTTTTTTCCAATTTTCTTCTTTCACCATAAAAACCAAACAGTTTTTGCTGCTTTTTGGAGAACTTTCTTGATGCAGCACTGCACAGAAAGATATTTCAATATCAGCTGTGAAAAAGGAGACAGGAATGTCAGATATTTAATAGCTAGAATGCAAGAACTGAAGAAAAAAACACCATTAGAATGTTAGAGTTCTAGCATAAAATGGTCTACATACTTTTTTATTTCCTGTATTGTGGCATTCAAGGGATGCAATACTTGAACCAGGTCCCCTGATACTTCTATTGGTTAAATAAATAAATGCATAATATCTTGATAGAGCTCATGCAAAACTACCTTTGTTCTCAGACTTGTGTGTGTAAGCAGCACCCACGATGCTTCAAAAATAGAACATTCTGTGTTGAAATCAAATTATTTGAATAATCCCCAGTGTTCCATCTTGATGCCATCTTTCAGCTGTCTCTAATTCATGAAAGACAATTTCAACCAGCACAGACTACTTTAAAATACTCTTTATACTTAGTTTAATAATGAGATGTTGTTTTTCAAATTTGTGCCAGTCAAAAGAAAAGCAGATGTTGATAATTAGTAACTTGGAGTTTTGTTCAAAACTTGTAATTTTACAGTATTTTGTATCACCTGAATTGACTTCTTCCATGGATATTGCTGTGATGAATGAGAATCTTTAAGAGGTAGCAGTTATTCTTCTTCACTGACAGCACTAAGTTGGTTGGGAGTGTTGATGTGCTGGATGGTAGAAGCACTCTACAAAAGGATCTGGACAGGCCGGATTAATGGGCCAAAGTCAGTTGTATGTTATTCAACAAGGCCAAGTGCCCTAAATTGTGTTTAACTTGGAGAAAAGGAAGCTCAGGGAAGACCTTATTGCTCTCTACAACTAACTGAAATGAGGTTGTATTGGGGTTGGGGTCCATGTCTTCTCTCAGATAACAAGTGACTGGATGAGAAAAAAAGTCCTTGAGTTGCACCAGAGAAGATGGATTGGGTATTAGCATAATTTTTTTCACAGGAGGGGTTGTAAAGCATTGGAAGAGACTACCCAGGGAAGTGGTGTAGTCATCATCCCTGGAAGTGTTCAAAGAAACTGTGGATACATGAGTACATGGTTTGATGGTGAAGGTGGTGGCAGTGTTTCTAGGCTGATGGTTGGAATTGATGATCATTAAGGTCTTTTCCAGCATTAAAGGTTCTATGCTTCTAATGCTGTGAATGCAGGTGATGAGGTGACTTTGGCAGTTAGACACTATTGCCTTCTGGTTTTATAACATTTTCAGACACATCTGGACTTGTTTTTATATTCCTTATTTTTTATTAGTTTGGTAAAATACAGTTGAGCACATTTTCCTTTTGACAAGCAGCAAAGTAATATTGTAAAGTGAAATACAGGGTAATAGGCACTAAATCACAGATGCATTGCTGTATCCTGGAATGCACAAAGGCCAAGTCCTGAGTCTAAAATAATTTTGTGAAATGGGATAATGAACTGTGGGAAAGTGCAACTTTCCCAACTACTGAGTTCAGCTGGATTGTACACTGGAGAGAGAATTCATTCCTGGTAAAAAAGCCCCAGCAATCTATTGAGATTGTAAGTTTGTTTTTAAATTACTACTCCTAAGAAAACTTGGAATTTCAATTCCTATAATAAGAACTGGACGGGCAAAACAGGGCAGAATAGTACAGATCTATAATCATAAGCTCTGATTCCAGTAGTTTAGAATAAGGAAGAATTTTTCTAACTTCATGTGGATATAAAGGTTTAGTATGAGATGAAGAGGGAAAATGAGCAAACAATAGTTTGACAATAGTTTATTATTGTCATTTTGGAATAAGTCAAATATTCCAGATTTTTCTAGTTCATAGAGATAAATTACTATCAAAGTTTGTTTACCTTTATATTGTACAAAATCTTGTGTTGCCATAGTTGCTCGGGTAAATTAAAATCAGAAAATATGCACAATCTATAGCAGGTTTCTTAGGGTGCTAGTCTCTCCTCTTTGATGCCATTTTATCCTAATAGCCCTGAAATTATTTATGAATCTGAAAAAAGTAGGATGTAAGCTGCTAGTGCAAAGTATTTGCTCCCTAGAACAAAGTAACTGTAAAATGATATAATATTTTTTCTGCTCTTGGCATAGAATGTGTCACTTCACCCCTTTCACAATCAACTTCATGAAAATAAAAAAAATCAGAATCTAGATAAACTTCCTGAAGTTTTAAGTAAAATGTGTCAACTGAGTGAAGAAATCAAATGTTAAAAGAAACATGCTGTTAGCTATAAAGAGCACAGTGTAATACTCAGAAAAACAATAATTGATATCTCAGTCTAAATCGACCTCTTGGAAGGATTAAAACCTGATGTGGAAGCATATATGGTGCCTAATACTGTAAATAGAAATTATGTGTAAAAATATATGTCTGGTGCCTTTGAAAATTAGTCTTTTTAGAGTGTCTTTAACATATTTTTTTCTGATGTCTTCTTGCTTAAGAAATCTTCTTCTGTCTCAGGAAATGACATTCTATAAATGGATCTCACTGGTCAGGATTAGTTTCCAGTACTGAAGAATGCATTAATGTTCCAGAACAACTCAGTTTGGGTGGTGTGAACTTTTCCTCTGAGTCTTCACCTGTGCTATTTATTGTCAGTTATATGCATTTATTCTCACATCTTGAACTTAGTTTCTTCAACAGCTTTTGTTTGCCACTATAGATAGTGATTATATTCCTTCTCAGATTACATTTGGGAAGGCTAAACAGAATAAATGTTTTCAGCCTTTTCAGTTCATAAACACAGTACTTAATGCACACATTCTGGTTGTTTAGGTCATATGTGCATGACTCTGAATTTTGCATTTTTTAGTTATGTTCTATTAATGTAGTTGACTAACTCGTAAAGTAGTTCCTGGAAGAACTTTCATGGTTTATATCTGTTGAAAATAAAGGAATTGTGTAAGCAACCTACACTGATATGCTCCATTTTACCTGACTCATTAAGGTTGTACAGAAGGTCCACTTTATTTAAAGAGCTCCATTAGAAATCTTACCTCAGACTCCAGTCAGATACTTCTCTATATCATGATTCTTCTCTGCACTCCCATCTTCAGCTTAACTTTCTCTGAAGCCAATATCAAATCTATCATACTTCTGGTTTAAAAAGAAAACTATTTAGCTCACTTAGAATCTGTCAGATTGCCATCACAGAAAATGGCAAATATGAAAATCTCCTTCTGGTATGTTTTTTTCCCTTTTACCATGTCCTTTTTTTTTTAAAATTCAATATTTGCTAAAGTCTTGTTTCTTTCATAGTTTCATCCCAAAACTGTAAATAAAATTTTAGTAGATTTCTTAATATATTACAGTTATGGAGCTACATACTACTGAATTACTCTTTAAACAAGGATCTTATCGATGGTTCTGTCATGATCCCTACTACACCTGTTGACATTAGAAAAACAAAAAATAAAGGAAAATATCTAGTCTAGTCTATAATAATATAGTACTTAGATTTAATATGCTTTATTTAGAAACTTATTCCAGGTTTTGTACAATTTCTAGAATGAAAGATTATTTGAAGCAGTGGAGTTTGAAAAAGAGCTGGATATCAACCACATGATGTGTGACAAATAGCTGAGCTCAAGGCTAATCCCACATGCAATGCACAGTGAGTCCTATAGAACATCCACTCTATATGCATCCATTCATCATGGATCACAGAGCTCTTTCCAGCCCTTACAAAGAAAGTTGTGACTAAAACATCACTCTGTATTTTGTTTGTTTCCAATTATCCCATACCACATAACATGAAGTTATGACAAGCACATTACAGTTATAATGTATCAATAAATTATATGCTGCCATATAATTGAGCATATGCGTACCTAAAACAAAGTTGCAAACTGATATGAAAACAAAATAAATGCCAAAATAATGCCAGTGAGCATCTCTACCATATGTAAACCTGAGCAATTTGTTTTGTGGAAATATTCTAAAAAGAAAATGTGTTTGCCATGATCTGTGATTGATTTCAACTTGTGTTTGTAACTAATCCACTCATACTGCAGGCAGTCTTATGTACTTAGTGACTAAGCAGTGACTAAGTAGTTTATTTACATTAAAATCTGTTCTGTCACCTAAGCCCCTAAACAACATAATGAGCTTGCAGCATTTTAAAGAGCAGATACATAGTTCTATGTTTCTTCCCTGGATACAATTTAAAATTGATTTTACAACCCAGAAATTCTTTTGCTGAAATATGAATGTTTCATTTAGAATAAAATAAATATTATAAGCAATCCAAGAAATAACTGTTAAGAAGCCTACATTTACAGAAGATATGCATCTAGTTGGTGAGTTTAAACGATCTAATATGTTAAATATCCAGTCCTTAAAGCAAAGCATGTATAAATGCACTATACAACAAATTCACGATTAGAACCTATGAATTTTATTCTTTGTTGATTCTCTGGAACTTACATTTTTTTATGAAGAAGTTTCTAAATATCTGTTGTTTGCTAACCTAATGATGGTTGGATTTCAAGAAATTAGAGTAGTTATAGTGTAGCAGCTCCAGGTAATGTCTTGAAAATGCTGGGGTTTAGGAAGTGAGGTCTAACTTCTACATAATTAGAATTTACAATAAACCGCTTAAAAAAAAAAAATCACCGAAAGCACTGTATGGGCTATCCATTTTGTTTATCTATTATTGCAGCTCAAGAAATTCACATATTTGTCAATTCAAATGAAAAATGTTATGTGCTTTAACTTAACACATATGGTAATTCTTTATGCTAATATATTTTCCATAAAAATATTAGCATTGCAGTAGAAAATGTGATAATTTTAAAAGGTGTTCCATTTTCTACATAATTTTCTCCAGTCATAATTCTGTCTGCAAAGGTATTTCAGAATTCACAATTTTTATTGTGGTCCTGTTTACATGAGTATGTAAAAGAACTATGCAACAATCAACACAATCTAAGAGTATGCAGTAATTAACATAAAGCTCTTGCTGATATAAAGTGTTTGCCTGTCAGAACTGTGTCAGTTTCCTGTTCTGTTCTTAAGCAATGAGTTTGACAGATACACTCTGTGCCGTCAGTGGCTTGCTCTGAACCTGTATAAAGGTGAAGCTGCCATAGTAATTTGTTTCAAAGAACTTCCAAACTTGACTAGAAAAATAGAATATATCCAGAGGAAAACATACTGCAATTGTGAATATGCTTTAAGAACAGGACTGCTTATATATTTTAAGGAGAAAAAATGCAGGGTTTTTTTCTATTTGTATATTCCTTCTGTAAGTTGTTTTCCCATTTTGCGTTATTGTAAATATGAGAACAAACAGCAGTGTAGATATTCAATGTGCAGGAATCTTTTACAATTGATTTTTAACATTTAAAGAACATTTATATAAATGGGGTAGATTTCAGCTACTATGACTCAGACATATAACTGTGTTAATCTAGCCTTTTTGAAAGACTTGAAATTTCTGCAGGTGAAATTAAATTAGTCCATTCTTTCCCTATTCTCAGGCTCTTAAGTAGAGTACAGCAGCAGGAATTATGGGTCACAGGGCTCCTATATGACTGATAGGCAAGGATTATTCATAAGAGAATGTCAACACAAAGAAAGCCTTAAATACATCAAGATATGGGAGGAGTGAGTTACATAAACACAAACTTAGGTTTTTCTGCAGTGTTATCAGTGTTTTGTCTTTGCTCTTACAGCAATAAGACCACCAGACTTTCTGCACTCTATAATTTGCACCTCCTTTTGAAGAAATGCTTGCTTAACAGGTTCTCTATAAAGTCATCAGAAAGATTTCACTCAGAGTTTTCCTTCATATCATTAATAGTTACTTTCAATACTGGAATTTTATATACAAACAGAATTGTCTGAAAATAAGTAACTTCTTTCTTTCCTACTCTAAACTTATTTGTAAGACCTAGAACCTAGTAACTGGATTAGGTGCAAAGTAATTATTTTAGGGTTTGTTTTATTGATTATCTGTTCTCTTCATTAGCGTCTACTCATACATCATGCAAATAAATGCTAATTTCAATTTTCAAGTACTTCTGATAATTTTTGATGTTTAAGATTTTTGTGGAGGCCATCATATTGCCCATATCCAAGAGGGATAGAAAAAGCAAAGTAAAATACTTCCTGATTTATTTTTTTTCCTGGGATTACTGCCTCATATAGACTACTAAAATCAATGTTGATGTGGGAGGTTGAACATGTTTATAAGGTTATGCTTTTATTTTTAACATCTTTATTTAAATGTGTACAGCTTGTCATTTGATAGCAAATTTCACTGAGGAATTCCTCACTGCTCTGTATTAGTCTCTGCTTTATAGCTATCATATAAAGGTCTTTTGTTGTAATTACAGAATATATGATTGAACAGTACAGCTAAGAAGCCTCATATCTGTAATAATCTAAAGAATCAAGACACAGGAATAAAACAGAGGAACATTTCAGTCTTCAAAAACTTTAAATTGTGATGCATGATAACCTTTTACAGAATTTGGAAAATTGTCTTAGGATATGCAAATCAGGCTGTTTAGCAGAAGAGAGAGAACAGCTGAAATATTCTGTCTGGCTCTTCTTGTTGAAGTCTTAATTGGGTTTACATTCACTCACTCCCTCTTCTGTAGTAGCACTACCTCATACCAAATTGTTAGGGCAACATCTGCCAACAGTTCTGTCTACACAGCACTGAGCTACTGGATCCAAACTGTATCTTGGAGAGCTTTATTATAGGTATCCTAATTTTCTGCCCAAGTCAGATATTAGTTTTATAACATAAAAACGGTAGTTGTTCATAAGCAACAAGCGTAATTTGAAGTAATAAATTACTTGTATTAACCTCTTATTTGACAATGTTATAAAAAACAATCTTTTTTCTCTATTGAAAAAGGTGTCTGAAATCTTCAAGACATGTAAGAATGTAAGGTATGTCCATATAACATCACTGTCATAGTAGCAGTATATGACTGGGACCAAAGTTTGAATAATTTTAATTTATCACAGCTTTTAAAATAATTTTAGCTTGAGGGAGAAAAAGACATTAATATAAATGTATTTAGTCTTTTAAATTTACTTAATATTTGTAAATATTGTAAACATTTGTGTTCCCAAGTGTTATAAAAATTATTTCAGCATCTGTTTAGGAAAAAGAAATCAATAAAGGAAGTCAGACATAACAAATGACAATTTCAGGCACAGTGACTCTAGATAGACCTGGGTACCTTATATTCACACACCTTTCAATCAAGCAATATGTGTACTGCAGTGGAATAAACTGAAGACACTCTAGCAGCCAAGTAGACTTTGATCACTTTTGTTCATAAATGTGACTCATATTTCAGTAGCCACTTTTTTCTAAGCTACTGATCTTCCCTAAACTTCACAGTGAGTGCTCAGTGAACTTTAAGGAGCCTTTACTCATTCTGCAAACAGACTTTAAATACTCATGTTGGATCACACTGGGTTTTTTTCTTAAATATCAGATACTGTCTCTTTTTTGCAGTTTTTGTTTCTTTTGTTGTTTTGTCCAATGTTCTTTGCATTCGACAGAAAAAATTGTGGTGGAAGATGAGTTCCTTTTTGTAATCACAGTGCTTTCATTAATTCAGATTTATAGCAGAAATGGAGTTTGAAAATATTAATTTGACTACATTTTTTTATGTTTTTTGTTCATTCATCTTTCTTGATGATTACTCCTATGCTTTCTGTTGATTGCATGACAATTAAGATATTCTGTAAAATTAAACATGATAAATACACTGTCCTAAATCTCCCCAGTTTTCTGAAGGGAAAGCTATGAGTTCAGATTTTTGTAATAAGGATACAAGACATAGTAGGGACTGCCTTATTCTTTTGATTGTTTATAATTTTAAGACTGCAGCCATGTAAACAATGCACTGGTAGAAATTAATGAATAGCTTTGGTCATGCTGCTCTTCTGCCAGTCTGGTCTTACTGGATATTTATATAACAAATAACCATTATTTGTTATGAATTTTTTTCCAGATAGGAGCATAATGAGTGGGCTCTGTGCCATCTGTGATAGTTTTATGTTACATGTTCTGGGTGTGAAATGAGGGCATGTGGGAATGTGAGTGTTTCCAACCTGCTGATGTAATGTGAGACAACTGCAGAAAACAGAGGGTCAACCTTGGTCCACTGTTCTCTGTATTGCCTGTTCTGCATGACCTCTGGAATGGGCTGTGCACTGTGGTATATCCAGGTTTTGCATAAAACAAAAACAAAACCAAAAAATGTAGGAAAGATATAATATCTGACTTGAAGAGGTATTCCTTGAAGGTGTAGTCAAACCCCTAGTTTGCTGCTGCTAGATCTGCTTTGTCATTGTGTTTTCCAGTTGAGCTGACTAGGTCCTTTTCCTACCTCCCTACTACTCGGAACAGTTGTTGACCCATGCAGAACACATACTGTGCTTCCCCCTCCAAGGATGAAAAGCCGCTTTGTTGCTGTGTTGTCTCAGGTCTCCCAGAGGCATCATAACTATCAGAGGCAGAATACTACCCAGACGTTGTGGGAGTAGTGCTTCCTTGCTACACCTTTTTTGGCTTTTTTTTTTAGTGCTACAAGAAGTGTAAATAATGTTCCTTAAAACATCTCCATCTCTAGTTTCTCTAGGGAAAACTCTAAAAAACTATATTTCATATGGTCATTTATAGCCAGAAGTACCAGTTTTAAAAACATAGCTTGGAGGAAACAGGTAAAAACTGAATCTTTTTGCTTGCAACAGAGAGGGGTACTGAAAATCACTCTAAAAGAGATGTTAAAAAAATAAAATTGGTTTTGATTTTAAGCTCTCTAGGAAGTCACCTTAGAAATGACTTTCTGAAACACTGTCTTGTCTCCTGCCTGCTTTAAGTTAATTTTGCATGATAATCCCTGGGATTCAAATCCAGGGAGATAGTTTTTTTGTTCCTTTTATAGTCATTTGAGATCATTAATTATATCAGTACTTGCTCTTTTCTTGACAACATCAAACATATGTATTGTAACCAGTCATTACAATGTTTTACAGCAATAGTCATCACAGAGAATTACCATTCTATGCCTTATCAAATTTCTAAAAATTTGCAAGGTTGTGAATATTTATTTAATAAAAGAGAGCTGCCAAGAAAATAAAAATACTTCAATAGGTATATTATTTAATTTTTAGGGGATATATAAATAATGATTTTGAGAAACCAAGAATACTTTTTGCTTTATTCATATTTTTATAGTGTACTTCTCTTTGCTTTTTCAGTAATTAAGTCTTATGACATTCCAGAAAGCATAAATCCTGCTGAGATGTTTAGGTTTGGTGCAAACTATTGATGTACAAACAAAATTTTAAAAAAATACACCCAGAATCATAACAAGCTGTTTTGCTTTTACCTTTGAAAGAAAATTGAATGGTAAAGTAGTGTGGCCTACTGAAACTGTTCTAGCCTCACTGTTAACTAGAACCTCCTTTTGAAATTCATTGCCTTCAATTACATTTTTAAAAGAATTTTAATTATGTGCCTGAAAAGAATAAAGATGCTTCAGGCTCCATTTGTTTATCATGGAAGGCCTGAAAAAATGAGGACAGAGCTTCCCAGCTCATGCAGGGGTTACAGAGAGAGAGAGATGACTTTTAATTCGACAAGTTCAGAGAGATTTCTTAGTTTGACGCGCACAGCAGGGGGTCTTTGAGTGCCTGGCAATACTTCAGCATTCTGAGCTTTGAAAGTCTTTCCCTGCAGCAGAAATTGTATCAAAAGCCAGTGATAATATTCCCTGCAAGGTAAAGGACCCTATTGAAGATTTCTAGAGCTGTTTATTTATTCATCACAGTTTTTTCTTTTAGGACGTATAAGACGTATAGGTAAAAATTCACACAGATGCTGAGAAAATGAAATAAATTTTAAAAAAAAAATGGGGACCTCTTATTAATCCTTCAATTTTCCCTTAAGTTTTCCGTAGGCTACTTTCACCTATAAAATTTCCTGTCATTCCCTGCCATGTATTCTGCATGCAATCTTCACTTCAAATCTCATCTTTTCCTCATTTTTATCAGAATTATAATTTTTGTCTGCCTTCTACCACCAGCTGAGCGCATAAGATGTTTATGGCCATTTTTTTCCACTAAACCCTTAAAATGATTGATTAATTTTATGGAAGAACATTTTATTCCATAGGGGTCTTTTTAAATCTTATTTTTAAAGTAGATTTGAGATGGCTATTTCAAAGCCAAGGTTAAAGTGTCATTTTTATTCCAGAGATCAGACTTTTAATGTTTTGACATTATGCTTATTTGAAAAGTATACACTGGTTTTGTTTTGTTTTGTTTCTGCAGCAGAGCTGGGGCTGTGAGACTACGCCAACCTTTCCCTTGTGTAATGTCAATGTCGGCTATCACTTTGGCAGAATCACCCAGCTCAGTGAAGACAGAAAACCCCTCCTTTCCTCCTGTTTTTGATCTGCTGGTGGCATTCCAAGTGACCTTCCCTCATAAATATTGGTGAGTGACCACATGGGGAAAGCAGCTCCTTCGTGCAAAGAAACTTGTTTCAAAAAGCTGTGTTGACCTGAGGGGTTTCCATTTTCTCAAAGTTTCAAAAAAACCCACATGTGCAGGTGTTGCTTGGGGAGGGGGGATTTTTCCCTTCTTTAAATAATAACTTGATAATATCAGTGATTTCTCTAGGCTTTAGAAGCATTTTTAGAAAACTGCCATGTGCTAACTATTCAAACTATAAGAACAAGCCTTTCAAAATACTGCTTTACAGAGAGATTTCCTGAGAGCGCAAAAGATTTTTCCTCTCTTGCTGTTACTTTCTCATGGCTAAGAGGTCTGGAATGCTATAAATTTATCGTAACACCCCAAATATGTCAAGATGAAAGTTTCCCAAGTGTAGAAATTAAGGAAGATAATTAGAGGCCTTTTAATTCTAGGACCTTTCTGGTTTGGGAAGTATGCCTAGAATGAAATCACAGCACTGCAGTAATTCTGATACCTTCAGGGCAGTCCAGGGATGATGCCATAATTTTAGTAGTTCCATAAGGCTAAGTTACATAGTTAGTACTGAAAAAACTTTTCAGGTCATTTGAGGCTATCACAGCAGATTTACCCCACTTGAGATTAAGAGATTTTCAGTCTTAAAACCAGATGTGTAGATAGTGAAATAGTCGCCCATGGCTCAGGAATATTTACAGTATCATAAAACATGACAATATAAAGTACATGAACAGATACAAAAAATTATTTAACCTTGCTTGGAACAGTTTGGAAGCTGTAAGTGCGTGCAGGATGTAAGACTGCAAATTATTTAAGTGCTGGTTACACATATTAAAACTAAGACATGGACAAAAAAAGTCACTCAGCTGTCATTCAGTATTAACTATGTATTGCAATCATGTCCTATTCAGACAAAAGTGATGTATCATTTATGACTATATGATATGTAATGTTAATTCCTTTTTCGTTTTTTTTTTCCTTAATCATATGGGTACTTGAAGTATGTCAGTTTAAAGGACTAGAGCATCTTCAAAAGAAATATTAATAGGAGCATTATGGCATCAGCCTAATAAAATAATGCCTTTTGATTAATGGAACCTTTTCAGGAAAAGGAAAGGCTGGTGTACCTACTATTTCTATTCCTCTGCTTAAAGAGTGAACAGTGGCAACAGTGGCACTCTTTGTAAATTCCTCAAGTATATGTTAGAATTGTCACTAATTTCTGTGACTACTTGTAATCAGGAGAGAGAATGAAGATAAATGTGTATGCTCTATAATGATAGATTTTTTTTTTGTTGTTTCTGTATCAACTTATGTGATGAAGTTGTGCTACTTAGTAATTTGGGGGTTTGCATTTGGTTACGGGTACACAGGTAAACCCAGTATCAGGAGTTGTTTTGGGAATTTGTGTGAATCTCTTAGAACTGAAGTAGGTCTTCAGTCTTGGCTGGGATCGTTGTAATAACAGCTTCAAAAAAAATAAATGTATGAATACGCTTGCTTTATGTCTAGTAACACTGTGGTTCTCAAACCCCAAACATTTAGTTCAGTATGATGTTAAGGCTGTGTACCATTTAAAATGTGAAGCAATAAGAGAGCATTCATCTTTTGAGAAAGACCTTCTTTAACTGTTTTTCCATTTTAAACTTCTCTGTCAACTTATTTTTTTTGTATCTTTAGAGGATGTTTTATTGCTTTACAGTAGCTTTAAGGAATAGCTTGCTGTTTGATCAGACTATGATATTTTGAATATATAGCTGCTTTCTTTTAAAATGGGCAGGACATAACTGTACACAGTCCAACAATTAAGGACCCTGATTCCAAGTATAGGCATACAGCTCACAACTCATTGTTTTAAGTTAGGTTGACATTTTTGAAATCTTGCAAGAGCAGCTGGTATACTAATAGCAGGTAATTGGGTGATTATAAGTTCTGTTGGTATCCCCGCACCTGCTTTGTCCTCACAAGGAGGGTGAAGAATCTTTTTTGAAGTTACGATGTTACCTAAAGGATCAAATATAATCATAACCTTCTATCAGTACATATCTGTTAGATAAAAAAAAAGGTGGCTTTTTTACTTTTGACTGCATCCACATAGAAAGAAGTGACCAAGTATGCCAAAAATTTGTAATGTTATATTTCCCTGTTTTAATTTCTTTTTTATAAAACCATGTGCTTCAGTGTGATCCACCAGATGGTTCTAGATTCAGTAATTCACTGCCTCTATTGCATTTTGCACATATTTGATATTTTCTTCAAATCTGACATTTTACGAAGGGTAAAGGGCATTAATTTAAAATGAGAGGCATACATTGATAAATAGATTAAATATTGCATATATAAATATTCCCTCTATGTGAAGAAAGTGAGATTAAACATGTTCTGGTTTTAACCTATTTTGTCAGAGTGGCCATAACCTACCTCTGATTATTTTATTGTTTTTTTCTTAAAACCTCAACTATTTATCAGAAGTTTGGTAAAAAGTCCAGTGTGAATTCTAACACAGAACTTTTAAAGACATGTTTACCCCTGAGAAACCTGTAGCTCTGAACCTTTATGAAGACATTTCCGTGCAACTAGGTTCAAATACCCATTGAATGTGCACAGTACATTAACTTCCAGAAATATAAACTGTTATTAATCTTAGAGAGTGTTGCTCTCCTGTAAGTAAATTACTTTGCTGTAAAATAATGCACATTTTTCTTTCAATCTTCATGGGTTTTCTTAGTTTTGGTTTGTTTGGGTTTTTTTTTCTGTCTAAACTCTTAGGAATCTGATAGAACTAGGATCACAGAGAAGTGGCATAGTCTGCCAACTAGTAAAAACATTGATGCTTGAGGAGGTAGAGCTAATAAAGCTGGCTCTGTTTTCTTTGTACTCTAAGGTCACCAATTTCAACTGCAACCCTGATCTTCCTATTTCCCTTATTACCTACCCTCTTTGCCTGGGAAACAATAGAGCTGTGCTTAGTCTGCAGCTCCCTGAATGCTGAGTAGCCCAGCCATCTCCTATCCACATTCCTGCCCCTGGGGATACTAATTTAGATCTCCATTTTTGAAACTTGTAAGAGTCTTAATTATCTTTAAGACTTGCTGTTTTTCTCCGATTTGCTTAACACTTGACAATCACCCAGCTAAAAAATTGCTAGATGAAGGGAGATAGGACATACATACAGACTGCAGGTTTAGCCTTAGGTAAGGCTAAAATATGCAGGCATTTAAAAGGATACAAAAAATAGCTGGGATCCCCATGCTGAGGTTGGGATTAAGAGATAGCTCAATAAAAAAAATTCCACAAATTTTTGGGTTTTTTTAAATTAAACAGCAAGTTTTTGTGAATGACACCATAATTCTTAATTTGTTTTTATGTATTTTGTTTGTTCAAATAGCAGATAAAACAAAATTATTCTTCCTGTCAAAGATTTTTAAATTGAAAGCATGTTAAAGTGAATTACTGAGGTTTACTTGAGATTTCACAGTGATTATTTAGCTAGGTTGTCCCAAATTCTCATGTGCAAGTCTAATTAAACAATAAGAATTAAGAAGACTTGTTAGTGATTGTTTACGTGAAATGTTCAGAGATGAAAGAAATTAATAAATAATTCTAAGTCATAAAATATAAATATGAAATCATAAAAATGCTGGTAAATACTTGAATAACATCTGTAATTCCTCCGACCTGTCATAAAAATTAATTTTAGCACATTGCTAACAAAATAGAAGAATAGGAATAACTTATGTTCATGATTTTCATATGCACATATGAAAATCATGAACATAAGTTATTCCTTTTCTAAGTTAAATATAATTTTGACTATATGATTTGTTTGAGTACAAGGAAAACTTTAGAATCTGAATGGTGTTGTTATGTTCTCTATGAATATATGAGGCAATCTAAGTTTACTGCTGTGTAAAGGAAATAAATGAGAGAGCTCTGAAGAGATGCCAAAAGCCTTTTGAGTGACAGCATTTAGGAAGCACAAGCTCTTCATATGGTAATACTTTCAGGTAATTCGGTAGCTGTCTGATCTGCTATTCAAACATCCAGGTCAAAGTTATTATGCATATATTCTTGTTACTTGGTTACAATTACAGCAAAGTTAAAATAAAGTCATGGTTATTCAGATGTCTTTTTGCAAGAGAAGGGAAAAATATTTTATAAATCTGTTTTCTGTTGTTTGTTTCTCTTTTTGGTTTCTATTTTGTGTCAAAAGAAATTGATTCTTATTTTAATTTTAGTTCAGACTAGATGCACTATTAACTAAAGATTTGTACTTATGAAACTGTGAATTTTATTATTTTACAGTGACTTTAATAAGAGACTTGTGTAGTGTATGAGAATGATGACATCATCTAGGTTTCAAGCATCTACTGCTTGGACTGTCACCCAGCTCTGTATTACGTGCTGTGAACTAAGTTGTAGAATAAAATGCTAAAAGGAGTTGTGCCCTAAGTGTGGGGACAAGAGATGTGCCACAAATCTCATAGTTTTGAGCTACCAAGTGGCATCTTTGTCAGAGCAGGAGTTGCAGCTGACTAGAAGCAGAGTAAATGTGAGAACATTCACAAGGTTAAGGGTGCTCATATTAATAACTAAAGCTTTAGCTCAGTTGCCATTCATAGCCTTAGAATTCTGTCCATGCTATGTCAGTCTGTGTGTCTCTGGTGGCAGGCATTGGCTGTCCCACCGTGGGATCATAAGGGAATCGAGCTTCTGAACAAGTTCCATTTAGACACAGTCTAGACACCATTCTTAAAGAAGTCTCCTCTGTTCATCACTAATATTGAGAAACTTTAGGAAATGAAAGGGAATAGAAGGATCAGAGGGACCACAACTGCAGCCTTGTGGCTAGTACAGTCTCCATAGAGAAGAAGGGAGAGGTCCCAGTCTCAGTTTTGAGGACTGCTCACACATTTTTTACTGAACAGTCATTGGAAAAAAACCTTTCAACTTAAGAGACTGACTTCTTGTAGCAGAGAAAATGTTGACTTAACAAAGGTTACCTAAAACTCACATAAAATATAATTAAGATTTTATTTGGTACTGTATGTTACAGATACAAGCCTTTGGAAGCAAATACACTTTTGCAACTTTTTCTTTTTTTTCTTTTTTTTTAACTTTACTGGTAAGGAAAAAAGATATCTTCTATATCCTACAGTGCACTTTTCTTCACATGAATCCAGGGATTCATGTCAGGGACATGAGTCATTCAATTATGGCTTTTTTTCCTTCAGTATTCAATCTCTTTTTGTCAGGTATACAGCTTTTCTATTCATGCTTTTCTGTTTGCTTCACAAAATTATGGTTAAAAGATATACTGGACCCTTGACTGTGTAAGATTTACTTAAAGAAACTTTACCTGTACATTATCAAAGCAGTCTGGCAATAGTCAGATTTGCTGTGAAGTAATTCCTGTGACTCTTTGGTGTAAATGATATTCTGGTTTTGAATACATGCTAGCTATCCAGACCAAAACAGAAAAAAATGTGTAAACAAATAGAATTCAATTAATAGGCAAAAATGAGGAATTTAAGGCCAGGGAGTTGTGGTTTTTTAGTACCAGTTGCTTTTATTCCTGGTAACTTCTGATTGACATAGCCATTGCATTACTGTTAAAGTGAAATGAATGGAGCATCAGTTTGCGCTTAGACTTTCCAATCATCAGTGAGCTGTGACCAACTGACAGCAACCAAACTGAGAGTTTGCCAGCCAGCTGCATCTACATTAATGGGCTTCTTGCACAGCTAAATATTCAAGCAGTCTTAAGCAGATCTCAGAGATGAAGATACTTTAAAAGAACTATATTCTTTTACTGTCCCAATTCAGCCACTTCCAAGGTTCATGGTTTACAGTTTTATCCATCTCCGTCTCTGTTAGACTATACACAATTGTGTTGCCACATTTGGCAGTCCTAGCTCAGGAACTGAATATAAGATGTGCTAAGGTAACATTAGCATTTGCAGACATAAAGGACTAAATCATTAAGGTCTTCCTCTCTTATGTGTCCACAGCAATATATGCGAACAAATTTTCACCCCAGTAATTGAAAGCATGAATATAAGCATACCTGGAAATTGGATTAGCCCTCAATCAAATTCTCTATTCACTAATGCGAGATTTCTCTTATCTCCAATGCAATCCAGTTTGTGTGTGCTTGCACAGACTCTATGTGCCAGTATAAAAGGGAAATTCAGACAGACACAACAGGAGCCAGATTCTGACTTCATGACCAAGTGATAGGACAAGGGCTAGTGGCTTTGAACGTAAAGAGGATAGGTTTAGATTTAGATGTTTAGATATTAATAAGAAATTATTTATTTTGAGGCAAATGAGGCAGTGGAACAGGTTGTCCAGAGAGGTTATGAAATCTGCATCCCTGGAGGTGTTCAGGGCCAAGCTGGACTGGGCTCTGCCTAACCTGGTCTGGTGGGAAGTGTCACTGTTCGTGGCAGGAGGGTTAGAAAAAGATGAGCTTTAAGATCCCTTCCAATCCGAACCTATTTCTCTACTTTAGAAAAAGAAAGAAAAAGGCTGTTTCCCTCTCAGTTAAATTTTAAATATAGCAACATGCCAGCTAAATAAAAATTCAAAATTCATTAATACTAAAGATCTTTATCATATTAGCAAAGAAATCTCCTGCTTTGGCTGATGGGGTCTAATCAGAATCATATAAGGTTATAGACCTACTTTACGCTTTACCATTTTCTGCTGCCAATATTAATAGTGATTTTTAATGCATAATTGATTTGTACGTTGGCATGAAATTCTGAAATTAAGGGTACGTATCAATCAATTAAAAAGACAATAATAGAGAAATGAAATAGATAATTTTATGTCTTCAGGGCTAAATGAGCTATCACTTAGGTTTAAAATTTTTAAAACTGTAGATAGCAAATTTGAAGATGATTTTGAACACTGGTTTATTTCAGATTTGAAAATTCGCTTAGCTCGAGTCTCAAACCATTGTCAAGTTTCTGCGTCAGATGTTACATTAGTTAATGTTACATTCATAGCAAACTAAGGTCCCAGTCTTGAAGCTATCCTAATTCCTTAAACACTTCCATGCAGGCAAAGTACTTTTCAGCTTGTGGGTGGTTATAAAGGCAAGGCTTCTGCTCTATGGAGAAATGCCCTTACTGTGTTAGGGCAGAGCTGTACCAGGGGAATACTGAGGTCAGAGTAGCTTCAGGCATTGGTAAATGCTAAGTTACCAGCAGATGAACACCCATCCAAGTGTTTCTTTGCTTTCAAACAAGAGAGGAACTGGATTCAAATAAATGCATTTAATCTTTATTAAAGAAAAGAAACTAAAGAATAGAATGCCCACAAAAAAAAATTCTTTCTCTGAAAAACTCCATAAATGTTTTATTTAACTGACCAGTTTTTACTGTTTCCTTTAAAAAAGAAATTAGCTGATAATATCCTGGGTAATATTTGTGTTAAAGGTCATATTAAACAAAAGTCAAATCTAGACTATCTGAGAAGTCTGGAGAAGATGTTTAATGCAAATTTTTTGTGGAAAAAAGAAGTGGGTCACTGCAGGTCATCTCTGAATATTCTTGTTGGGGTTTCTCTGTTGGATATGCAATCTCAGCTAAATGTTTTGAAGAGGAGGAATCAAATAAATTGCCCTATTTTGGGTCTTTCTCATCTGTATACAGTTGTGCAGCTCTAGTAGACCTGAAAATTGCCCAGAGACAAACTTTAAAAATAGAGTGCTTTTGAGGCAGAAAATTGCTTTTCTGCAGCATGGTCTAAGGGACAGGATGTGACAGGAGGACAAGGAGTTGTCACTATGTAGTGATATTGTAAGGCATATCTTACATAACAAAAAGGATCATTTGTCTCTTTTTTCTTTCATTTTAAACTACAAGAGATTTAATTGAAACAGTTGGAGGTATCACCCCTAAACGAAGAACAAGCCATTATAATTTACAATTAAAAGTGAAAGTTCCCCCCTTAACCCACTTGTAATAGCTACTCATTGTGGAGTGCATGTGGGATAGATGCCTGTCCACAATTTCAGAAGCCTTATTCTCAAAAGGAAGAGGAAAAAAACCCCACCTCATTGTACATGCATGTCAAATATTAGCGTGATTCTTGTAGTATAATAAGAAAAGAAAGTGGTTTGTGCTTTTGATTAGCCTCTTGATGTTTCAGAGTGGTTTTGTATGGCTTAATTTTCCTTTTTATGGCAGTTTGTACATATAAAACAAAATGAGGAAAGGAGGGGAGGGGGAAAGAAGTGTGCCATTTATATACCTAGGATATGAGGCCTCCTTTGGGCCCATTATACATTAATGGGTCAGCTGAGATTTATTAGGATATGTATATTAATCTTTATACACATTCACATAGTATAATTGTTCCTTTGGTGCTATAATGTGATTAGCTGTGAATTTGTGCAATATTAACAATAATATGGATTTCCATATTACAGAACAGTAATAACAAATGGTTATTAAAAATGCATGTAAAGTATGGGATGTGAAAGCACTTTTAAATTCTCAGTAATCTGATTATGTTCTGTTGTTTTTAAATACCAAAATGGTTAAGTCTTTATTATAAAGTAAAACGTAGTATTAAAGAAATCAAAAATTTTATGTTACACAGAAGTGAACAAATGAATCTAAAGCTGTGTTAATGAAAGATTAGTGTCTGTTTCTCATAGGCAGCTGAAATGTAGATATTTGCATTATTATTATTATTTGAATTTGTAGCAAAAATAGAATATAGAAGGTAACAGAAAATTCAGCATTGATATCTCTCTACATCAAAACTGAAGGGACCTTCCCTCCTCACATCTGTAATCATATGTTAATAATTCCACATGTAAGGTAATAATTTTGTGCTTTAAAGACATAGTATAATAGGTATATAGAAAGGAGGAACTATTAATTTTAATTTGTGAAGCAATTTTTTTATTCTTTCTCTTAAGCTAATTATTTTTTAAATTTCTTAAATGATAAAAAATAGAGCAGCCTCTTTTTTTCAGAGGTTTGCGACAATAGTACCTCTGTGGGGCACATTCACCAGTTTCTCTCCTTTGTTTTGTGATTGGATATGGCAGCTGCTTGCGGCATGGTACCACCACAGGAGTGGGTTCCATTCCTGCGTGAGCCATTCACTTCAGAGCTGGACTCCTTGACTTTTGTGTGTCCCTTACAACTCAGATTGTTTTGTGATCTGTGGTCTAGAATTTCATGGACTTGACTTTGAGAGAGACAGAGAATGAACATTGAGAGCTTTTTATATTCTGCTCATAGAATACATACTCCTTCCTCAAAAACTTGCAAGCTTTACTCTTAAGTTATTTTCATCCGGTAGTGATACTTTTTGAGCAAAGGTTTCTTTACCCTCCCTTCATGACCCCATAGTGGGAAGGTATCTTCTGTGACCCCTCTTTGCTGAATCATAAATTCTGATCCATACCTTGAGTATATCTGTGGGAATACAAGAAATTTCTGTACTAGCTTCTACTATTTGCCATGTGGACTTAAGATTCAGTCTTTGATGATTTCCATAAGTCTTGGGATATCACAGTTCCCACTTTTCTTTCATCTGATTTACATCTTAAGATTTATTAATAGATTGCATTCTGTAAAATATTATCATAATGGCTCATTTTTATCTTCATCTTTTAGAAATGCTCCTTTCCCAACTTCAATGTTTCTGGTCCTACAGACCCCCAATTTCCTGATAGGATGTGTCCTTGATAAACACAAGGGAAAAAAGGGATTTTTTGTTATGCACCTCAAATGTATTCTTTAGACTTTATTTTCGTCATTTTATTTTATTTGGAAATAGAGTTTCCCTATATTTCCATTTTATCCTTCAATATTCATAAATCCTACCAAATAAACCATGTTAAGTAAGTTAGGTGTAGGATTTCTAGCTGGTTTATTTTTATACAAACTGTAGAAAAAAGGCACCTACCTTATTTCTGCTCGTGGTATTATGAAATTTAAGTAGAGGGACTTTTGTCATGCATTTTACATGAAGATGATGAGTATTCCATTGTATTCAAATGCTTGTGGAATTGCTGTAAAATGACATACAGCAGGTGGGCCAGTGTCATTTGTGAAAGTCTCTCTGAGCTGCAACTTGAGATGCTGCTATTTCTCACTGGCATACCAGCTTCAAGGCAACTACTCTTCTGCTTAGCTATTGCATTTTATTTTGCTGTAAATCAATCCCTTATTTTCAGTTCTTGTTTGTTCTGTTATTTGCTTCTGCTTACTAATTTGTGACTGCAAAAGGAAACAAGTAAAAGGTGACCATAAGAAGTATAGTTCTCTGCAGTGTAGTTTCAACAAGAAGGGCAGGGGTAGTCCATGGCTTCTATTCAAAGTGCCTTCTCTCGTGTTCGATTGGACTTGAAGGATTTTCTATCTTTGTGGCAACCTAATTAAATGTTTTTGTATTTTAGCTATGTTGCAGCTAAAGCTGTTGTAGCTTTGCTATAGCTGCCGCAAAGTCCCCCTTGATACTTTACGGTGCTTTCTCATAATTTTAATGACAGCTTTGGGAATGTGTATAGCCAGGTACTGAATCAATATTGTCACTTACTTACCATTATGGATTAAAAACTAATATTAGAAATTAATTTAAACTATGAGAATAATTATGTATATTCATTAAAAAATATATTGGAGAAATAGCTTAAGAGCATTTCAAGCTGTTTACATTACTGACATAATTAGTGTTGAAAAAAACCCAAACATTTTATGTATTGAAATTACACAACCTGCTTTTTTTGATTTTTAAAAAATGTTCATTATCTGTTTTATTTAAACTTTCAGTTATATAATCTGGAAAGACCATTTTATATTTACAAACCTAGCATTTTAAATAAAATTAAGTAGAAAATTAGAACACCTTATGTTGGAAAATTGATTACCTAATTATATTTGTGTCATGCTCTTCTTTTCAATTGTGAAATTTTAAACTAAGATACTCTTTCAGAAACTTTGGGACTTACATTTCCAGAACTTAGAAAAGGATATTTTCAACTGTCTCAGGTAGTTTTGTTACTTCATCTGAATGAACACCATCAGTTTTGATTCCCTTGTTTGCTATCTATAAATATCTTGTAATCTTTACAAAATTAGAAAACTGGTCATAATACCCCTGAAATTAAGCTATTTTCTTTTCTCTGAGTGGGAACACACTGAAGCCTTTGCAAGCAGTGCAGGATGCTTTGGCTTAATTCTCCAGTGAAAATCCACTGCTTCATATTTATCCTTATACAGCAATTTCAGTAGGAATGTTTTTACATGACTGATCTTTGATTTTGAACAGTTTATTAATCTTAACTTCTATTACATTACATAGGCATTTTTATAATCATAGTAATTATAATATTAGCACTGTCATATTTTGATAGTACTTCCTTGTCTCCTGACAAATTTTCCCAGTGCTGCAGCAGGCTTTTTGTCTGTTGAGTTGCCATTTCCCAGGAAAGGGAAGTGACATTTTTGAATTATCTGAAGAAATTTGCTTGGAAATGTTCTGTCTTAGAGACCACACTCAGCTAGTTCTACTTAAAGTATACTTCACTGTCTTACAGTGTGGTTAGTAAGTCACAACTCTCTTGAACATTAATGATTTTCAAGGTAGTGGAGTACACATTGTGATGTGTCCTTCTTCAACATGTGCTACGGATCTCTGCTGATTATCCAACACGAGTTTGAGTATTGCCTGATGTGTCACGTGCTGGTGCAACTGCTCAGGATGTGTCAGTCCAGACGAGCAGGGCTTAGGCCAGAAAGAAGCATCATGCACTGGTAGCTGGACTTAGATATTCCATTTCCTCTGATCTCAGAACACTCTGGCACATCACTTACACTTGGCAAACAGAACGAGTGTTTTGATGGTAGTCGCTGGGTGTGCAGAACTAGATGTTTTACACAGACCCTTTGGAATAGCAGAGCCATGTTCAAGCACTGTGAAAATTCACTGCAGTCCCTTACTGATGCTTGTGACAAATAATTTATACACCAATCACCTTTTAAAATGTGTGAACTTTCCTTGGTGACAAAATTACAGTTTCTCAGTATTGTTAACTTAATACAGTAAAAAGGCAAGGTTATCTAAAACACAGCTGGGAAATTCCTATGCATTATTTGTATAGTAATTTAATTTGAAAATGTCACTTCTCTGTATTCCAAAATAATGATAATTTTTTTAGTCTTCAGAACTCACTGCAGATGTTGAAGTGTCTGAGTTCAAAACAGGTCAAAACTAAGCCATTTATTAAGGGAATAAAATTAATTAATGAATTTAATAATGTTTATCTCTGATTTTCAGTGCAGTTGTGACTGTATGCAGCAAATGAATCAAACTACAACAGTTCTGCTACAGAACTTAGGTCTGATACTTTTATGGCTTAGGCAGAGAGGAGTGGAAAAAAGATAAAAATTCTGAGTATATAAGTACACAAATATTTTCCTTAAGCAAATCTAATGCATTACACCTTATAATTCAGAAGGTACCTAGTCATGCTTTGTAGAAGAATGCTTTTTGTTTTCTCTATCTTCCCTGTTTCTTCTTTCTTCACTTCTCTTTTTCCTTCGTCTTAAATTACTTTGTTTTAAAACCATTGACAGTTGCTGACTACTACAATAATAGAAAGAAGTCATTTCTATGCTTCTAATGGACCAGATTGTCTGAAGCAGCGATCTGTCCCAGTTTGCAATACAGATTTAGGAAATTAGCTTTCAGGATACATGCACATTCAAAGTAACAGTAAAATAATCAGTGCCTTTCATGTGACCACATGCATTAATTTATTTTCAAGAGAAATAATTTGAAATCTCTTTCAAGATAGTCTACTAATGGTATTTTTTATATGTTTGGTCATTTGTCCTACTTTTACCCAGATACTAGGTAATATCTCTTACTTTCCACTAAAACAACTTACTTCATGACTGAAAATAAAATTATACATCTTTCTATATTTATATCTATAAATTACTTCCTTGGCAAGAGGAATGTAAGCACTGATACATTTAACTCCACAAGTTATTTTCAAAATTTTCCAAATACTGTAACTTATTCTTTTTCTTCTGTCCTCTTGTAGTCTTCTAGCCTAATTTAATTTTTTTTAAAGCATTCATATTATTTATAGCAAAGAACAGAGTGCAATGTATTTAGCAGAGAACTGTAGGCTCTCAGGGTGAACAAAAGAAAGATAAAATGTCTCTTGGTTTTTCAACTCCTTTCTGTCAGAATAAAATTTGACTCAGTGTGTAGACAACCTACATGCAGCCTTTCTCCACCCGCCTACCAGCCCAATGGAGTTTTCTTTTGACTCAGCTGGATATTGCTGCTGCTTTCAGATACAGAATGATTTTCTTTGATTTTGTACTGTATTACTGGATAAAGAGCAGGGAGGGAGAGATGAGGCACACAGTAACTACATTATTGTCACGTTCACGGCTTGACAATAATCTTGTAGACACAAAATTACCACTTTTGTTTATAATTAAGAAAAAAAGCCTCTTAATACATCTTAACAATATTGTGTAAAGATTCTAGAGTATGAAACCTAAAGAATCTATACATAAAGTATGATTTCAAAACTCATCAAAATCCCAATTGACCTTCAATTCAGAAAGGAATGAACAGATTGTGCTCTGCCCTTATGAATGATGTAGTTCCAGCTTTTGCTGTCACTTTGCAAATGATATAATCTTTGTATGACTCAGTTTCTTTTGAAACTGAAGTCATGCATGATGTGCTTTAAGATTCCTTGAGTGTTTTTAGGAATGCTGTGTGATAAGCCCTAGTACCAAAGTATCAAAATTATTTTATACCTCTGTTTATTTGTGTTGTTGCCTGGGCAGCAGAAATGTGAAGAGAAAAGCTACATGAGGCCTCTCCAGTGTTTGGGCATCAGAACATCCGTGGAAAAATACAGTGTTTTCATGCAGTTGAACAAATTCTTTTGTCTAGTTTCTCTAGGAGTGCATTGACTCTTTCAACATTTACATCCTAAAAAGGGATAGAATACAACAAGTTACCTCATTTTCTTAAGGAAACAGTGGACTCCTCTGGATTTACCAGAAGTATCAAAGATAGACTGTGTCAAATGAATCTGTTCTCAGATATCACTATTGTCTCATTTGTGAGCCTTTCCAATATATATATATATATATTTTTTTTTTTTTTAACTATGGGCATGTAACACCTTCAAATACCAGCAGAAGTACTGATAGTATCGATGTTATAGATAGGAGTTCTTTTGGCCCTTTGAAAAGCACTCCGTGAAAATTAAATTCATCCTCTGTGCCTTGTGTTAAAGACAATACAACCACCTAATCAGAGGTAAATGGGTTGTTGTTTTAGTAGTGCCATCCTGATGAGTATTTGAATTTTAAAGGAAATAACGAATAAACCAAAAATATCAAGAGGAGAAATTGATTGTTTCAGTTATTGTCCACCATTGCATGTTTTTGAATTATTTCATTTCTTTCATTTACCCAATCCACCTGCAAAAGTGAACAAAAGAATGAAATGTTTCTTTTTTTCCCTCTCTGTGGAAGGACCAAGTTTCCTGTAATTTCAGTGATTAAAAAGAGAGAAAATAATGTAATTTCTCACCAAAATGTTTCTGTAGTGTTATAGAGAGGAAATAATCCTTCTGATATGAGTCTCTGCTGAAAGCAAAAGAAAGTACATTAACATATTAACATTGAGAAACTGTTTCTGTAGTTTATATGTTGTCTTTTACCGATGGCTCTAAGTTGCAGTTCAGTCTGTCTTTCCTTGATAAAAAAAGACCAAAAAAAAGAAAACAAAACATTTATGTGGATGCATAAAAAATATTAACCATCATTTAGTAAAAGGTTGCAACTACTCCCTTAGTTAAGCTGCTGCAGAATTAGAACAAATATTATATTGAGAAACAAACAAACAGGGTTTGCTTTGGTAATTTCAAGTGCTGTAAAAATTCATATATATGCACCAAAATGAACTCTGTTAAATAAAGGCAGGTGAGTACACACACCTAATTGCTGTACTTTCACCCTGCAGTACAAGAGGTGTTAACTAGCAAGAGCATCAGAAATTGAGTGATTTTCCCAGTACTGCAATTCAGATAGTCGATATAAAAGAGAACCTGAAATGTTTAACAGTAAAGAAAATTGAACCTCCTTGCTAAAAATGTTGCACCTCTTGATAATAATGTCTGAACAAGTGTTAAATCCAAATATCATAAGACACCTTTATGGCATTTTAACATTCATCAGACCAAAAATACTAGCTTTTCACACAGCTGTGGGCAAAATTTGTATATAACACACGCTTTCCTGTGTTTCATGCCTAATGCAGGCATTCTATAACTTGTACTACCAGTTGTAATGTATCTCTCTTTTATTTTCCAGTTTTCCCTGATACTATATGCATAACTCTTCTCTGAACAAACAGCGGCTCTGAATTTATATCTTTAAAATTACTTAAATCTCTTTAAACGTGTGACTTTCATACTATTTCAAATAAAAGGCTGCCTACCTATATTAATCCCTTTTTATATGAATTCATAATTTAGTGGTAATAATTTAAAATTCCTTGACACTAATAATGGACTCTGCAGTGCTCTGTATCATGTAGTTTGCAACTTTCCTTAGAAGTCATTCTGTCTTAGTTGTGTTTTTCCTGCTAAGAAGTTGTTTGGAATCTTAAAGAAATCTCTTTGTTTCACTTTTTTTATGTAGTAACAAAGACAATTTTTATTATAACATCCCCTATTATTAATGAAAAAATATTTTTAAAATTACATGTACTCCCTTTTCTTACTATCATATGCATGGGTTGATGTTCCATGTTGCTATCAGTGCTTTCAGAATTCAGCCTGAGGCAAAAGAAAGGATGTAATGAATTCCTTGTCACACCATTGTCACTGGTCTAGCGTTTATGTCAACTCAATCATACCTTTCACAAGTCAGCTCATCAGCTTGCTCTCCAAAATTCCAGATGTGCATTACAGCACAGATCTGGTTCAGCCCAGTCACCTGTGTGTTTTCCATTTTAAATGAACTCTCATTGATTTCTCTCAATGAACTGTATTAGTATTTCTGTAGTACAGACATTGTGTTTATAGAACTTTAAAAAATTATTTTTAAAAAGTGTTACTAAGGACATGCAAACAATTGCAAACACTTGCCTTCTTACAGTGTTTGTACAAACATCATAACCTGATTATCATCATAACCTGGTGTTTTGACATCTGTAGTTTAAGTTCTGAATATAGTCTTTCAGTTTTTTTGTTGGTTTTGTTGTTTTGGTTTTTTTTACAGGCTGCTCAAGGAGAGCATTGGTTTTGCTTCCTTTGAAGAGGTTAGCTAATTTGTCAGCGGGATTTATTTGTTTTGGAATGTGATCTTAAAGCCTGATGCTTTCAGAACCTCACAGATATGCATAATTTTATGAAGAAAATATTTTTATTTTTTATAATTTAACTTACAAATGTGTCTTGCTTAGTGTTATTATGACAAATTGTTGATGTGATATGCATAGGAAAGAACTAAGGGAACTCGAACAAAACCAGACATTTGGAAGGATGTTTTTATACACATGATTAGTTAAGAGAAAACATGGGAATACCTCTCTTGCAGGAAACAACTGTGATGACGAATTGCCTTAATTTTATGTTACTTATGTTTGCTGATAGTAGACTCAGGATAGCACTATCTCAGTCGTGTCATAGAGCTTTTGTGTAAGCTGTATCCATGCAGGAGGGTTTCCAAGCCATGTGCTTTTGCAAGCTGTCTACATATTGAACAGAGCTCTGTTTCAACTTAATTCCTCTCAGTGCATGGCCAGATCAGAGCTTTTCTTGAAGTCTACCCTAGCCCACTGCTTCTTTGTAGCATCTTGATGATTCTGCATTTTCCATCAGTCTTGGACATTTCTTTTCCTACCTTGGATTTTAAACCAAACTAAATTCCTAGTTTCATGCATGTGTCTTTACTACTGTGTGAGCCTTTGAAGCTCTCCTCCCCAAAATCCTGCTCCAGTTTCTTTGAAGAAATCAGGGGAAATAATGGTGTCTCTTGGCTTGTTCTCTTAACTTAGTCATCTTTAGAACAAGACATGAAGAGATATTGGCATCTGAGCCACTTCAAAGCCACCTGAAGCACCTCAGTTAAGTTATGGGCACGTGGAAAGAAGAAACAGTGTTATGTGTTAAACTCAGTTTCCTTTAGTAGCAGTAAACCCTTGTAATTCTTCTGAGACCACAAAAGTCCTCCAAGGGAATCTAAGAACACGCCAATGCATATAAGTTATATTGCTCCTGCATGCATTTGACATTTTTTGTCAGTGTGCATGGCCTAAAAATTCAGCAGTGCTGGCAATGATATTTGTGCATCATCTGGTAAATCATCTGTCCACAACTGAAGTAGGAATGAAGTTGAGGGACTCATTCCTTAAGCTTTTCCTCCTCCTCTATTTCTACATCTTGAAGAGCAGACTGTCAGTGCTGAGAACCCTTGGAGCTCAGGTCTTAAACACAAGAAAAGCACAAGCTTACAGGAATGGAGGAGTTCGTTCTTCCTAAAGCTTTGCTTGGAATCATGTCAATTGATAATGGATACTTCTTATCACTTCTTTTGTCCTTTATAAATAGAACCATTAGTCTGAAAACAGAAATATCAATTCTCTCCTGGATTCTGCTTTGACCATTTTGTAAAGCCCAGCTACTTGTGGTGCTATATCTAAACAAAAAGATAGACTAAGCTAGGAGAACATGCTGAGAATTTTACTTTGTTCTCTACAGTAAGCTCCTACTATAAAAAGAAGTAAGTTAACCTATTTCTTCCAGGGGATATAAAAAAGTTGATGTTTACCTAATGTAATTTTGCTTTTCTTTTTGTTTCATTTCAATTCCGTCTTGACGGTGGGTCTGCTAATTACAAAAGTAAAAATTACTGTTTTAAATAGATTCTTTTCAGATCTTGTCCTACCAGTTTTTAGGAGACAGCTTGATTTTGTACTGCTTAAAAGTAAATTTATCTCTACAACACCAGTCAATGCCTTTGACACTGCTGTGTGATCTATAGAGGCAGCACTTGCCCTGAGATGGCACTTCCTGAAAACATATTACTCTGTGTAAAGTCTTCATGTATTACCCAACAGATCTATGTTCAGCCACACTCTACCCCAAGATTTTCTGTTATGTTTCCACCAAGAACAATAATTTATCTTAGATTACATCTATATAATTTGATATTAATTCTGCCCAGACCAAGCAATCAGAATGCCAATGTTCAATAACTGAGGTTTGTGCCAAGTGTACCCTGGCACCTATGCTATCAGCACTACAAAGTCTGTCTTCAATTTATAAAATGTATAATGTATAAATGTATAAATATACTAGAGAACTCTAGGTTCTCCCCTCTTATAGAAGCAAGCATTATGTTTTCTTTTTAAAGTGTTCTGGTTTTCGGTTTGCCAGTCAAAATTGCAATGCCTGTGGAAGCCTAGTACATCTGTCAAACAGGCTTTGTATAGTGTATCTCAGAGCGACACTGTCCAACCTCTGGACATGCCATCTTCTCAGAGACTGTTTTCACAATACACACTTCAAATATAATAGAGGTATAATCTTATTATAGATATAGATATAATCTTATATCTATAATTACTATAATTTTCAGATATAATCTCACTTGTATTTAGAGACTGTAGAACCAAGTCCCTTAAGAGATAATAAGAGTTTTATGACTACAACCTTATATATACTTGCAAAAAAAAGTGATTCATGCTGAATCCTTATTTAAAATATAAGAATCTAAATGCTTAAACTGAAGTTCAGGAACCCTCTTGCTTCCACAAGGGAGATTGCTTTGCAACTCACGCTCTGCAGGATGTTCCATCACTCAGTTTTCACATCAGAAATCCCTGCAAATCATGCTAGGTTACTAATAGTTGGCCTATTGTCAAAGACGAACAATTCATGTCCTTTATCTTCTGATGTGACAGCCTTTTGAATCTTTTGAATGCTGTCTTCTGCATTTATCTCTGAAAACACTCTTTATGATCTCTCCTCTGCAACAAGGACAGCTGAAATTCAAACTCTTATAGTAAATTCCTTTGCGCTGTTTTCCATAAGGACAAGTGCTATGGATCCATCTGAAGCTTTTACCTAGAGAGAATTCTGACTTTCATGTACTGAAGGAAGTTAACTTACTTCTATTCTTTCTTAAACTTCACACTTTGTCTCTGGAAACAAATCTCCAAAAATTAATGTTGTAATGAGGACATGACCTTACAAGAACGGTCTTTTTTCATCAGAAGTTGAAAGATTCAAGGAACTGCCAGTCCCCTCTCAAAGATGTCTGGTGTGTAAGGGAACACAATTACCAACTCTCTTTTTCGTATGAAAGGCCCACTTGGCTGCAATTCAAGAAGAAACAGAGGCTTTCCCCTGGATTTTCTCATATTTGACATTTGCCATACAGCCACCTGCAGCTCCTTTCACACTTTTGCTAGATATTATGCACTTCCTCAAGTATCTAGACATTTTACAATCTTTGAGAAGTTCATACCTCAGTCTCTACTTAACTGAGTCTGTAAAGAACTCTTCTAGTTCATTGCAAGGGGCTCTACTTGGGGTTGTTATTATCTAAATTTAAAAAAATAATTTCTCTTCTGAACTGTTATTCATTAAGATGTTTATATATATATATACCTAAAATTCTCTCACATCATTGTCAATTTCAAAATCTTTTATAACCTCTTAGATGCATTCTTTTAGAGGAACTGAGAATTGGGAATATGGTCTGCCTCTTTTATTACTATGTGGACAGAAGAGGGCATGGATGAGTGTCTTAATGGAAACTGCGAAAATTTAAAGCAGTTGGAGTACCAACACTAGTAACTGCCTTGGTAGCCAACTGGTAATTGTAGTGTGAACTAATCTACAGCATTATCTTTCTTCATATCCTATTGATTATATCTGTGTGCCAGTGCTATACAGTTGTTGATATGACTATGTGCCTTCTTTAACAAAAGATGATTATGTATTCTTAGTCCACGTCTAATAAAGGTATTGATAAAGTCTTGCCACCTCTTTTGTGGCCAGACCAAGTATAGGTACTTCCCTTACAGTAGCAGAATTTGCTTAGACCTGCATCTTTCCATAACACAGATCAGTTTGCAGTCTCCAAAGTTCCAGAGCAAAGTTTTTTTCCCTAGCAACAGTTCTCAAAGCAGGTAAATATATTTTACGTATTTTTTTAAATGTTTATACTGACCTACAGATCAGATTTAAACGTCAAGCAAAGTATTGAGTTAGCTCCATGGCTCATAATCCAAGAGTCTACTTATCATTCTCTTTCCAGCATCAGATAATTCAAAGTATTTTGTAATATACATTCAAAGTAATGTGTGAGTCTGCCAAGTTTGCCAGTCAAACTCAGATACAAATTTCTGTCAAATTCCAGTTCTTAGTAGTTGATAGCAGTTGTAGTTTTGTGGGGGATTTTTCTTGTTTCTTTGATTTTGTTTTATCTTCTTTGTAAAGCATGGCAAAGATTTTTTGCTTTTCCAAAGAAACAGATACTTGAACTTAGAGTGAGTGGACAGAGGGACCAGTAACAACGGGAGAGAATCAGGTCACTGCCTGATCCAGCACAGACTCCATTGCACTTCACTGATTAGTGTAGAAGTGAGTGATCAGATGTTTAGTTATGTAGGAGTCGAGACTAAATCCTCCATTAACATAAGTCAGTGAGAATGCCTCTAAAGGAATTAAATTTCCCCTTTTCTCTGTCCCAGACCTCTTTATTTTGTGCTGCTTAGGTAGAATAGGATGAACAGATTGAACATAGTACAATATGAGACTATAATATACCATAAATGTTATTCTTAGCTCTCATCTTCTTCTTTGCAGCTCTTCTAAAGTGTTTTGTAATAATGAATATCACAGGTTAATAATATACATGTTGGAAAGCCTGATGGTTGTAAATATTACAATTAAGCAGTTAGTAATCTGTGTATAATCAAGGTTAGTGTTATTCCCAAGTCTAACAGTTTAAAAACCTGAGAAGCACATCATAAGAAAGCAGATTTACCATACTATTTCAAAACATTATTCTGTCTTAACCAATGCTGTGCTTCTACTTTTAAAGGCCAATATATTACTATTGTTTGTACATCACAAAGATGGCTTTTTCATGTGCTTAATTTAATTCTATCAACAGAATTAGGATTTCTACTATATTCAGGAGGATACCCTTAACTTGGGTGGTATGTTTAGTATTTTCTTGTCATATAGCTGATTAATATTTTTAAGCCTTAGAAAAATAGTACTTTTCCGTTCCCAAGACTTTTCTGTTAAGATAGAAATTAATTAGATTTCAATTGAATTGTATCTCTTACAAATACAAAGTACATAGCATTATTTGGTGCCATGTTTTGTTTCTACAAAGGTATAAATAGGATATTGAAACCTAGAAAAGTACCGATTTTTAAGTTAGTGGTTACTACTTCATTCTTCATGAAAGTGTGTCAAATGGTGAATTCTTTGAAATTGGAGAAAATGTAAATTATAGAAATTACTATTTATTATTTTCAGGAATTATAAAGATACATAAATCAGTATTTCAAAACAGTTTTCACAGATGTCTTCCAAACCTGAAATAACCCATGGCTACATATTACAGACACACAAGACCTTGATTTTGGAGGTGCACATTAATATGAGGTCAAATTTTAGTTTATAACTCCAAACTTTAAGAAAGTCTCTATGCTTGTTTGTTAGGCTTCATTGATGTAGATTCCCAAATACTAAATGGAAATCTTCAGACTTGTATTTAATTGTAATGCTTGTGTTCTTTTTATTTATGGTCTTGTGTGTGTGTTATTTTGTTTGTTTGTTTACAGGCATACATGTTTTTATATCATTTCTCTACACTAGTGTGTTAGAAGCTACATGATAAATCTGGAAAATGATACTACATTGTTGTTTATTATGTCATTCTTCTCACATATATTAAAACTGAATTACAAATTCCCCTCTGAATTGTCAAAAGTGATGACCTTGCTTTTATATGTTCGTTGCTAAATACCCCTACAAATTCTTATTTGCTTCTGACTCAAATCTGGTCAAGAATAACACCTCTGCTGGTGTCAGAAGTCATGCACGCATTATCAAAAATATGAGGAAGTGCTAAAATTCCCTTTCCTCACCATGTAACTCTTTTCATTTAAAGACTGTGAAACATTTTTTCCTCATGGTTTACATGCAAAGAGCAAGAATTCCTTTAATATTTAAGCTTTTGACATTACTGTGCTTTCACTGGGAAAATATATAAAGCATTTTGCATATATCTGTTTATTTTCTTGGTGATCATAAATAGCTTCTGTACAACTTGACAGCTTGGATGTTCCCTCCTGAATTAAGTTCAGATCATTTGTTGGGTAGCAAGGGGAAACTCATATGACAGATGCCCACACTGGCAAGCCTAGAAAAGTTCTAACAGCACAGTAGTTGCTCTTCGGGAATTATTTCTCTGCTAACAAAAGTCCATTTCCCCCAGATAATTTAAAGAGTATTTATTAGTCTAGTTCTAAAGTTATTTTTAGATAAGGTGTAATACAAAAGCTGTCCAAACAGCTGCATTTTTCAATATTTCTGCATAAGTATTTTGAACTTTCTATGGATTTATGTATTTTCAAAAGTAATACTTTTCTTTTATGACATACATTCAAAAATGCAATTTAGGAAAGCATAGGCCTGGACCACATGACTTACAAATACAAAACTGTGCACACTTCTGTTATTGGCCATAGCTTCAGAAGTTTATTTAAAAAAAAAAAAAAAAAAGGAAAGCCCTCATCTAAAATTGTCTATAAGAATACTCTTTTTCTGAACTGTCTCCAAAAAATGAATATGTATGCTATGCAACATTAAAAAGTTTTCAATAGAAAATAAAATTGTTCTTGACTTCTGAGGTGGCCTTCAAAAGTTTGATAGTGGTGTCCATATCAAATATTGCTTCCCAATTAAAATGAAAATGTAAACATTAAAAAATATGTAGGGAAAATGCTCCAAATCCTTACATTTTTTTTTTTTCACAGGAATAGAAAATAATTTACATAATGCTTTCCATTCCTATTCTCACACAACTGAATGGCAAAGCTAATAAATGCCCTTTTCCTGTATGGACTGATAATTACTCCTGAATTGGCTGAAATTGTGTTCCTGCATTTAAAGCTGTGGCACTCCCTGACTCCATTATTGACATGCTGGAGTCTGGACTGCATTTTTGTGCTGGAAGCTGCCTGGTAAAAGAACAGGCTGTGAAAGTGGCTACCCTGCTAAGGAAAACTGAAGCTTTAAAATGAGAGGAGGGTAGCCAAGGTCAGATGAGTACTTTGTAAAATACCAGAGAGTAAAATGTTCAGCAAGGGAAGGAACAAAGCCATAAGCAAATGAAGTTTGCTCATATAAATGCACAACACCTACCTCTAAGTAAAACTTTAAGTCAAGCATATTAATGTGTATTTTAAGCAGTCTGACTGTATTTCTATTTTATATATCTATAGCTCTTTATTTTTTTATTTGTTTTGCACACACACTATATGTATGTATATATATGCTATACATGTGTGTGTGTGTATATATATATATATATATAATGTACTTTGAGCTAGAGGAGCTACTACTGGTACATTATATATGTTATAGCCTGCTCACTTCAGTGGTACCTGGAAGCTCATCTGTTCTGTGCTCATGTGCTCTGTTTCTGACAGCGCTCATCTAGCACAAATGAAAAAGCTGCTGTACAATTTTTTCCCCCATGAATTGATGACATCTTCCTCAGCAGCAGGAAATCTCCATCCCTAAGTTTTCAGTGAACAGACAGATTGCATGTGCAGTTTTCCTTTCCATAGGACCAGTCTGTCTCCTCATGTTTCACTCTGAATCTTGTTTGGGGCACAAAAAAAACAACAAAGAGTTTACATTTTCTATGCCACACAATCACTGCTCAGGAAAATATAAAGAGATAATTCTTTCATCTTGAATTTTCTCTGTTCTACAGTGATATATTAATTCATTCCAACTATTCTATTTGCTTCTATAATTTTTTGGTGTGGGAGGGGAGGAGGGATTGGAATAAGATCTTACTAAGATAACTTAGTAAGGCCCTGGCATTTAGTCCTGTTTCCTGTCTCATTCACTATCCCTCTTCTGTGCCACTTTTTTTTTTTTTTTTTCATTCTGTTTACCTTGTGCAAGAAGGGAAGGGAAGACTCATAGAAGCAGAAATAGGTGGAATCTTTATCAGCATGCTTTAAGAAAAATTTTGACAGACTTCAGAACTGAGGAGGTTGAAGTTTGCAGTCCTGAAATACAACACATGTATATCCATACAGCAGAGCCCTGTTCCAAAATCTGAGTTGTGCACAAAGTGTCTCAAAGAGTAAAGAATAAAAATGTATTCTTTTCTTACTATTTTACCTAAAGCTATTTCTTTCAAATGACATAGAGTTTCTGCTGTTGCTGGTTTCAGACATAAACATTCAGATAAGAGGCAACATGGGATCATTTTGAGGCAGTCAAGTTGAAATCAGAGAGAATTTTTAACAAGTTGGAAATTCTTATGTCTGACTAAAGCCAAAAGCCCCGGTCTGAAGCAATTTGGATAAAGGAGAGTTTAAGGCTTTTCTTGAAAAGAATGTGAAACTAAAGATTTGCTTGTAATTTGAATGAGAATGTTTCCATAGCCCAGTAAATAATTTGGTCATACTTCTTCCATTTCACCCCAATTCCCTGCCTCCCCAGTCACGCAGGTGAAAACTGAATTTAAGAATTTTGGAATTTCAGTGATTCTGCAGGTGGTATCATACACAGGATATAAAAAGAGAGAAGAACAGTGATTTTTCAACATGGATTTCTACCCTAGTAGCAAGAGTGGTAGCCAAATAATCATATTTCATTTAATACAGTTTGGAACTTTTTGGACAATTCCAAACAGGACAGAATTGTCCCTTTCTGCTGTGGAGAGACCTAGATCTGAGTTGGTGAAAGGTCTGAACTGATTCTCCAAATTATGGAGATGCTTCGCCTCCAGGTGATTATTAGGGACATAATCTGCACTGCATTATGAGGAAGCTTCTTTGTAGCTTTTTATATAAAACCTAACTTGCCAATTAATGGAACATTGGTTTTCCAGTCTTTACATAGTTTAGCTAATTTGAAAAATATGAGCCATTGTTGTACATCAGCATTTGGCATTTAATAGTAGATATTGTGTGTATTTGTGCCTGGTTGTTTGCCTGCTAGATATTACCTCAGCATTCCTATAAGTTTTCTGCATTGTCTTCATGTGGGAACAAATGCAAGTCTTCAATAAGTGTGCCTTTTTCCACTTGGATTTGTACTAAAATCGATTAAACATTTTTTTCATATTTCTAAAGGTCTTTTCTCTTAGGCTGTGGTAATTCACTGTCAAATATTCTAGAGACACAACTGAGTGACATTTGTATGTGGAGATTTTTTTTTCACTTTCTCCAAATTTATGTTCTTATTTAAAATGGAAATATGACTACATGTCATTATGTTATTTAATTTCTGAAAATTAGTGAGCTGGATATCTAGTAAAAAAAAACCCACTTTTAATTTTCTTTATCACATCCTAATGTATTTGTACATTATGTGTTGAAAAGAATCCACAAAAGAATCAAATTTCTTATTTGGACTGTGAACTAGCACTTCAAATAATCAACATCCACAATGCAGCAGAAACAATTATTCAAATTTATGACAGTATTTTTATTTTAATATTAAAAGAAATTTTCCAGTGTACTGATTTAAGTAAAAAATACAGGCAGAAAAAGCCAGTATGTTCAATTTTTTTTCCCCACAATTTTGTACATTTTCCATCTCTTGAATTATTTTGCGAAGGAACACTTCAGAGATGCAGGCCAGTTGCAAATCAGTTCATTGTAGAAGCACATAAAAATGATCACTTTTTTTCAGCTGATTGCTTATTCCAGGCTGAGGCTTTTTCTTCATTATGAGACAATGGATGTAGCTTTACGTGTGGTTTTCATGTGTTGTAATAGAAGTTGTTTTGGGGTTTTTCTCCTGGCCTGTTTCATGCATATGCTTTACAAGAAAATCCAAGTAGTTTGCTCTGATATTGAGCTTGAAAGATGGAAAAAACTAAAACCCTCTGACTACAAACTAGAACAAAATCCAGGCTAGATCAAATAGAGCAAAACGTCTGTTGGGCCTTCTTTTTATTTCAGTAATCATTCCAAAGAAAAAGATTAAAGAGATACTTCACTGAGAACACCTGCACAGCTCCTAGAATTTTCAGGTACTAGGAGTTCATTTCAGAAAATTAAATTATCAAATCTCTCATTTTAGAAGAGAAAGCTGAAAAGAACTTATTTCTTCTCAACATTTAGTATTATTCCTATATGTGGAAGCCAGCTGAATAACTTTGCTTTCTTATTTAGAAGTTTCACCTTCAGTGTTATGTGGTGCAGCAACTGCATACAGGAGTATGGATCTTTGTATGTGTGTGGACATTGTGTGCATCTCCACATCCTTTTACATATGGATCTTCACAGGGAGGGAAATGTGCTCTGTGTAGGCAAATCCTGGGAAAACACATTTTCTATCTTCAGGCTAAGGAAGTATTCCCTTGGTGTTTCCACAGGGCAGCAGTTGTGATGTGGAGGTTCTTCAGAAAGGGTAATTTTCTCATGCTGTAGAATTGTCCTTCAAATCGCTATTGCAGTGAGTTAATAACATGTCAAATGCGGTGAAGTCTTGATAAAAGGGAAAGAAGGCCACGTCATATGGAGGCTCAGAGCTAATGTGGATCCCCAGCCTTTTACAAGATGTCATACCCATGAGCCTTTTGTATCTCAGAGACTTCACAGAAAAAGATTGAGTGCTCGTGGTGTATTTTGACCCCCCCAAAAATTAAACAGTAAAAATACTTCCTTCGCTGTTTCCGTGAGTCATTCTGACCTGGTTTAGTTTTGATAGCTTAGCTTCTCATGGGTAGTCATGCTTCTTCCCTGGAGTTTAATTTTGCTTGACAAGCTGGGATCTTAATATTTGTTAATTAACAGTTCATACTCTCATCGAAACTGCTGAGCTCACAGTTGAGTGGCTAGTATATCCCTCAAGTTGTGCCATACATAATTGTTGCACCTGTTACAGTGCCTTGTGGCCTGCAAGTCCATGGAGTTTTGTTCATTCTGAAGCTCAATATATTACTACTTTATTCTTTTCTCTGATTTATGAATGCTTAGCAACAGTGCTCCATAAGTCATTCCTATGCATCTCAGTTGCCATAGGCCAGTAACAATTTTCTGAAAGAATTGAATTTTCCTAAAGGTAAAGAAGTCTATTGTCAATTAATTAATTAGAGTCATATTGTTACCTTGTTATTCAACTCTTTAATTAATTTGAAGATGTCATTCATTTATTAATGCCATGTTCCTCAATCTAATAAATATTTTTTCACAGATACTGAAAAAATATTTATTCTTTTTACATGATTGTGTGTGCAAGATTTCTGAATACTTTCAGTGCAAAAACATAGCTATAGGAATAAAGTTGTAACATTTTAAGTTATGAAGTAACACTTTTTTCCTCATCATACAAAGTAAGCCTTATAAATGAATGAAGCCCTAGTTGAATTGGCAAAGGAGACATTAATTAGGATATGTAGATGGAATAAATGAATACTCTCAAATCAGTTTTAATGGCAGTTTATAATATAATTACCTATCAAACAATACAGTATAGAATCTGCCTATTTTAGTTGCTAGGTTTTTAACTAACTCCATTTAGGAACACCTAGAGATAGCAAAATAAAAATGCAAATTCTTGGGAGAAAGGAGTTAACTTTGTTTGAGTCATGATGATTTATGCCACAGATGTGGGGTTTGTCTATGTTACACTTTTTTTGATTGCAGAATGATGCCTCCATCTTTGATCTGACACACTTTGTAGATGGATATACCTATAGGAGCTCCCCTTGCTCATTATTCTGGAAGAAACACATTCTACTGTTCAGTTGCCTGGCATGGCTAAGGAAAGGTTGGGAAGAAATTTGTATTCATTATCAGAAAGACCAAATAGTCTCAAAAAATGAAGAAAAAGAGTCTTTAGAAGATTAGAAGTTACTTTAAATGCTCATGGCTGCAATCCCTATTCACTGCTATCACTGCAATCACTGTTATCAGAGTGAGATGCATATAATTAAATTTGAGACGTGTGTGATTCAGAATTTGTAAGTCACGAAGTGTTTCTAACAAATAAACCACAGTAAAATTAAGAAGACCTTGTACCAGCATCTCTGAGATTCACAAATGGTACATGGTGTACTGAGCCAGCTGTCCTTTAAAAAAAAAATTCTTGAGGTTTTTTTAATAGATTTTTGTTGAAAACTAAGTTGTTGAAACTGCAGGTAATAGGATGCCTTAGGCAACCAAGCATATCAAAATATGGTGCATGGAGTGATTTTTACTACTCCTGCTATTTAAAGTCCTATTTTCACAAGCTTATTAGCTACTAGTGATCCCTAAGGAAAAATACAATTAAAACTTAATCATACCAAAAGCTGAGGTTCTTCTGATTCAGCGAACTTGTAATCTTGTATATTTAGTAGTTTACTTGTAAATGTCTTAGTACTGAGAATGTAAGATGTATCAATTAGCTTCTGTTTGCAATAATGCTGCTCCTCCAAATTCAGATGAGAGATTTTTTTGTGTGTCAGAAGATGCTAAGGAATACTGACTGGCAGAATTATTTATTTTTATTTTTTACATTTGAGCAGAACCTTTATTCCCTTTAACATTGTATAACCTCCCCATACCCAGTCCTGTTCTCCAAAGAAAATTCAGACAGTTAAGAAAAGCTAAGTTTGAAGAATACCAACAGCTTTAGAAGACAGTCTGTGCATACCATTGTGAAAATAAATTTTGTGGCTATTTTTTTTTTCACAACTGAAAACTAAGTAGAAATAATTTGAAACAGATCTTTTGCAAGTTGTAATATCTGGGTGAAATCCAATGGAATAAAGACTGTTTATTTTGAGGAAAACAGGGCTTTCATTTGACAATAATTCTAATGACAAAAGATCATAGTTCAGTCAGTTCAATATGAGTATTTTTATTAATGTTTTTTTATACTGTTTTTACCTGGAAGGTTTTTGCAGAAAGGTGTTTCACATGTCTCTTCCATGATATGACTGAACTGGAGAATGGATACAAACATTCAAAAATAATTTTGCACTGTTATTGCATTGTGACACAGGACACAAATCCCCTTTTCATGACTTGCCTTGTTTTCAGCTAAGCTCTAAAGAGAACCTGTTGCAAAACCTACTTCTGCTATTGCTTTGATAACACTGTAGATTAAAATATAAAAAACACATGGAGTGTGTAACATTCAGTAAATAATCCTGTGTTTCAGTTCCCAGATGAAATCCAGAAACGTAATGGAACCAGTTACTATTCTAATCTGAATCTTTGAACTTCTGAGTAGTTGTGTTAGTTTATCTACTTTCTATTCATGACTGCTTAAATTAAGAAAAGAGGAAACTTACAAATTAAGTAAGGTGTTTCCCTTTCTGTGAAAAATTCTTGTTTCAAACAGACACTTTTTTACATAATCGACAACTTTTTGACTAACTGGAATAGGAATATATTTGAGGTCTCAATTTACTTTCTTTATGACTTTTCCTTAAATTCTGGTCTGTAGAAACCCACTACTTGGGTTTCTGTGCTCAGGCTCAAGCACAAACAATCACATTCAGAATCAAATTAGCTGTTTTACAAAGGTGTTTTTCTATAAATAATTCTGACAAGTCTGTTTTCAAGCTACAAAAGATCTGTGCCTGTTAACAAAATTCCAGGAGTAAAGTTAGTTTTGTTCAAGGGAGCTGTTAGCTTTTCAAAAACTAAAATTTTCAAAATAGTTAGGGAAAATAGTAGTTCAAATAAAAAGAACAATTTTTTTTCATAATGGGAGTTTAGAATAGCATCCTTACCAGCCACTCTCTAGGAAAAAATACAATTAAAAGACTCAGAGAGAGTCTTTTACCTTTGGTAATTTTAATCAGTGATACATTTCCATAAACACATTTTTTCTGTAAACAATTTGCAAGGGAATGTATTTCATGCTGTTTTAACATGCTGAGACCAACTTTATTCTGATACATGCAGGTCTTTTAAAACAACTGAAATAGGACCCATTCTGTGCTTGCTGGAGGGTACCATGTCGCAAAGATTATAAAACTATGAACTGCATTCTCCCTATGACTGGCCTTGAGACATCTAAAATCACTTATTATTAGACAGTTTGCAAATAATCCCTTCAAATCTTTCATCTCATTAAATCTGTACATTGTTGGTTACCGTACAAGATGTACCAGATAGTTTTTCCATTCTTAAGTAACTTTCTGAATTCTTCCACTGGTATGACAACACAGTTCTTGTAACCTGTTTGAAATTTAAGTTTAAAACAGTTTTTCCACCCAGCTGTGTGTGTTCTAGTTTTAAACTTCATGCATATGATCACAGAGGTCAGAGTTGTTTTGATATGCATGAAAATTTGGGTTTCCCGACCTAATCATTAGGCACATTCTTCCCACAAAAGAGAGTGGTAGGAATGTTCTTATCTACAGAAGGATCCTTCTGTCAAGGTTTATCTGGTCTTCATCAGAGATATTCATAGCTGTTCATCAAGGTGGTTAGTAGCATGCTTTTCTTGCAAAGCCTTTTGATAAATAGGAAAAAAGAAAGAGTTTTAAAAATCCAGGGGATATGTGTCATTCAAGAAAGTGTGTTTATATGGAGAATTTCAGCTCTAATGATGGCAGAAAGTTCTTTTGTACAGGAATGAAATTGCCAGCTCCTTTCACTATTTACCTTCAACTCTGTGTCCAAAATAATTGTTCTGCAATTTCTGTTAAGTGATACACCTCCTAAAATAGTATCTACAAAAGAGAAGCACTTTTTAAACACTGTTAATCTTATATTGTTGTTCTAGCAACTGAGCCTGCTTTTTTATAATATTTCCTGAAATCCTAAAGCACTGCTTTATTATAACAAGTCTCAAATAGGCTTGCACAGGCACCTAGAAACAATCTGTACCTCCCCAACTGTACGGGGAAATAAAGAGAGCAAGAAGTAAGAACAAGTTGCTAAATTAATCAGGTGATTAAAGATTTCCAAGACTTTATTCAGATGCAAAGATCAATCTAGTTTGGTAGTGGTATGAGCATTTTTCTGTTCTCTGTGTATCACACAGGCATCAGAAAAGAAAGAAACTAATAACAGTTCCTTTAAAGCTAATAACAGATAAAATAATTGATACCCCAAGTACACAGAGCAGCAGTGTCCCTTCCATAAAGAAAACCCCCAGCCCTCCCTATGAGGAGTATCATTTCCTGGCCCACACTAACTTCCAGTATGAGTGAAATGTGCTAATGATTGTCACTGATTGCTGCTCATCTACCAAGACTTTTCAACTGCTCTTCTTTCTTAAAGGCACTTCCCAGTATTATGTCTTCCTTTCCTCTTTCTTATTTATATTGGATTTAAGTATCCCATGACTTCTGATTACAAGAATTTACATACCTTAATTTTCTTTCACTTTCTTTTTGGCATGATTTTTTTTAGATCTTGGTGATATTCTGTTGGTGACAATGTCTTGCTGTTGTCCTGTCTTCCACTAAACAGAACTAAATTACCAACACAGTATTTTATTTGTCAACATAATATTTTATTTTTATTTGTCTCATTCTGTGTCTTAAAGAACCACAGACTGATCAGCATAATTCCTGCTTTTTCCATCAAATCCACCACTTTGAACAGCTGCATCTTCCTCATTATTCCACAGGCTATGACAAATCACATACCCATAGACATGCACATACATTAGTTATATGTAGAAAATATATTCAAGACAATTCCTGGTTTTGTATCAAGTGGAATCCAGGAATGTTTACAAATAAAGAATAGACACAAAAATAAAGTAACTTAAAAATTATTAATTTCTTTACCTTTTCTGTAGCAATCTATTCAAATATACACAGAATATTAAAAAAAATAATTCCTCTGTTGTTAATGTTCTTAATGTTCTGTGCGTCATATTTATAGAAATTATTTCACAGACTTGCCTTGTGCCAAAATGTTACTCTGCATAATTTGTGCTAGGAAGGAGGGGGTTTTTATTCATTTTAGTGCTTTGTTCTTACAAGACTGCAGATATATTTTGTATCAAATTTGACTTTTTGCCTTGCATTTTATATTTCTGTGACTACATAGAAAATGTATGTGTATCAATGCAATAGTATTACATAATTTTTAAAGCAATGCAGGAACAAATGAAAGAAGAATATTTAAGATAAATGAAAATCAAGAAATATGGTGTAATACATCCTTCCAATTCCATGTTAATGTATGCAAATGTTTACTATATATGAGGAGAGCAGTGAGTGGTGTTTACATTTATTTTGGTCTATTGCCATGTTTGTTCAACAGCAGAGAAAAATCACTGACTAGCAGCAGTGAGGAAGAAAAGACAATTTGGAAATATAATTTTTCATGATTTCTTATTGAATTAGTGACTTAGCCACTGTTGTGAATCTGACCAGGCTCCACTAGGGCATAAGCTATTTCACTTCAAAACAACCTGATTGGAATGATTTTTATTTTTTTATGTTGCACCACTTGATGTGACCTTGTGTCCCAATGGATTGTTATGTTCTGTGTGACTGACTTCCTCCTCTCCCTCTGTGCACGTGTGCATAGTTAGTGATTCTGTCTATTAGACCAACCAAGTAAACATTGTTTGCCTTTTGGGAGCAGAAGTGTGACACTGGCAGTGGTCTGCAGTTGCTCCCTGTCACTTTTTGGGGTCATTGTTTTCCTGTTTTGCTTCCTAATGTTTCTTTTGTTTGATGAAGGAAAACATTTTGTGCCTGAAACAAGGTGTAATAAAGCAACAGCTTTACAGCTTGTTTTAATAATCTATTTTAATTAGGACCATAGTTATAAACACTAGGGTTTTTTCTTAATAGTTTTTAGCTTTTTGGTTAATTTGTTGCATTTTCACATTCAAGTAAAGATGTAGAAAACTTTGAATATCTTTTTCTTCATATGAATGCTAAACTTTCTTGTTAATTATAGGTATGCTATGAATTTTCTGTGAACCTTAGGAATTTAGGCATGTGCTTCCTAACACGCAAATTTCCCACCTGCCAAGGTTCTTGGCTTCCTGTAAAACCCTTACTCCGGTCCACATCCTTGTGATCTTAACTCTACAGAAGCACATGAATCTGCTCTGGTTACTTAATTCCGCAGAAGTGTATCTTAAATTCAGACGTTTGCTGTCTATTACCGTTCTGCAGTCTGGTGGGTGACAGACACAAAAAAATTAAAATTACTCATGGCAATGTGCCATTTTTCTTTAACCTTAATTAACCTCAAATGTTATATTAACTTAAACTTGGATGTTTTGCCCAAGATATTTCTTCCTCCTACTTCTCTACTTGTTTACCACCCTACTCCTTCAATGGAAAGATAAGTGTAAAAATTACTAAAGAGCTTCTTTAATGCACCAGTTTTGTTTATTCCTCTAAGGAAACAGTGTTTTCCCATTGTCCATTTTTTTCTTAACTGGCACCAGTTTTGTGGAGGCGAATGAAATTATTTTACTCTCTTCTACCAGTCTCCTTAATATCTGGTAATCAATGTTTCATTGGAATTTCCTCTTCTTTCTCCTTATTATCAGGCTGCTGAATCTACTCTTTTTACTAGATTGATTATAAAGTATCATTTAAAGATAATATTTACAAATGGGGAAGATAGAAATGCTATGTTGAATGAGAGTTTTCTTTCCCTTTCATTCTTGATTTTCCTGTTCCCTATTCAGATACTGTGTCCCAACACTGTCATAAATCTTCCTGAATTCTAAATCACTCGCTCTGCCTTTATTTTCTGTCATTTGAACAAGGTGTTTTCTTGTGGTCATTATCTGTCCAATTTGTCTTCTGTCATCCAATACTTTTAAAAAGCTTCTCTTTTCCTCAGTAGCTCTCATGTATGTTAATATATTACATTTCTGTAAATCAGTTCAATTCATTAATAATTACATTATTGTTCATGGAGTGAAAGCTTCTTTATTGCTATCCTACTGTTTCCATATTTCAGAAGGCTGCCAATGATTAAAACATAATTACTCTACATTGCAATGCAATCCTATTTAAAATGGTAGCGTTCAAAAAACACAGAATAGTCATAAAAGCATAGATTTTTTGTTTTTAAAAGGTAAGCATTGTACTTCTTTTTTACATATGAACTCCAAATAATGTTATAAGAAAAAAATAAACAAGGAAAATAAGGGAAAAATTTCAATAGCACTGTCTGTTCTTGTGGACACAATTCCTGTCACGCAATAGTTGATTAGTTATTTAAACAGAGCCAGAAATTTTCAATAAAAACTTGCAAAAATAGAGATCCCGCCATACCCCTTAAACATACCACTTAAAAAAAAAATTTCCTTGTATTCATTTGTATTGCTTTTAATTAAAATTCTTAATTGTCTTTTCTAGTTACTTTGTGGCTTTTTTCCCCAAAATTATATACTCAGAAATAATGTACTGCTTTTGACCAATGCCACAATCATTACTAAGGATGCAAAATTAATGACCACATCATTAGAATTTGAATATATTCAATAATTTTTCTAACTGGCCTGTAGAACTGAAAAGAAGAAAAAACTGATAAATTAAATATCTAAGGAAATTTTTAGCGCTAAGAATGTAGTAATAGGCTTCTGCCCCCATCTCTGAGTTAAAAGCAGAAGTAGTTCAGAAAGAATTAAATATAAATATTTAGATTTGTGTAAGATTGTTTTTAAGAAAGTTATGGGAGATATATTGATCATGTTGCTTCAGGATATGAAATAATTGCCTCTGGAGACTGTTCCATTATCATGGTACAGCATAGGTACATGTTAGGCTTTTCTCTTAGGAGATACCAGTGAAAGGTCACTGCCTGAAGCAAGGTGACAACTGGAATTGATGGGCCATCATAATTTTCAGTAATGTGCTCTGATTTAGCACAAAAGTGTTATCTGAAGTGAAGAAAGATCACAGTAATCCATTAATCAGTTATTTTTTATTTATATCATTTGAGTTCTTTAACCTTACTGCAATAATTTTGGTCCTCAAGTCAGTTTATGGACTGAAAGGAAAGGAAATGGAGCAACACAAAATAAAACTGCTAAATGTAAATCTCTCCAATCTCCTACAGATATATGAGCACTTTTATTTGGAATTTCAATAGTGGTAAAGTCAAGGGATTGGCTTAAAAGAAAACACATTATCCACTGCTTTGCATATATTCCCTCTGTCCCCTTAAGAGAAAAACCGGTTTTTGTCTGCTGAGACAGATATAAGGCAGCTCCACATGTGATCCCTAGCTTGAGAGGAAATAATCTGTCTTTTCTCTCTGCCCAAGGAGTAGACTTTGATTTTCTTTCTTGAAAATGGGTTTGCACTGTACCTGCACTGAAATTCCCAACACCCAGGCAGAGGAATTTCTGTCTTCTGCATAAGTTCCATATTAATTCCTAGTTCTCATAATAATGGCAGAAAAATTATCCACTACAAAAAGTAATGGTGAAAGATGATGCAGTATAAATCACAGCAATTGCAGTTTATGAAATTATTTTTTTTCATTACCGAGAGTTGTATGATTCATTTTGTTAGGACAAACTTGCAAGAAATGTAAGGAATGGCTTTGAAGTATTTACTTCCTCGTGCAGTGCCTAAGTGGTACTTATTAAAGAGCACTGCTGTTATCACTATTTCACCTTTCTTTTCCTGTATCAGCACTCACTCATGTTCACTGGGTTACATGAAGATGAAGAGTGGAATTGTTAGGTTGATCACGTTTGATAGAAAAAAAGACAATGCAATTGGACTTTTTTTATAACCTATATTTGGTGTGATTGTAGCAGTAGAGATACTCCATTGAGTTTATTTCATCATCCCTTCAAATTTTGCATGCATAAATATATTTTAATGATATTAAACTAAATAACTAAATATAGGAACTAAGTAACTAAATAGAGGAACTAACTCCTAAAAATTCAGCATACTTACTATCTTACTGTACGTATATGTACATACATCTGTAAATAAACCTTGGTTCTTGACATTTTTATTACAAGATCATTAATTCCCCATCAAATAGTTATCAGTAGGCCTATTGATTCTGTAAAGAGAATGTCAATGTCATTTGCTCAAAAAAAGTGTGCAGATTTAGCGACATTTAGTGTATATTTAGTGTATATTTTTTACAATTCCGTACTTCTATTGATTTGTTTTTTGAGAAGGAGAGGCTTATTTATAGACCATTTATAGAACCACCAGAAAATATGTACTTTGTTCCCTTTTGGTATTACATCTTAGAAAATTTATCACTACTAGTGCATTATTATTTCTGCAAACTAATTAGTGGCTTAAACAACTGAGAAGGGCTGCAATGCACTTCTGAACTAAAGAATAAGTTTTCTGTTGCTAAAAGCAGTGGGTTTTTTTCTTACTTTTGATTTATTTTAGTTTGGTTTTATGTCCCTGCTCTCTACAGTTTTCTGGAACAGTTGTGCATGGTTTCTAAAGTTCTCCTGTATACTTGTTCCTGCTTGTATACGACGAATTTCCATCCACTCAAAACATAAATAAACTTACTCGTTATTTTAAATTTACTTCTTAGCAAAAAACATATTGCTTGTCTAAATTATTTTTACAGAACAATTGTTGAATCCACTTTCTACAGTATTCTTTTTCACTTAGGAATCAGGAAATGCTATGGACTGGATTTTTCTAAACATACTAAATGGCATTATGATTCCATAATTTAAGTAAATTGTGAAGAAGTTAGTTAATTGTCAAGTTAATGTTTTTAGAAATATGGGGGTTGAGGCCATATCATTTTTGATCTTAGTCAAATATTCACATCATTTTTGATTCTTAGTCAAATATTCAAGTATGCATGAATTCTTTTAGAAGAATTTGCTTAAACCTTTTACTATTACCAGTGAAGATAATTTTGAGTAGTATTAAAGAAACAAATGAGGTCAATCTCTAAAAAACTATGTGATTTTTTTTTTTTTTTGCAGTCTGTTAGTGATAGAGGTTGAGAGAATGCAGGTGAACAATTTCTTTCCATTTGAATTTTATAGTTATGGAAGAATGGAAGTATTGACCATAAGTGTATCAAAAATCAGATGTGCAACAACACATTAGTGTCATAGCTTCCTTTAGAAACACAGATTCATTTATTTTTTTTTAGATTCATAGCTTTTTAAGTATGAACAGAAGTTATGGTTTTGCTGGATTTTCTCTAGAAGTCTGAAAAGCTAGCAGAGAAAAACACCTATGCTGCAAATCTAGAGTGAGTTTATGCTTTCCAACAAATGGTGCAGGTTTGTCTCAGACATTTTTGAATACTCATTCCCTTTTAATTAATTAAGTCAATTTTAATTTCCTTACCTTTTCAAATAAGAAACCCCAGGGAGCATTCTCAAGAAGTTTCATTTACTACATATTGTCTGTTATCAACCCCATTCAGACTGAATAAAAGGCACAGAGCGTTTTGATTTCATTAAATAATATAACCTCAATTGTCATTCAGTGGAAGCTGTTCTTTTAACAATCTCTGCTAAAACACTATTTCAGTATTATTTATTAACCACATTCTCTTTCATGCATTCCTCTTCTCAGATTGCAGTTTATTATGAGTTTATTTGAATGATGTCTTTGGTGTCTTTCATGCCTTGTCTTGAGCCAGGGACTAGGCCAAGGTGACCTTCAGATGTCCCTTCCAACTGCAGCTGTGATCTTGATAGCATAAGGCAGCAAGGGAGAAGTTGGCACCTTCTATTGGACTTCCCACATTTGTAGACATTTAGCTTCATTTCTATGAATGAATACTCTTTTCTCAGTACTCTTTATTTAGTATTTTTGAGTTAGATTGTGGTACATCCTTCCTTGCACACATATTGCAAACAGCTTTATGGTGCTTCCATGTCATCTTAAAAGTTTGGGATGAATATTTTGGATCCAGGCCATTGCAAAAGAGTACTGTAACTTTGGTATTTAAGTTTATGATAACCTTGTATAAGTGCCATTACCTTCCAATCAAAATTCAACATGTATGGTACACCAATTTACAGTGATACAAGTGAATGATGCAATTAAAATGTTTTTGCAAAAAGATAGGTAGATTAGATAGATTGATAAAAATGCAATTAATCTAGTTGTCTGAATAGTAATTTGGAGAGTCTTCTGTCCTCATGTCTGTGGAGACACTTGCTGGATAGGCCCTCCTGATTCAGTTGCCAGGAATTTAATCTTTGTGTATGTTTTTTATCTCAGGTTACAGACTGAGAGTAAGGGCTCTCTAGTTTGGAATATAGGCCCTTAAGGAATTCTTCAGCTTGAATCTATTTTGCTCATTTCCCTCTTCTCTTGCTCAAGTGCATGTTCACTTCTAATTAGTTCAGAAAATAGCCTTGCAGTCTCTTTTTGAGGATACAAAAGTTAGTTTGCCAAACTTCTTTCACCTTTTGTACTTAATGTATCAATTTGACTTAACAACAGCTTAAACTTCATGCTAAACTAAATGCTTGTATCTTTTAAATGTCTCCATATACTGACCCATATATTTCTTACCTATCTGTACTTCAGCAAGTATGTCTGACAAAGTATCTAATTTTGATTAATACGTGCAATTCATTATGGCTGACATTGGGTATGATGGCCTCCAGGAGGAAATGGTTAGCATATTATGAGGTGTTACATTCCAAAAATTCATCATTTAAAGGAATTAACTTCACCATTTAGCAAGGCAGTGAATTCAGATTGTTTGACCAGATGGCCATTTGCAACAGTAGATATGCATTTGTTTTTAAGGCTTTGTGACCTCTGTATGAAAAAAACATGAGACAGCCTAAAAAAAATATGAATTGCAAGTAATAATGTCAGAGTTAGAAAAACCATAAACAATTGCTTTAAAAATCAAGAAATTGAGTGAAAAGAAAAATAAACAACAAACAAAAAAACCCCAAGAAACAGTTGGATTATTTACAAAAATATTTATTTTGCCATACTCTGAGGCTAGGTAATTCCTAAGCGTGGCAGATGCAATATTTGAAATGCAGCATGCTTTATTTGAAAGGACAAAAGTCATCAAGCAAACCAATGGCACACTGAAAATTCATTGAAATAGAAGTACCAGTTTATGAACACTAGCAAATAAGTACCTGCATTCACATGCACACTGAAGAACAAGACTCACCAGGAAATCAAACGAACTGCAGAAGTCCACAAACTGTGAGCATTCTTAGTGCACTTCTGGGTAAGAGGTATTCCTGTATGATTACACCTAAATTCAATGTTTTACCCACTGGATTTCATGTACTAATTTTTGTAAGTCACCTAGCAATTTGGTTCCTTTGGCCTTCATTTTTACTAACCTTTAATTTTGGAGGCATTTTTACACCTTATCATGCTCATACAATAATGCACAAATAATGCACACAGTGTCTGACAAACATAGACATGCAGATCTGCCAATGGCAGTTAAGGTATTATTTAAAAATATTTAAACTTAATTGCATTTTAAAAAGTCTTGAAATTCAGCAATAATCCTGAAGCAGGCTGGAATCATCGGGAAATATCAGTGCTGGTAGACTTACAGATGCTTCAGACTACAACAGAACCAATTTCATAGATTTTTACTGCCATGTGTGGATGATGTGTATGTATGTAATGGCATTTTTCCTTTCAGTAGTCCCCTCTGTTGCAATCTCTACACCAGTGCCTTCTCAGGATGTTTCATGAGTCTACTTGAACATATTCCCGCTCAAAGGAAAAATTATTGGGTGCCTGAATGTTTTTCTATTCTTAAAGCAGTATTACTTCTAAGTATTTTGCAAAAACAGCAACAGCTGAGAGCACCCACCCTTTCCTTTATGCTCATTCAGGTTTTGAACAAAAGCAGGATAATCTGTTCATGGAACTATCAAACAAGCCTGTTGTTCTTATTGCGCTCAGCCACAGATATTTAGAAAAAGAGGAAAAGAGCAAAATTACTTTCTTCAGCTTCCAGAAATCCACAGCTTAGGGAAAATTTAGAGCTAGAAGTTGTATGTTTGAATCTACTAGTCCTTAGTCAATTTTTCTTCTATTATTCATGTAAGATTATACGTCCCTAGTATTTTCCATGCTGTGTCACACACATTTGTAGGGTAGCGGTAGAGGTTGTTTCCAATCTCATTGTTTTTATTGGCTTACTTTTGATATTTATGTTGTAGATACAGTTTCAGTTCCTGGTTTAATGCACATTTATAAGATACTGTACTTTCTATTTTGAAGTAAAAAGGGAGCAAGAAAAACTGTTAGCATCCGGCAACCACACCTTGATGCCCCCAGAGTCTTGGTATGGTGCATTAATTTTTCAGTTTGTAATTTGCCAGATGCATTTAATGGAACCAATTTTCATTACATCTGTTCTATGGTTCAAAGAGCTCTTTTAGTTGCCAAAGGGAGCCAGCTTCACACAGATTCAGAGAGGGTGTTAATTCACTGTATCTTGAAGTATTAGATAACTAGGGATGGTTTTATAGCAAACAGATTATTTTTTAGACAGGCAAATTCTATATTCATGACTTGCCACTATTAGAATTCAAATTTAAACTGCTTAAGTCTCTTCCTCAAGAAACCATATATTGATTTTAAAGTAATTTTCTTCATAATACTCTCAGATTACTTCTCTTTTTAAGCAATTATATATTTCTGTTTATTGGTAAAAGAAGACATAGTTATGCATAAGTAAATACTGATTTTAAACTAAGAATAGCTTAGTAAAGCTTTCTCAAGAAATACTGAAAGATGCAAGGAGTAACATTTTGTAATTTTCAGCTCTAAGACAAGACAGTTTACTTTACAGAAACAGTTTTTATTTTACGGTATATTATAACAAAACAAATATTACCAAGATAACTGTACATGTTGTGCATAATTTTAATCTTTGTAAAGTGTGTAACAGTTGTATGGTATTAAATTCAAGATTTCACTTGACAGCAGCTTTCAATGAAAAGGTTTTTCCTCATGGGCTGAAGAAAATTTGAAATGTTCTACTACACTTTGAAGTTCTAAAGCATTAGCCATATGAGAATTATAAAGCATTAATCCTGAAGAGTTTCCACCTGACAGTCATGAAATAGCATACCTGTGTGAAAAGTGACTCAGTTTTACTTCCTCAGGCAATACTTTCCTTTTTTTCTACTGCTTCAGAAATATCATGCATCATGTCATAGTGAGAAGATGGCCTTGGAATGACTGGATCTTTTTGAAATTACTGAAGCCTACACTATCACTGTATTTATCTAAGACATTTCAATGACATTTTAAAAAGTTGTTTATACTAGGAGTTTTATTTTAGTTTGATAAGCTATGTGTAAAAGTTGTTCCAAAAGAGTAATCAAAAGCTTATTTTCACTGTGTTGTTCTAAACAAATGTTGTTTGTAAAAAGAAAATTGTAATAGAAGGAGCAATCTATTAGCAGGAATTCATATACAATTTCAGAACATTAAACATCTCCCAGCTCAATAAGAGACTGAGTTCAATCAGAGGCTTGCCATGCGTCCTGCATTTAGGTTGTATACTGGTCATATTGTAAAGTCGACTTTTTTTGGGGCTTTGGGCACCAAACAGACAATTTCTTTCTCTGCTTAAGAGGGAAAAGATACCCATAACAAGCAGTCCTCCAAGAATTGTAATCTTTTGTTTTCTCTCATTCCATGGAGCACAGGAAAAGGAATCTTAGCTTTATTATGTGCTTTGGCAAACAGCAGGACAGTGATGTTTCCCCCTTCTGCTGTCTGCCCTGGTTTATATTATATATCAAGCTAATGACCACATTTACATTTCCTTGAAGTAAAAACAGGTCCTTATAGTGGTGGTACTTTTTGTCACTGAGGCTGACTGAAAGGGGAGTTGAATTTGAATTAGCCTTTATGAGGTAAAAATGCATGGAAGAAAGGACTGAGGAGCGGGGTGAAGGAAAATATTCACTCCAGGTCTGTATTTTGAGTTCAAGATTTGGGGTCATAGAATTTACACAACCAAGAAGACCACAGAGCACGAACATCCTCTGAAGGGAAATGAAGAGTTCTCAAGTATGTTCATATTGCATTAATTTTTATGAGGAATACTTAATACTCACTTAAATTAAAATTCACAACAAAAGAAGCAACTGGAGGTGTTTGTTGCCCTATGCATTGTCACAACTGGAGACTTAAAAATGGGAAAGAATTATAAAACATGATTATGTAAAATGAAGCCATTTGGGCTTTTCTGTAAACAAATGCATTCTAATTTACTTTTCAAATTACTATACCTTCTTTTTTCATTTCCTAGATTTTTATATATATATATATATTTAGATGGATTTGAAATTAGGTGTTTTTATGCAATGAGATTCATAGTATTTCCATTGCAAAGACAGAAGATAGCTTTAGGTGTATATTTATGATTAAAACTGAAAGAATAAATTGCTTTTCAAAATAATCTACTTGTAGTCAGTAAGCTATAGGCATTTGTAATGCTTTCTTTTTTCTTTCTTTCTTCTTTTTTTATTATTTTTTTTCATTTCTGCTACTAAGCAAAACCTGAGTACTTAGTAACATCAAAATTGTGACAACTCATTTTTGTCTGAGGTCTGGCTGTGCTACCAAAAAGCTCACCATATAAATTTTTGGCCACTGTTCCACAGTCGTTTTTTTCTTTAATTTCCTGACTGAGAACTGCTTTTGCTTCAGCCATTGAGAAGATCCCAAGTCAGATTTTCCCTAGAAACCATAACAGTTCATAACAAAAATGAATTTCGAACCAGAAAGAAAGAGATAGCAACTCCAGTGGAACAGCCTATGTCATCTCAACTTTGAAAATGTAACTAGCGAGATGGAAAGCAGATGTACCGGAATTTGCTCTTCAGTACATTAGAGCTGACAGATTTCAGCCCACAGATCCAGCTTCATGTAATGTCACATCCTGAGAAAATAGTATTTTAAAGAACAAAAATCCCTCTAAGAATATCTCATTGAATCAAATTTCAACGTAAAACCTTTTTTCCAAAAAAATTTAGTTAATATTGTCCAAATTGCATTTGGCCATTTTCCTGGACTTTATGTTAGCAGGGATGACTGTTGAGACACAAGAAGTTATAAAGTGTATCATTACATTTAGTGATATATGAGTATTTTTAGGAGTAAACATGAAAAGAACAGAAAGATACAGATATTTTCTCTAGATAGCACTACTTACTGCTAGGAAAATTTAGGTGTTCCAGATGCAGAAATAAACTGACAGACTGAAAATACTCCCAAGAGACTACCATCTAAAGCACATGAAATCTCCTTGTTTTTGTTTTACTGTTTTGTCTTTTGTTCTCTTCTGAGGTTGCCTCATGTGAATGTAGAGCTATTCCTGTTTAATTTATGAGTGAGAAGAAGTAACTTCATCCAGAGAGAACTTCTCTAGTCTTGTGGAGAGCACACCTTGCTCACTGTGCATTTGTGATGTTATGCCTCCTTTGTGCTTAGATTATTTAGCCAAACCACATAACTTCTCAAGGTACATACTTTTCCAAAATACAAAGCTGCATTCTTTGTAATACAGACTTAGCCTTGTGCTGTGCATGGCTTAGGCCACATAAGGAGTTTTCATGGCCTATATTTCGTTAATAATTGAACTCTTTATGATTTAAAATATGCAACGGGGCTGTTGTCAAAATAAGGACAGTGAAAGTTGAAAGAAATAAGTAAAAATAACTTAAGAGCTTATCTAATTCCATTAACAATTCAAACACTTGCAATCATTTTTTACTGATGGATACTGTAAATTTAATATCTTTTTATCACTAACTGGATTCTGAGCCATACTGAAAGGTACTAGATACAGCCAAGTACTTAGGAACCTACAAGGCAGACCTGAATTTTAAGTTCTCTTTCCTCTCTTCTGCAGCAATGCAAACTACAATCGTACATCATCATGTTTTTTCCTGTTTCTGCCTTTACTATCTGGCCCCATCCTTTCCTTTCTCCGGCATGTAGATAGCTTTGATGGCTGTAACAGGACTAGGGAAATGCAGATTTGAGATTTTTAGGGTCTGAATTAAACATCCAGATTATCACATATTGATTATTACACTAGGCTTTTTGTAAATTATGTAAGGAAGGGACGGGGGGGGGTGGGTAGATGGAAGCACTTTGTGGCATACCATAAGATTTTTTATATTTTCTGTTTTGACCAGTCCATTAATTTCAAGTCTTTAAAGAGTGACTAAAATTCTGCAGTTAGTCAAGATGGGCCACACAATAATTACTGATTTTTTCAGGACAGGGTATGGTCACCATATATTTGCATTCAGTAGTATTTTGACATTTTTGTGTATTTATGGCATCTCAGGATGTTTTAACAAGAGTTCTAGAACTAAAATGCACATGCTTCAACTCTCATCCCACTTGAGGTGCCTAGACTTCTTCACTTTGCCAAAGCTTAATATATTGTCATTGTAGAGATTTTAAAAAATGCTCAGAAGAATATGTTATATAGCACCTATACAGTAGGTATAAAAAAGAAAAGTCAGATCTGATGTTTGTAGTGGAATCAAACAAACTTTTTGACTCCAATTCTTCTGGGTATGTGCTAGTGATAAAAAATGCACATGCTGATCCACCTATCTTTTAGATATGATTGTAGCAGGAGTATACTTACTTATAGAAGGTTCTTTTGTTGCTTTTCAGCCCTTTCCTCAGCATTGGACTTCATTTTCTTCTAGGAAGCAATAATCACTTTCAGCTTGAAACTGAAATTGAACAGGAATTTAGCTATTGCAGTGTGTGTGCCTTTGACTTGGAAGGAACCAACCAGTAGCACAGAACTGTCCAACAGGAGCTTCATGAACTTCATATTTTCTAGCTAGAAACCAAATTCTTAATTCATAATCTGTGTGCATTTTAGCCTGCTATGTTTTCAGGTCATCCTTTATTAAATTCATATTTTTGTGACAGATCTGCAACATGACATCATTATGCCATGTGATTCTGATTCTGGTCTTATGTAATCCCATGGAGCCGGTTACTTTACATGCATCACCACCATCAAATTTTAAACCTCTAAATTAATTTTTCTAAAAATTTTCTTGAGAAAGAAATATGCTTGGTTTTGCATAATCTGTTTTATATAAAACAATATAATTTAATATTTTTACTTGTGTCTAAGTTAATCTTAAAGATATTTCATTATTCCGGCAATTTCTTCGACATTAAAAGAAAGTCCACTATTCCTAAAGAGTTTTTGCTTTTCTTCCCCAACAGTACATACCTTCATGTTCCACTTACTCTCCTGATACTCCATGTAACTGCTAAACATTAGGATACTGCTAAGGTTTTTAGCACAATAGGTTGAATTTATTGGTTCTGCTATTTTTAATATGTTTTAGTGGTACAAAGTCTTTAATGCACTGTCATTTCCAAGGCTTTCTCATTGCTCCTTTTCTACAATTAATGGACTCTATTTTCCATTATGATTTTCAGTTGAGACTGAAACAAAAGCTCTTTTTCAGAAATCCTTCTTCCATTTAGTGAGTTACTTTCCCTATTTCTTCTTCGCTTTCACTGTGCTCCCCTTGCTCTTTGTTTGCCCAAATGGAGCCTGGTCCCCCTGCATTTCTTTTGGAATACACCCTTTTGTGCCTTATTCAATACAGTAGTTGGCTTTTGTTAAAGGATGTGGTCTATGTAAATACTCCTTGGTTATCTGTGTTTCTTTTCTAACTTTAATTTCTTTGCCATTTCGAGTTAGTCTGCCAGCATAGAGACCATATTATAAAGTTCTTGCAGAGAGATTGTGCCTGAATTATGACTAAAGTTCATCACTGATGCTACCGTAGCTAGTTGTTGTTTGTGTTTCCTTTGTGCATATGAAATAAAGTACATTTTTCAGCAACGTCTAAGAGACCTGACAAAATTACTGCCATGAATTTCTGTTCTGTTAACTTTTTTCATAAAAAATTTAAGTTTTTATGAGCATACTTAAATGGCAATGAAAGCAGTCATCTTTCTATATTTTTATTTATTAATAGTACATTTGCCTGTAAACAACTGTAATAATTATGGCCAAATATGCAACAAATTCGCTCCTGCATAGTAATACCATGAGAATCCCATTGACTTCAGGCAGTTAAAATTGTATGACAACCCAGAATCTGACCAATTAAAAATTAATCAGATTACTGTTAATATAGCTGAATAATGTTTCATATAAGGAATGCTGAAATTAAAAAAAAAAACTGAATCATTGTATTGTTTTAAAAATAAATTCCCACCTCCTTCATGGTGCAATATGTGTTACTTTGTAATATTTTAGTTCAGTTAAATGTCTCCTTAAGAAAAACAAACATGCTGATTTATTATTGCTTTGCAGAGTAAATGTTAATGAGTGAAATTTCACCAATGATTAATACCCATTTTCCAGAGTATAATTTTTCTTTTATGGAGGCTGAGTGCCTTTCTAATAAGCATGTTTAGGTTTAAAATTATTATTGTTCCTACATCAGTTACTATTTAGTGTGTATTGGAAGAATGCTTTAATGAAATTTATGGAATTTTTCTTTATTTTTAATATATTAATTATGCTATATATTTGAAGTATTTTTAAAGCTGTTGAACCACTTCCATACAGCAGGAAATAGCTTCCCCATATAGTATATTTTAGTTATATAATTCACATTTATATATATTTATGTCGTCTGAAAATTACTAAGTTATTTGGACTTGACACTATGCTAAAAAAAATGTAGAACTCACATTTTATGCCATATTGACTAAGGCACTTGCATATGTGTTTTGAGATTTATTGTTAACATGAGCTATCACACATTCTTTTCCCCAGGGGGAAATAAATAAATATATATATATATATAGTGTGTGCAGGTGTGTGTTATATATAAATATATAATACATGTCTGTCTGTAAATACAGATATCTCTTTATTTTGATAGACCTACACCCCTGTCATTGAAGCAATGCATTCTGCAATTGAGACCAAGGAGGTGCGCAAAGGAAAGCTTTTTACACCATCTAGAAAAGAGGACTATTTAAATCTGCAGCCAGAGTCCATTAATTTCCCAGATATTTCTAGTTTCATGATAAGGGCAGCTGTCTCTAAGAGTCATAAGGGAGGAAAACTCTGCTTCAGATTTGCATCTGTGTTACTGTTAAGACAAGTTTTTAGTTATAGGTAGACCAGAGCATTAAGGTTGTGTCTTCAATTACTTTCGTTTCATTTCCTTGTAATTTATGATAACTTTAAATTGTTTAGCCATGACTTTTCTAGTGCAGGCTATTTAAGTCAAGAAACAGATAATAAATACTTGAGAAAGTATTTATTATAATATTTTGTTGCATATTCTATATGTATACTCTTCCACACTGTATTCTCTGAATGATCTAGATATCCAAATTGCAAATGATCCTATCATATAAAAGGTATTCAGGTTTTATCCTTCATTTAAATGCATGTATAATTATTTACATATTTAATAGTCTTAATTTTTTGTCATCGGCATTTGCAAGTGCTTTGATCTTACTGTGATGAAGTAGGATGAGTCTTGCATTTAGTTTCTGGTTTTTTTACATAACATGTATTATACTGGCATCATAAGACACTATGGGATTGGAAAATACAAAGCAAGATAGCAAGATAAATAGATATGCTTATGGCAAGATAAAAAAACAGGGTAGAATTTTTTTTTTATTAAGAAAGACAAAAGCAGGTAATAAAAGAACAGAAAAATATCATGATAATTCTAGTCTATTTTTCACTAATATCTACTTATATGTGCAGCTACTGATTTTACTTACACAGTGAAGAAACAGATTAAGTAGATACAAAGGCTGAGGTACATTAGTAGGAACAAGAGGAAAAAAAAGCATGGTGAACCTTGAGACACATCTCATGGTGAGAGCTATAGGGAAAAACAGAATACGACATGATGTAACAAAGCATCACCAAAAAAAAAGTGTGAAGGCAAGTGGCATGAGAAAGAAAATAAGGGGAAGACATCTCTGTAACACCTACATATTCCTTATCTTGCAGCATCTGTTTTCTGAGATTGATGAGGCAGAAGGATTTGCTCTACTGTGCTAAAACACAAGTTCCTCTTATACAGCACAGTAACAAAATTCAGGAGCTAATGGAAGGAAGGAACATTCAGGAAGGCACCTAAGTAGTCTTGAAAATGCCCAAAACCAGAGCCTCTAAAATTTAAACTCTCCATCAATACTACTTAGAATTTCCAAAAATAATTTTTACTAGATGTGATTTCTGCCAGCTGAAAACTGCTTGTAGTTGTTTTATGCTGGTGAAGTCTGTTGTAGTTGAAGGCTCAAGGGTTCTTTTGATTGCCTACTTTAAATCCTGCAGCTCCTATGCCTGCTAGAGGTACTCTAAGGGGTCTCAAGGGTTTGGTCACTAAAACTTCTCAGGTGACATGATAGGTGGTAGGTAACTACCTATCACTATCAGTGCCAGCGTCTTATTGATTGAAATCAGTCCTTACATGTGGCTCTTTGTCAAATTCTCAACACTGCCATTTCTCATCATTTTCCCCAAAGATGGTATTATTTTTATATTTTCTTTGATGTTGTGTTGCACAGCATTTAAAAGACATTGACATTCTGAATTATATCTTTCCATTAAAACTTGGAGAAAAATGTGAACAAATCTTTGAAAATGGATCGATTCCTGGCATTTGGGATGAAAACGAACATTTTCTTTTTTTTGTTTGTTTTGTTTTATTGTTGTGTTGTTTTAATCTTCAGAATTAGGTTTTCCTGTTTCTACAGACTATAGCTAGTAGTTACTTAAGAAGAACATGTTTATATTATCTAGATTGCAAAATCTGGGATAAAACATGGGAATTTTGTAAAAATCATAGGATTCAAAAAGAAGTCTTATTTTGATGGACACATAATAGCAATACTTGTATGGAATTTCCTAGTCATTAAGAGAATAATGGCTACTCACATTTCCCAAATGCAGTCATCCAGTGTTTAGAGAAATCTGTATGAAGAAAATGACCAGACATAAAAAGTTCTTCTCTTGTAAGTGCAGGCACTTAATTGACTGCTCTGATCATTAAAATAAATTAGACTTCATTCTCCACAACTCCCCATGGAACTTTTATCTCAAGAGAAAATTGTAAAACAATTCACTGTTGCAATGCAAAACAGAAAACCATGTTTTCTATACAGTAGCTGTGCCAAAGTATGCACATTTCTTTTTTCCATTGTCTTTGCTCTGTCATCCCTTAAACCAGATTATTTTAATTGTGTTCACTTTCTCTCTCTCTCACTGCCCCCTTCTTGACAAGACAAAAGTTCAATATCTGCTTCACTCCTGCTACAATATTTTTGATTTGTCAAAATATCTAACTTTTTAATGGGGTTTTAGAGCCATAGATGGTGGTAGCAATTCTAGTAAAATTTTCTTCCAAGATACCACATCTTTCGTGACTGATTAATTAATTTTGCATTCCACATGCTAATGCTGTATTTTTCCACTCAAAGTCTTTTCTGGTAATATAGTATAATTAATTTTATTATCACAGAAAGCATAATCAAACAACTGTTAAGGTAACTCTTGTATCTCTATTGGAATTTTTAACTGTAGGGTTTTGGGTTTTTTGGGGTTGATTTGGTTTGAATTGATTTTGCTTTTTACTTATTATAAAAGATTCCATGCCTTTAGTTTCCTTTAATTTACTTTTCTGAGGTGATCTTAAAAACTTTCTATTCACTTTCTAGCTGCTATTTAAATCTTAGAAAAGCAGGGCTTGAAGGTATCTCAAGAGGTCATTTAATCTTCTGCCAAAGGCAGAATTTGCTCTGCTTAAGTCATTCCTGTTAAACATTTTTTTAACCTGCTTCTAAAGACCTATAACCTCTTCCAACAAATTTTTGTGATATCTTTCTGTAATCACAGTTTGAAGGTTCTTTGATAGTTCATAATTTCAGTTTTTCTTGTTGCAATTTAAATTCAGTAAATCTTACCCTGTTCAACAAGAATATAAAGAATATTTCTTTCCCCCTTATTTATGTATCATTTAGCAGTCCTTTTCTTTTCCTAAATCCATGTTTCCTGTAATTTTTGAGTTATATCTTCCTCAAAGCTCCATTCCTAAAACTGGACCCAGTAAGCTCCTGGTGTGCTGCCAATGACAGAGAGAATGGAAGGCTGATTTCCCATGTGTTGCAAGCTGCCTTTTATTGCAGTTCCCACTCCAATTGCTGTTTTCGTAGCAGTAAAATGTATGTTGACTTTTGTGAATGTGTGATCCTCTGTAACCCCATATTGCTTTATACATAATTATCAACAAAATAATCCCTGCCATGCAGTTGATCATACTTGCCTAAGTGCTGTATCCTCAATCAAAGGATTTGATCAGCTGCTTGATCTCATTGCCTCTGCTCTGAGACATATAAATAACTTTAATCATGAACAGACACATGATCAGCTTAATATTTCATCATAGGACTTCTGCAAAAGTATAATCATATAATTTGAGCCACTGCCATGTTTGTAATCTACAGATTTCTGGAAGCTGTGTTCTGTAACATTTGTGAATAATTTCTATCAGTTTTCAGACATTCAAGGTTTCATGTATATCTTTATATATACCATATATATGCACAGACACTATTATTGTTTATTAATCCTTGTCATACAGAAATCACTTTAAAAAGAGGCAGAAAAATTATAGTGTTGCCATTTGTCAGATTTCTTAAAAGACTTATTTTAAAAGATTATCAAGCATAAATTTCAACTTTATTTTCTTTTCATAATTTAATTACTTTTCTTTTCATTTTATCTCTGGAGTTTTTTGTGGATTTATTAGTTTACTCTTAAAAATTCATCTGCTATTTTTTGCACATTTCATAAAAATATAGTCCTTTGTTGTGGGACAAATTACAATTAATTACAAGAGGAATCAAACATGTAATATGCAAAGACAAAAACCCCACAGATCCATATGTAATCATAGAAATACAAAAGTGTGTGCCTTTTTGAAGGCACAGTGATTTTATTTTATCAGAGTATCTTTTAAGACTTGTTATACACTGTGGAGATCAATGAGTAGCTTTAAGATACTCCTTCGCCTTCCCTCTCCATGAATTTCATTTCCTGACAAAGAACTCAATTAAAGAACTTTATCCTTTTCATTTGAAAAGTGAAAGAATTACTCATCTTGGATTCTTTAAAGATATAATACTGCATTTTACTGTAAATTGACCTCCTAAATAATTTTGTCATGGTTTTTGTTTTTGAGGATCTGAAGTTGTAGTCCAGGAAAATTTGTTACGTTTTTGTCTCTGCTCTGTTCTCAGTTTAAAATAATTCTTCTCATCTTCCAAATTCAAACTCTTCTAAGTTGGCATAAACCAGTGAAGCTAGGAAAAAAAACCAGTTATTTTTAGAAAAATAGGCTAGGGTGCTTGTGTTCAACATGTATACAAACAACTGTTAAAGTTCCTCAGGCTGTATTCAGCCACACTAAGCTGTGACTGATTTTGAACCGTTTACTTTGACTGTATGAACAGGAGTAGGTCTTGCATGTATCTCTTCAAATTCAGCAGATTTTTCTCTGGAGACTTGCTTAGTAGCCTGCCACTTACAAAAATGTGCTTGTTCCAATACTGGATTTATTTGAAGGCATAATGTTGTTTAAATATAATTGTTTTCATTACATGAGTTTCAAAAAAAGAGCTTTAGATTGGTGCATGTGATGCAGGTGCCTGTGTTTTTTTCCAGCTATAGGTTCTCTCTCTCAGCAAAAAGAAGGGTACATAATTCACCTCTCTTCTTCCTTTTCTCCCTCACTCACTTTTTCTTACCCAGCTGCCATACTGCAGTTGTCTGCCCTTTCATTAGCCACAGTATTTCTATGATACTTCTCTGAGCCACTGAACACTAAAAAGGAGAAAATTACCCAGGCTGAGTTTTGCTGCCAGTTTAGTAAGTGCTACTTGCCTTCAGAGGGGCTCAGTGCTAACACAATATGGAAGAGTGTGGAATACAGGAACAATTTTTAATAACCAGGAGTTGTTTAGTTCATTCAGGAGCTGTTTTTGCTGTTGTCTCACTAAGCTGAATAAAAATACTGCTTCCCCTTCAAGTTATGTTTTCCTTATCCCCATAAAAGATCATGTCTTCAAAATTATGATTGGCAAAAGGCAGCTTTGTCTAACCTGTAAATCATTCATCCCTAATATATACTAATCAAGATGTACTTTCGTGTTATCACAAACAAGGTAACATAATCAAATAATCAAATAGAAGAAGTCATCAGCTACAAATAATAATTTAGCATTTAGAAAATGAATGTTACTCCTTTTTATACCACGCAGTCTCTCTCTGGAAATTGAAGGAGATGCAGTCCTTGAATTTATTTGTACAAACATGCAAGGCAGAATCCCAAAACACACACAGCTCAAATTTTCATTTAATTCAAAGGTATGACTAATAACATTAATTAAGACTTTTTTTTAATGTAATGGATATTGGCAGTTGGGTTTATTTTTTCATGTCTTCTGCCTTTTGGTGGAGCTTTTTTCTTTCTTTTTTTAGGTTTGTTTAGATTAATTTTCCTCTTCTTCTGTTTTCAGGTGTTTGGGATTTCCTGTTTAATTTTTGCATTTTTATGTGTATTTTTAGTTCTTTATGGGGTGGCTGTTCTTGTTTGGCTTTGTGTTTGTTCTGATTACTTTTTTATTATGTTAATCTAAATTTCAGGTTGCTACTGATGCTTTCTAGGAATTGCTGCAGCTAATAGTTTTTCTTTTGTTAAACAGCTGATGCATGTAAAGTTTGACATCCATTTTCAAATGTGAGGTATCTTTGATTTAGTGACTAATGGCTCAGCTTCTGTTCTGTGATCTCACTCTCAAGGAATTGCTAATCATAAGGAATTGCCACATCATACATCTGACACATGTCAAGAATAATGGTGAAGGAGATAATTGTTTATCGTCATAATCATTCAACTTCCAGCAGAAAAAAAAATGTATTTAAGTGGTATTTGTTATTAAGACTGGTATACAAGACCATGGTGACAAAACAGTCATTTAGGCTGCCACTAAAACACATGTATTTTGTTTGGTGCAAGTTTTCAATGAAAAATTAGGTATTATAGACCAGCTGCTTAGTTGCTTTCTTTAGCTACACCAAACTTTTCTAAGGATGAAGACTTTTTCAGGAGAAATGTAAATATGTAGTATGAATCTGTAGGTATTACTATATGGAACTAATTCGAGAGGTTGTTTATGAAAACGCGCTTCCTTTGAGTGACCATCCTCCACACTTCAGTGACAATTATCAGTCTTTGGTGAACATCAAAGAAATAAAGCTCGGAGTACAAGCACTCTAGATCAAAGAGAGGAAAACATATCTTTCAAAATAAGCACTTGACAGAAATAATGAATATTTGAAGTTGAAGACTGAATTAGAGGATTGAGCTAACTTAATGGCTACTAACTTGCATTGTTATATAAGATAGAGATTTTGTAGTTGTTTTGAATTCCTGCAATCTCGGCAGACTCTGCTGGAAGTTACCATAAAAATGTTATTCTCTATCTCTAAAAATTAGCTGATACTGCTCACAGATTTTCTTCTCTCATAAGAAGCAACAAGAATTCGTGAAGATGGGGTGAGAAATTACTTTTGCTTTGGGAAAAATTGCAGTTTAAGAGGTAGTGGAAAAGCTCAAGACTTCACTTAAAATAAATCAGCATTCTGAGTTTGTGGCTCAGAGCAGTGAAACCTTCCCATGATACATTTCATACCTTAGCCATACATTTATTTTGCTTTTTGAGCAGATTTTTCAGATCTGTCTGAAAAGTGTGTGGAAGGGAACTTGCCCATATGATCATCTGTGTAAGCTTGATGAATCAGAACAGTCCACAGTTCTACAGAATTTATCTTGTTTGATGTGACCACAAGGTAAAAAAAAAACAATCTGTATTTCTAGACTAGATAGATGTAACTATAATATTTAGATTTATGAAACCTGAAATGTCACAGCTAATGTTTATGCTGGCGTTGAATCTGGTGAAGGATATCAAATGTTATAAGGGCTTCCACAGGTATATAAGAGAAATCAGGAGCCTGATGGGACAGGGGCACAGGTGATAGAGAGTGTGGAGAAGGTTGAAGTACGGACTGCCTTCTTTGCCTTGTTCTTTATTTGTAAAAAAGCCTTCAGAAGTACCTGCTGGGAACCAGGGGATGAATCTGGAACAGGAAAGGTGTACCCTTAGTGGAAGAGGATCAGGCCAGGGAATACTTATATAATGTGGACATAAGTCCATGAGAAGTGATGGATGCATCCATTAAAGCTGATGGAGGCATCTGATGTCATTGCAAGTCAGCATTAATTCACCAGTGGAAGTCAGATATTAGCAGCCTGATAACCTTCTGTAATGGAGTGCCTGGCATGGTGGATATGAAGAGAGAGAAGATTTTGTCTATTTTGGTTTCAGTAAGTCTTTTGACACTGAATCACTGAATATTTTCATAAAGAAGCTGTGGAAGTGAGGGCTGGATGAGCAGACTAGTCAAGGCCAGAGTGTGACCCATAGCTGAAGCCTAGTTGGAGGCCAGTAACCCCAGGTGTATCCCATGGGTCAATACTGAAACCAATCCAGTTCAGTATGGTCTGGATGACTGGTTACTTGCAAATGAACAGTAAAATTTTTTAATGCTTTTAATTACTTTTTTCATCTTTATCATGTTTGGACAAATTCTGGTTTGTGCTTATTTAGCTTTCTGATACAATGGATGCCATAAATTTAAGAAAAAGATTATTTATTGTCTTTTGATTCAGATGTCTCCTGTCATTTATATAGCAAACATGTCAGACAAACTATTTCCAGACTTACAAGAGCAAAGACAACAAAAACTTGACTGCTGCCTAAAATATTGGAGATTATTCTTAGGCTATAAATATTCACTTTTATTTTTAGATATATATGGGGTTTCCTTTTCCTTTTTCCCTTTTCCTTTCTTTTTTTTTTCCTTTTTTGTATGGTTGTACAATGATTTTGCGTGAGCCCATAATGAAGTGCTTTTGATCAGCTCTAAAAAAGGTCTACTGATTGAGTCCTTAAATGCAAAACTTGTGATGAGAATAAACTTCAAGGTCTCAGAATGCACTTATCAGATCTACTGTATGAATAAGTGTCAGGTCCCACAGCAGACTGCATAAATCTTTCTGGTTGAGCTTGGTGAGTGCAAAGCTTAATACCCACAGGCTTGCAATCTTTTGAAGGTGATTATAATTCAGCACCAGCTTTGCATCCTGGATGAAGGTTCCCCTTGAACACAAAGTATGTTACATGCTTGTGTGCCAGTGATCAAAATACCCAAAAGGCTGCCGGTCTTGCAATTCTTAAACCTGCAAAATGGTGTTAAAATGCTAGATTCACTCAACTAAGGATAAATTCAGTTATTGTAGATTGAAGGCACAGTTCTACTTCATATGCCAAAAACTAATTTCAGTCATAGTATTTTTTACCATACTCTATGGTGCAGTGTAACTCAGAGAATTACTGAAAGTTTATAAGTGGTAAGTTTAAGATTTCATTATATTTTTTTCTTATTTCTACATTTAGGTAAGAATTACTGCCTGAGGAAGCAAACGTACTTAGTTCTCCAAGTAAATGTAGGTGGTAGATGTTCATCCATTATGGCATTTGCAGTCATACTATACAGGGTTTGAAGATTTAGTTGTTGATAAGGAACAATATATTGTTTTATGATCTGCTTGTTTTGACTTCATTTAGGTAATGGTCCCGAGCTTTTCAGCTTCACAATTCTACTAAAAAATTTTTACTGTGTTTTTTTAAAATTTGCCATGAACTATCAGTTTTGTAATAACAACTATCTCCAACCTTTTATTACCAAAATACTGAAGATAACAGATAAAAGTGCTTGTTATTGTAACAGTATATCAAAAATACTCTATTAATCTCATACAAAATATTTTCCTTATTTAACTGAGGAACGGTGTGATCTCAATTGTTAAAGAATATACTGTTGAAAATTTCCTCCTACTTTTAAGAGTGCTGTATAAATCAAAATATAGCTCAAAAAAATTTTGTAACGTTCTTTTAGTAATTCTTTATCTTTGCTTTTAGGTGATTACAAAGTAACAAACTAATTTGCAAAATTCACTGATTCACATAAAGTTATGCTTCCAACCCTTGATAAAACATAATTTCAGCCTACTTTACTTGAACAATTTCATCTTCCCTTGGCAGTAAAGTTTTAAAGTAATTTTGTTTCAGCCTCAGTACTTTCCTAGGAAAGGAATATAAGCTTTTTTGCTAGGAAAACTATTCCCTTTGTCATTTCTACACCCTATTGGAAGGTATTACAGAGTTCTTCTTCCCTGGCTTTGTGGTCAAATCCAAAACATTGTCTATAAAGTCAAGTGAAGAGCAAAATTTGTTATAAATATATAGACTTAAACTGCTTTATCAGTGCAGTAAGTAGACTTCCTCTTCCACTAAAAACAAACAAACAAAAATATTCTTAAAAGTTGTAACCTATAGATACCTTTGGAGAAGTATACTGATATGAGTTGAAAAGAGTCAAAGTTTAGCTATGTTGTACTGCTATGTCCTCTCTCAATTTTATGTTGATTTCCAAGACTATATATTGTGTATACAGTGTCCCTGTACTGTATCTAATACATCCCTGGTGGTACCATTGTAAGGACTTAAGTTACACTTAAAATGTACAAGGTGGTGAACTGACTAATCTTTTTGGTAAATACCCTAATATAAACTGATGTTTGCATTCTTGCTATTGCCTGCTTATCTATCTTTTTCTTGGCATACAGATAAACATACATACTCACACAAATACGTGCAATGATATGTACAGTGTGTGTATGTGCGTGTGTGATAATTTGTGCACAAATGTGCTCATGTTTTATTAAATCTTCCCTGGCAGTTGTACCTTTTCTGTTAATACGTAGAGCTTAACCAGAGGCTAGGAAAAGAATCATCACTGAGTCTCCTGTTCTTCAATCTATTCATCAAGCACAGGATCAAGTACAGTACAAAGCTGTAGCAGTTAGTTGTAGACGTAACAGTGTTTATATTGAATTCCATTTGGGATGCTGTAAGGAAGTTCCAGCAAAGTTTATCATAGTTTTCACTCTTGTGCTTGTACTCAAATGAATATAAATAATAGTTATACTGGGATAACACCAGTCAAACCAGGGGCTGTATTAAGATCACTGTTTTTGTAAGAAAGCCTTCCTATTACTGAGTCTGTTAGAACAGTAAAGCTTCTTATGTCCTGACAATACTTTGGAGGTCACGTTGTTCTCATGCTAACAAGACTGTATTTCCACCTAACCAGCAGCATTGAATAAGTCAGTAATAATCAAAATCTTCCACTACCTCTGTTTCCCTACATTTATAAAGTTATCTGAGGTAATATTCAAAGCCAAAAGGACATTTTTCTAGACAGATTCATTTTATTCAACTACAGGAAACTATGATCTGTACAAAGTAAGGTAGCTTAAATTTTTTTAATTTTTGGACAGGGTGATACTATCCCCTGCCTTCAAATTGGTTTATACTGTCAAACTTCTACAATAAAGGATTTTTAAGGGGTTTTTTTTGTGCTAAAGGCAAAACTCTGTTTCTCCTAAGTGTGAGGAAACTATTTGGCAGTACCAGGACTGCCAAGATTGTAAAATTATTATTTTGGAAACAAGTGAATGCTAGTCTTGTACTCAATATTTTATATTCTGCTGCGTTTTTGAAAATAATTTTATGACACATGCTAATTATCTCAAGGGGAAACATAAAAAAATGAAAATTTCCCATGATAAGGAAAAATTTAAAAGCTGGACCAAAGAAATACATTTATGTAACAGCCACTTATAAAAAAATTGGAATGAAGTGCTGGTTGCTTGAGTCCAGTGCTATGCTTGTTATACCGCAATATTCAGGAATAATGGCGGGGAAAACACTGAAATCATTTTTCAAGTACTTTTTCTTTTCCCTTTTTATTTTATATGCAGAAAGCATAACCATTTTGCCATGAAGGCTCAGGCAACCAAGGCTCCTTTCCATGGAAATAAGATGCTCATTTGACAGTAGTGTCCTTAGAAGTGTGAACTGAGATGCTCCACTCAGGTGAGTTAGCCATTCCTAAGGTCACACAGGGCAGCAGAACTGTAGGTGCTCGCTGTTTCTGAACAGACTACAGAATGAGATATGATTCTTACACACAGCTCTCTTTGCTCTGAATACCTAAAATTCTACCTGAACAACACTTCATTTTACCCAAGTTTTTGTCTCAGTTTCTCATCTAGTCAGGTAATGAGATCAGAATCTCATTTATTTCCCTATTTCCCATTTCTGTATTGCATTGTTCCTTCCTCTGTTGTGACTTCGGATCCTATTGTTTATGATAAATCTTATTATCAGTTTTGTCACCAGGTTTTGAGGAGTCTGTCAACATTTTAGGAAAAGAAACATTTGCAATATGATCTGAAACTGCATTCCCTTTTGAAACACTTGGCACTTTACATCAGAAAGTTAGTAGTATTCTCTGTTTATTTTCATAAATATTTTTAAAACATCTTATCCTTTGAGAATGGCCATCAGTATATTTTCTCCCCAGCTGGAGATGGTGTCAGTATAAGCATAGCACATTTACAGCTACTGACAAGTTCTTGACTGACTGTATCCAGCAAGGGGTGCTTATGAATGCAACAGTCAAACTCTTTTCCTGAGAGACTGTGCTTTTGCTTTACAAGGTCCAGCTTCTACTGACTTTGTGATCAATTTGATATCTTGTTCCAGAATCTCTGTTTTGAGCAGGTACATTAGACAACATCAAACTAGCCCCCTCCAAGAAAGCTTGTTGTGTATGAATATCCTTGACCTTATGTGAGATGTTATGGATCTGGTTCAGGTAGCATTCTTGTCATGTTGTGAGGGCAAAATTGTAGTTGAACTTAAAATTCCTGCTGGTTCTTGGAGCATAGGTAATGTACAGCCACTGAGAAAAACACAGAGGGGAAGGCAAAAGGGAATAAACTGCTTGTAGCTCCTACATCCTTAAAGCATACAGATTGGTTTGGCTTTAGTTTGGGGCCTTTTGTTTTGGTTCAGTTTAGTTTTTTTAATAAATGGAGTATTTCTCGTGTTTTATAAAAACATCTTCTTGTAGCAATATTCACTCTTCTTTTCCCTAACTGATAAAATTTTGTATTAGTGTTTGTCCTTATAATAGCTGAATCTAACATATGAAAGAATAGTATCTGCAGTGAGCATAGATGAAAACCCATGCTGATTCACCTCTGTGTTACCAAATTAGCACCTGTTCACCATAACCCTTCACCACAATTGCTTCTTATTTAACTACATATGTCCTCTTCTTGCTGTTTCTGAGAATTTGTCTGCCTTCTTTAAGCTGCCTTGAATAATAACAGTGATTTCAGCTGGAGTGTTTATCTCAAAAGACACTTTTCCAATTGTATTCGGCATTTTAAAAACCACAGCTTTTATTGATCCTGATTCCTATACTGAGACTGCATTTGTTAAATAGGAACCAGACTTACTGTCTGATTAAATACAAAAACACTGGAAACATTGTTTCCTTACAGTGTCACAGATGATACACATTTGTCTAAATTTTTAAATAAGAGAAAAATGTATGCTTATGTCTGACATACTGGAATGCATATATACATATTTTTGTTCTGTCCTGATTTTGCTAGACTGAAGATACCACTTTAGGTAAATGATTGGAACAGTCAGGACTGGATTTTGAATATCTAAGATAATAGAGTCTCTTTGGTGAATATTTTTTTACTCTGTTAGAGCAAAGCATTTTAATGTAGCTATTAGTTAAATTCAAATGTGACTGTTGCTAAAAGTTGCATAACACTTTCTTATGACAATATGGAATAAAATCCCTTTATTGACTTCCTTGTGTTTGGTCCATATCAAAACAAAGTCGCTTGTAAAAATAATCACTGTGACTGCAAATACTGGTTGCTATCTATACTACTTTCCAAAATACTTTAATAAAATAGGATTGGGTTAAATTGAAACCAACCCATTATGTTTTCCAATGTTTGACCTTCAAAAATAAGGAAAATTATAAAGCTTAGGGCTTTTAAGACACAAAGATGGACATTGTCAATATGCCTAAAACTTGGATCTTAATTTAGAAGACATGCAGATAAGGGTAGTAAAAATGTTAAATATTTTTGGTTTAGTTGGAAGATTAAGATATAATGAATTTTTGAGAAAGAAAGAAATTCTCCTGCTTCTACTTGATGGCTTGAAAATGCTGAGTACTAGTAAGAATGTAGAAAAAAAGGGTTGGAACCAGTCAGGCAGCAATTCTAATAAGGATGTGGGTCCAAGGCTTCCTATGAGTACATTTCTTATGACAAGTATAAACATGGCAGACCTTGATGAATATCAAGAACAAAAACTGAGAACAAAAACTGTGAAGTGTAATTGTTGTGAACAGGTTCACACGTTTCTGTAGCAATACTGAAACAGCAGGCAGCAAGGAATGCTCAGTATAATAAACATATCAACCTGAAGGATCCTTCATCTGTATCTCTGTTTCTTATTATCTGAAATAGACCATACTCACTATATTTTCTGTGATTAAGTGATTCATTTCCTACAGATGCACAGTGAGCTCCACTTCTGAATTAATTACTATATCTATAGATGTGTGTTGTCTCTACAAAAACAATTTTGTTGGTCAAAAATTACAGGAGTCCTGAAGTCTTTCTCTAATCTTAAATTAATACCTAGTGTTGTTTTATTCACTCCTGAAAACAGAGGGGACAAGACAATGGCAAATACAATCTAAAGGTCTCAGTATTTAGGCTTTGGTAAAAGTAAAGGCAGCATAAAGTTTAGGGGTAAGAATCCATAGCTGGGATTACTGTATCAATAATCTCAGAATTCAAGTTGTCATCATTAACCTTGACAAAGTAAACATGATCTCACCAATGCCTGTTCTCCCCTAGTCTGTCCTATTTCTATTTTTGAGGTATGTAAACTTTAATGGCAGTAAAGAACATTTTCCTTTGATTACAGGAGTAGGTGTCTTTCTCCTTCCAGCACACAGTGAGTGTTGTTGTGGTTTAGGAATGATATTCTCCCATCCTGTTCCCCCACTGAGACTCTCCAAACCATGTGCTTCTCTGTTGCTCCCTGCTTTCCCTTCACCCCTCCCTCTGTGGCAAGCTGGAGAGGAGACTTGGAGCTCCATAAGGTAAAGATCATGGGTTGAGATAAGGATGATGTTTTGGGAATAGCAATGAGAAAAGAAAGCACACAGTAACAGCAGCAATAGTAATGGCAGAGACAACAGGAAAGAACAGGTTCACATGGGAAGGCCAGGACAATACACAACACCAGACAGCTCCCTCCACCACATTTACTCAGCTGACAAGGACCCCTTCTTCTCAGAGGAGAGTCCCATTCCCCCACCCCCAGCAATGGTATCAGGTGGTGTACAATAACCTCTGGCTCCTAGCCATGCCCCTTCGCCGCATGCCCCTTCCTAGCCATGTCCCTTCCAGAACCAGGAGTGGCATTCAAGGGGAAATCTAGGGGAAAAAGCAGAGGAAAGCATCCTGTATACAGCTGGAGGAACAGCTACCACTTGCCATGCAGTTGGTGTTTGGCAGGCTAACATGTCTCCTTCAGATTTTCACATCATTACTTGAGCTGTCTCCAAACCTTTGTCTATAAATTGTGGTCCAAAGCATATTGTGGTATGTGGCTTTGGAATCATAGACCTTAAGTCACTGTCCTTTTTGTGAAAATGTGTGTTCTTCTGGAAAAATATATGTGTAAATATAGTTGTCTAATTGGCAAAATGGAATTTCCCTTCTAATTACTTCCTTATGTCCATGCTGATTCATGTATCAAGCTGAAACATTGAAATAATTATCAACAAGTTTGGAGATGAATTGTGAAAGCATCATATTAGTACTTCAAATTTTAAAAATATATAATAATTTTATTAAGCTCAATTTTAATTGATAAAAAAATGCACTGGAGGTAAGCCTAGGAAGCACAGGCACTGCAAAGCACAGTGGTTTTCAACTTTTACTTTGAAATATGTTTACTCAGGCATACTGCAAAAAAATCAACTTTCATTGTAGCCAGTGGTATTTTGACACAAAGAACATCTCTAAGGAGGAAGTAGGATCAGTCTCATGAAGAGAAAAAGACATCTGAAAATAAGACTGGACACTACCTAACAAAAGGCTCCTACAACATTCTTGGTAAGATAAATTAGACTATGAAATGATGGGTTGTGACAAAAGCTTACATATTTAGCAATTTTTGAACAGTAGTTGATTTTGCAACACAAAGAGAAAGGTCTCCATCTGCAGAAGACACTGTCTATATTGAATGTTTCAAAAGAGTCATTACAAGTTTATCTCAAGACTCATTACAAGTTTACTTTTGTGGTTTGATGATATACTAATTATGTGTATATCTATGTATTTGTAGGTAATTCTGTGTATATATATTTCAGTGTCATGGTTTAACCCAGCTAGCAGCTAAGCACCATTCAGCTGCTTGCTCGTCTCCCACAACAACAAGATCAGAGAGAATTGAAAGATTAGTAGGAGTATGTAGGAATTTATTTTAAATAGTATTAAAAAGTTTTCAAAGGACCATTTTTAAATATACATTACAAGATTTCCCTCTGTCTTTTCATATCTCTGCAATACAATATGATTATGAACAGAAGTAAATGTTAGAAAGGGCAGGGCCATAATTTTACATCTTGTAGCTCAGAGAGTATTTATTGATTGTTTTCACATTAACTGATCTACCTCCAACACCATTAAAGGATTAATATATATTTATAAAATTTCATTTTCAATTATAGCCAAGCAACAAGCATAGGCTCTCTAGACATAGTAACTAAGAGTGGTACAGCATATTTCAGGAAATAAACTGCAAATTTTTACCATCATATGATGGTATAAAATCACTTCAAAATCATCTTCAAAAATCATTCAGACACTCTCAATATAGTTGACTTAGAAGTATGTACATTTCTTTGATTTCTACTATACCATGGTCCCAAGGCAAAGATTTTGCGGGAGTAAGAATTTTCCTTGAAGTGGGCAATTAGCTAAAGAAAAAATAATCAATTTCTTATCACTTAGCCAGAGTCATAGAAGTTACTGCAATCTCTAATATCTATTTTTCATTTAAGTCTCCAAGTTATTTGCTAAGCATGAAGAGAAGAAAAAAGAGGGGAAAATTAAATCCACTGAGTCTCAATGAGAAAGCTTCCGCTTGCTGAAGAAACAGGATTAGTACCTTTAAAGAAGAAAAAATTGCACCAAAATCCACTGTCTACTAAATCGCTGACCACTGTTATCTAAATAAAGACTAATATTTACATTTAATATCTGAACTGCTCACAGAGTGAACTGATTTCATTTAAGCAGATAATGGGTAAGAGTTAAATATTTGGGAATGATAAATTTACCATCGTGTGTTACATGTGCATGTATGTTTGTCAGTGGAAAAATACACATCTGTGTATATATAACATAAATACAAAGCTGCAACTAATTAGAACCATTAGCACTGTGCAGTGACAGACTTTTGGTGCAATTGGCTTATGAAGCTCTCATTTGAAGGAATACTCAGTCTAATTCAGTTTAGGCAATGTCTTAAGCTCTCCTGCTAGTTGCAATAATAAGGGTGATCTCTTATCCCTGCAAAGAAATGCATCAAGAAATTTGCCATATTGCAGTCATGTCATCTAAGCTATCTGGAGCGATTTCATAAACACTCTTTCATAGAACCCTAAAAAACAAAATGTAAGAATCATAATAAGCCCTTTCCTATTGTGATGTCATCCTGCATTTAGTCCAAAGTAGTTCAATTTGTCTAGCAGATTATTTAGGTCAATTTGTCTAGGAGATTATTGATTGTGGAAACAAGTGTATATGCCTTAATCTGTTTTTAAACTGTCCTAAGCATAGTTATTTTCAGTAATAAGGATAAATAATAAATACCTCAATAATGTAGACTATTCAGAATTACAAGTTATTAAAATAGAAGTCAACATAATAATTTGAAATACACCAAAGTACTTTCACAGGAACATTAGGACATGGGAATGAAATATTCTCTTTCGGTAAAAACTTAACAGAGAAAAGGATTATGTACAATAAGTCACAATACAAGTGAACTGATATATTTAGCACACTTTTTGAGATTTTCTGTTTAAAACGGGAGCTTAAATGGTTTGCCTACCAACCAAGCATTTTATAATAAAGAAGTCTCACATTCTAAATTTTCAGATGTCTCTTTCTCTGTAGAGATAAATTGTATGTGTATTTCATTATATTAAGCTTTAGATATCTGGATCCAATTTAAACATGAATTATTAATCACACCAAATGTATTACAGAATTTGCTTGCCATTTGAATTATAATCAAAAATTTTAGGCAACAAACCTGAGAAATACTCAATAAATAAAACTACATAGTTCTATTCTACTTGATACATATTTCCATGCAGAATTGAGTTTGTAGAAGCATTTCATAATTCATTGTTGGAAAAACCCTTGCTGGTTTAGTCAAGCAAGAAAATTAGCCCCAAAGCCCACAAGATTCATAATGCTTAGAAAACAAAAAGAAAAAAATGGTAACAAAAGATAAGGGCAATTCAAAACCTAATGAGACATTTTAGGCCTCATTTACATCTCTAACCTGATGCAATTCTTCAAACTGTTTTTCTTACAAATTTGCATACTAAAAGCTTATTCTTCCCTAACCAAAATGATTATGAGTTTTCCCACACTATACTGAAGTTAGCATTAGTTTAAAAGCAACTTATAGTCACTCCTAGACAATGACTTGTGTATCATTTTTAATTCACACCTCTATTAGAGCTGATAGTGCAACCAAATATGTTTTTCTTGATATATGATGCCTGTAAATTTAAAACAGAGATTTTTATGGATCATTACTACAAAGCATGGTAATTTTATCACTGAACAGCCTTTTTTTTTTGCTAGACAAGTCTATTTTTTTTAATTAAACGTAAATTTTAAAAATCCAAGTATGTGGATAAGTGTCTTTTGATTGGGTAAGCATCATCTGGTGAATAGTGTGTATATGGATTTCCAAAAGGCTTTCAATGAAAACCCCTTGTCAAAGGCTCTTAGGGAAATCAAGCAGCTGTAACATAAGGAAGGTCCTTGCATGGATAACTAATTGGTAGAAAGAAACACACCAGGCATATGTTCCCTGTAATCAGTAAAGCAAATTGAAAAACTAAGGTTCCCTTCACCAGAGGACAGCCATCCTATGGGCTGTGTATGTCCTTGCAAATGTGTGGTTAAAGGACCAGTCTTCTAGTTCTGTTTACATTTTGTTTTCAATCACAATTTGAATTCGAATTGAAATTTGGTATTTTCAGAAGTGGAAAAAATACTGTTGTTAAAATAACAAGAGGAAACATAATATCTGTTTATTCTTCTTATCTGTATATTAATTTTTTTAATCGGGTTCAAAGTTTAAAATATTTCATTTTAGATTAAATATTTGGGGCTAAAGTGAGTAATGGAAATATTTAATGCAAAAGAAAAATAATAAAAATATGGAACATTTTATGATATGGTTAGGAAGACCCAAATTTAGGTACAAATAGGAATGATGACTGATATCAAATATAAAATGATGAAGGTTAAAAATGCAAGCATAGTATGAATTTAAAATTCCTTTTAAGGCATAGCCTTTACACAGGAAAGTGCTTTTTAGGATAAATGCTTACCTAAGAATTGTTAAATTTTTCATGCACAGCCCTGAAGTGAGAAATCTGTCACCTGAAATTATCTTTGCTTTGTGTGTTTTCACACTTCTGTTAACAGTGAACTGTTAATTGATACGCACAGGAGACACACAAAAAAAAAGTAAGATTGTGGACAACATGCTGCCACTTTATAGATTAAAAAGGTCACAAGGTTTTCTCGAATAACTGATATTAATAATTTTTGCTTTTATATTAGCTTTTTACATCATGCTTTGAATACATCAGAACTGTTGATCAGTTTTAGAGAGGAATAGGAATAAGAAGTAATTTTGTTGAAAGTCTCCTGAAAATAGATGTTTGAGTAGCAGCAAGAGATCCAAAATTATATCCCAATTCTGTAGAAGGAGTAAAATGAATTTAACTATATTATTGTAATTCCTTAGGTATCAGACAGTTGGAATGAAAGTGCATAAATTTTTTTATAAAGGTGCTGTTCATGGAAGTATCTGTTTCCTAAACAAATGAGATTACAAGTTTTTAGATTCCTGTTGCTTAGTACCCAGTAACATTATGATCTCAGAAACTTATGCAAGCTTAATCTGAGCCCTTTGACAGGTGTGATTACTGTCTTAGCTAGATGTAATAGAAACAGGTGAATACGTAATTTTGTTCAACACTTCCTGAAACATATTTCTCAAACTATAGCATTTTAAAGTATTAGACTAAAGTCTAGAAAAAGGGACCCAAATTATTCCTTAGGAAAAAATTGGCTTCTATGTCCAATACCTATTTCAGAAATTCCTCTCTTAGTTACTGCCTGACTCTGGAGGGGCCTTAACTCCAAATACCCTGGGTTTTTTGAAGTAAAATAGCAACAGCCTATATTTCATTGCATGAAAAAATGCCTTGATCTTGGCAGCTGAGTAATGTTATGTCTAGCTAATTCCTAGGTATTTTTAGGAATCCTGTGGTTTTGTCCAAGGCCATGAAAGCAATCAGTCCAGCAAAGCTTCTTGGGTTACATCTGCCTTCTTAAATAATACTGCAGATCTTAAATGCATCTTAGATCTAGATGCTATTTCTGGATTGAGATGCATAATTAGAAATTCTTCATCTCCTCCTAAAATTATGTGCCATGCAGAATAGAATTCAGGGTTCCTTGGGCCAGCAAAATGACAAAAAAAAACTCTACACGAACCTTAAATTTCTGGCCTTAACAACAAAACAAAAACAGTACAGATAGAAAAATAAAGTAGGCTTGGCATTTACCACTCTTGTTTTTCTATAAAATAACCACGTTAAAGTACTACATGTCAGCACCTTTACATTCCCTGTTTCCTCCCTCTCCCCAGGGCAATTCCCCTGAATAAACAGACACACTTTTTTTTCTTAACAGAACATGCATTAAACTGAAGAGAAGTGTATCCTCCTGAAATAGTACTGCAAAGGAAACTAGAAAGTCTGTCCTCTTCCTCAATTTTGGGAGAAGAAATGGCTTATAGCCTGAAATTTTAAAGGTGTTCTCAGAGATAAGATGCCAAGTTGAAGGAGGAGCCTCATTATATTCTTATGCTCTGAGATTTTAGGCCTCAGAAATTTGAGCTTGTCTTAGATATTGCCCACTATCTATCTGTAAATACCTGCACATAGACCCCTAAGTGACCTCCAGCTCAGTCTGTTTGTCTTGTGCCTTAAGAACCAAACTTTGACATCTTGCATCAGAAGCTTTATCTTAAGGAGGTCTGAATTCCACACTGCAGACCAATTGTCAAAACATTAACTCTACATTATTTAACTTCCAGCTTTGTTAGTCTCTCCTGGCTTTTTTGTTGATCAGTAATCACTGTGAGAATATAAGAAAGATTTTTCATCAGTAGTAGTAAGAACCCTGTCTGCTGCAGGGAATTCTCCCAGGCCTTGTGGCAGGCAAAATACCTTCCATGGGGATTGCAAAATCTTACTGGTTTCACTTATGTGACAGTGACCTTTTGTTATTCTCATGCTTTATAAACCTCTCTGTCATAGTTATTTTCAGTAGTTCTTCGCCCTTCTGTTTCTCTTGTCACCCAACTACATTCATGTTGGCGTACAGAACTCAAGTTGTTTTCTGCCCATATGGTCTCAGTGAGTTAATCCATTTCTAGATTGTTGTACGTCAGTGCTGAGCACTCCTAAATATTTTCTTGTGATTTTCCATCTGGAAGTCACCATCTCACCTCCTGTCTTTCTAATATCTTTTTGTAGCAATTGCATAGATTCCTCAGAGCACATGGAAAATTGAAATTGCCCCATTTTAAATTCTATTTCTTTTACTTTTCCTCTTTCTGCAACACTGGCAACTACTGAATTATTGTCCCAGGTTTTTATTTGAGTTGCACTCTGTTAATTAATTAACATTAATATTTCAAAGTAATAAAAAAACCCCACACCTGCCACTGTATTTTCCTTTAAAAATATTTTTATTATTGCTAGGTGATGGATGATTGAGAGAGGAAAAACCTGTATATAGGAATATATCTATATAATATAGAGATTTTTATATCATATATATAACATATATATGTTATATATATAACATATATACATATATATACAGGTTTCACAAATGGAAATATTTCTTATTTATAAATAATACTGCATCTTCACAGTTTAGTGTCCCTTGGTTTTGGTAGTAATATTTTAAAAATTTTCTAATTTAAACAAAGTAATTATTTTTAGTATTTCAGTATTTTAGTATTGCTAAGTATTTTTAGTATTGCTAAGTATCTTAGCATTATCCTTATTTGTGATGGCAAAGAACCAAGTATTTCTATTTTCCCCCTTTAAATAAATTTATCAGAATTCATAATCTTTAAATTGCTGTACTGTTCTTTTCAAGGATTCCAAAATATAATAGAACATTCATAAAGGCCTTTGTGACAATAAGATGCATTAAGCAAGGGCCTTTACATGTTTTCTTGGTTAACCTCACTTTAATTTATTAATTATCTTTCTCTTTCTTATTTATAAAATATTAATTTTTAAATACAGACTGGTATTTTTGGCATTTCCAAATGAAGAAATCATAAGGAAATATCCGTGTGAGTTATTAATAATAATAGCAATTTATTTACAATTTTGTTTGAGTTTTGGCATTCAAAATTAATTAAATGTGTTTACATAGATATCTATTTTTTATTTATTTTTCATTGTTTATATTTCCAGCATTCTAACACTTAGAAACAGCACAAGAGCAGAGTTAATGCATCAAACCTCATCATTTGTTGATTGTGTCTGTGAAATCAGAATAGCCAACCCAGGAGAGTGGCTGCTTTTCTTCTTTTGTCACCAGAGAAGTGTTGTGTTGAGAGCAGCAGCAGTCTCCGCTGCACTGTGCAGGTGTGCTTTTGTGTGACACTGTACACTGCTCACACTGCAATGGGAAAGCCTCCTTTCCACAGTGCCTCCTTTTCTCTTCCCCAATGCCCACCCTGTGTCCCATATTTATCAGTGGCTAATTAAAACTCTGAATATATTTTTAACATTTTTCTCAAGCCTGGCAAAAGCTGAAGGTAAACCAAAGATTTCTAATATCCTTCTGACCTAAGAATGATATACCAACCTTTTTAAATCTGTTAGCATCCAGCATAAACTGAATTATGTGCAGTCTGCCATAAGTTATACTGTGAGATCCACAGCAGGATGAGTAGTGGAGAAATGCAAAGATCACAATTGCTCATACCCATGTTACTTAGACACAGATGAAAGTTTTTAATTTTCAGAACCTTTAGTAAACCCTGTAATTTTAAGGATTATTTTAAAATTATTCTGATAACACAAACCAGTTATAAATTGTAAGAACATTATTCTACAAAAGTACACTTTGAAGGGTTTTTCAAGATGTTTCTGTGATTTTTTTTCTTGCAAGTCAGATGTTTGTTCTACATAATATTACAAAAGCAAGCTAAACTTAAGCTGAAGCATGTCAAGGTAATGGGCATTTCACATCAAGTCACAACATATCTAGTTATTGCTTAGTATTAACACAAAGTCCATTTTAGAAATTTATCATTTCCTTATGAAAATAAACTCTTCTAGTTATATTTATGGCTTTGTATCAAAGTCCTTAACAGAAGATAAGGTGAACTGATAATTTCTAAATGAGCTGAAAAATAGGCAGCAAACATCAAAAAAGCATTTATATGTCACAAAGTTTAATCAATACAATTTAGAATATAATCTTGGCCCTTTTATTCTTGACAGTTCTAACAAGTACCTTCACTGTGGTGGCATAGGCCTCTGAAGGTAGTAAGAAATTTCAGAAAGCAGGTGGAGAGGAAGATGCATGAAACATTTTTAGATGAAGTTTGTATCTTCCAGGAGTGTCTATTAAAAAGAAAAAGAATATGGCAGCTATGACAAAATCAGTAAATAGGACAACCTAACAGGCAATGATTCAGGATAAAATTAGCACTTAGAAAAGAGAGGGACCAGGGTATTTGCTGAATGACTGAAAATAACATGTAGATGGCTCAGCCTGTAGTCTTTCCCAGAATATGCATTGCTATATCTTTTGCCCCATTTCTTTTTTTAAAATACCACCTCCCCTTCCCTTTCCTTCCACCAGCACAGTGATGAACTATTTGCAGATGCTGTGGAAGATACTTCTGCTACAGCACTATAGAGTTGCTAAGGTCTAAATCACTTCAGTGATTAATAGAAATGTTACTAGCATTGTTGTAAAATCTTATCATTCTGTTGGCAAACAAAAAGAAAAAGAATATGCAACAAAGCCATATTTTCAGCTGTGTCTTCCTGATATTCAGTCTAAATTGATGAATCAGTGATGGATGGGAAAAGAGCCCCTACCTGTAGTGCTCAAAATTTAATGAATAAACACTGCCATAAAACTAAAATCAGAAGCATAAACTGTCAAGTGATTTCTGGAGAATGGGAGGAGAAAAGGGTTTGGTTTCATAGAAAGATGTGTGAGTACTAGAATTCTTGTTATTGCCTCAGCAAAGTATCTGTACATTGTACTAGGTGCAACTTGGTGTAAAATAGTGCAGGAACATGGACAATAAACATTCCATGTCCCTTTCTACCTATTGCACTGTGATTTCTCCCACATCCTGATGTAACAACATCCGTAATTTTCAAAATTAGTAGGTAGCTGCTTTGCATGGTATTTATCACTTTTTTGTCACATGTCTAATTCTATTTCATATGAATCCTAGCAATATTATTTTTGAGTAGAGCAAAAATTAATTCTGACTCCTCCTTTCTAAGCATATTTTTATTATAGTTAAATGACGTTTGTTAAAGGATATCTTTGCCTTTTATATTTTATTGCATTTGGATCAAATGAAGATGTAAATATACTTAGTGCACAATAACTTACAAATGTGGAGATCTTGCTTGCTTGAATAGGCAGAGTAGCATTTTGGAATCAATAATTTCTCATAATTTAAAGAAATCTGATTTAAGGGACAACCGTGTACTGCTATCCCTTATTTCATTCAATGACCCGGACTGTCTTCTGCTTGCTAAGTTTTGCTTATTAGTAGGGGGTTTGTGGTATTTGTTAAATGTTTTTTACTTACAAATTTGCTTATTTTATGTACACACAGTTACTGGAATACATAGGAATGCAAAGTTCAAGCACCAAAATAACTTTGCAAAGTTAAGGCCTTGGCAATGGAAAATTCCACTTCCATTGCTCCAGCAGAAACTGTGCTGTGTAGCGAAATTGTATTATGGTGGGCAGAATCACGTGTGCTCTAGTAGAATTGTTGTTACTAAGGAAGAGTATCCAACAGTGTGATTTGCATCATGCTGTGTGAGCCGCCTACACTTTTCAGCAGTTGGTTCTGTGTCTGTAATTTATTGCTCTAGAAACCATTATAATAATACAAGAAATGCTGTAGCAAATGTGGAGGAAAGAACGCATCACAGTCAGACTGTAATGACTATTTAGACTATTTAAACTCATTCAGCTTGTTTTACATCAGAAAAACAAGTCCTTTTTAATTACCTATTTTAAGCATTTTACTGGGCTTTCTGGTCCGAAAGTGATTGAGCTTAAATACACTATTACACATTTTAAGGTAGTTTATGATCATAGCTGTCCAAAAATGCAAGACTAAAACTGTAAAATCAAAATTTTCCACTTTGAAGAAAAATTATAGAATATATGCTATTTCCTGCATAAGAAAATGGTGTCATCCTCATATAAGTATTCCATAGTGTATGAAAAAAGTCTGATGGAATCTCTGTGTACATCAGCTGTACAATTATTTGTCTTTTTGAAAACAAGGACATTTAATATAGGAACATTAAGGAGTTCTTCATTAGGTAGGAGGGACATAGGTTGGGGGTTTGTAGCCCAGCTTTTTGATTCATGTAAGTGTCATGGTGGGAAGGGCCAGTATAAGAAAGAAATGCCTGAGGCTGCTAAGAGTCCTTCAGTGGACCAAACTGGGACTTCCAGCTGGTGGTCCAATTTCACCTTCTCAGTTTTGATTTAAGCACAGTATATGGCCCATAATTTTTGTCCTGTGGAATTTTTATCCTATGTCTTTCAAGACACAGCTTGCTTTTGTGTTTCTACTGTACTGGAAAATGAGAGCAATTTTTGTCAAGATTATTATCCTTTTATCTTCTGCAGGATAAAACCAATTTTTGTAACTGCATACTTCTTCCTCAGGCATCCAAATTCTTGTTTTGACAGGAGGAAATTACTGTAGACATTGATGTAATGTTCTGATTTCATTCCATGTTCTTCATTTCTTCTGACTCAGTTCTTTTCCCTCTCTATTTTGCATATTTTTTCTTAATTTTCTAAAATGCATAATCTAGAGTAGAGGGAACAAAAAGGTTTTGATTCTAGAATCCTTTAAATCTCTTTTGTTGTCGATTTTTGTATTGCCCTTTCCACAAAATTTTCTCTTCTACCTGTCACTCACTGACTCCATTCCAATGAACATTCCTTTTCTCTTTTGGCAGAGCTCATTTACAAATCCTAAATGTTCCTCTCTGTCAGTTTACCTCTTTGTCTCTTTCATTACCGATGTTCTTCATTCCCAGAGCTCTTTTCTGCCACATCCTTTGCTTCTAGCCTGTTACTACCTTTCCTTAAGCTCTTTCTGCATTTCATTCATATTTAATGTTTCCACAGTTCTAACATCAGTATAGTCACTTCCTTAACCTGCCAGCATAAGTAATTTCTTCTGCCTGAAATACTCTCTTTTTGAAACCACCTATTGCTTTGCTACCATATGCCTACCCTTTTCTTGGGTATTTTAAGCAGCCAATGTACATTTGCTTCCTTGTCCTTTACATGCCATGTGAATTTATAGAAATCTTAGTGGTTTTTTAGCATTCAGTGAAAAAAACTGAATAGGTACACAGGAGCATGATGTACCACACAAAATGGTACTGTAGAAAAACCCCAGTATGGGAGATAACCACATGTTCCTTAGGATGTTGCTTTGGATAATTTTTCCTGGTCTGTTTACAATAAAACAATACATGGCAATGTCAGAGATATGAAAAAATAATTGCTAGCAGCAAACCTAATTAAATTTTCCCTGATAGAAACAAAATGCTTAAATGCTGAAGCATTTTCAGTAAGCATCTCTTCAGAAGCATAGATACAGTCATCAAGGGACTGACCAACTAGAAACATCAAGGGCAAAATTGTATTTTCATCCTCTCTTTTATTTGGTGCTTTGTTTGTCTCAGAGTGGTTGTAGGGCTTTTTCCATCATGGATTTATTTGTTCTGGAAAAAAACCTCATTGAATAGTATATTTTCAACCTTTGAGTGCATATATGGAATTTGAACATACTTTAGCACGACAAGGTTGGAATACATGTAGATTTATTTTCCTAGAAGTATATAGGTATACTAATAGCTTTTAGTTTTCTGATACAATGTACAACATTTGAGTAGTTATTATCTAACTTGAGAAAAAATCCATAAAATTACTTATGGTGTGTTGTATTCCTAACAAAGCCTGATTTCATAAGTATTTTTCTTTTGAGCAGAGTACAATTAAGCAAGAGTTATGCAATATTTTCCAGAACCACTGGAAAAGTTTGAAAAACTATAAACAACAAAACAGTAATAAAATTGTTGACATTATCTATAATTAAACAGATTAACAGCCCACATTTTTATATTAGTTTGGTTTGATTAGGCTTATTTTTTTGTCAAAGCATTTGCTGTTTATTTCGGAAATTGCAAATAATAGTAATACAATAGGGCTAAGATATTTTTATGATCCTAGAGGTTTGGGGTTTTTTTGCTCTGTATACAAGTTTTATAAACATTCATAGTTTATTTTTTGGGGTTTTTTTAAAATGTGTCACTGGAAATGTTTTCTTTCCTTCTTTAAATCTCTTACATATGCTCCATAAACAGGTGCAACAGACAAGCCTGTAATTTTTCCAAACTCTTGTTCAGTCAAATGCATTACTTGAGCAGAGATGGGCTATTGCATTTCTCTGAGTTAAATTATTAAAATGTTATTTTTATGAACTTGTTAGAATTAGACGACTTGGTTTTCAGAAGTGACACCTAGCTTAGGATTCTTTGGTGTTTTGCTTCTGTCTCCACACCAGGGAAAGCACTTTTTACTTCTGTAGTGCAATCAAGTAAGATCCTAGTTATTTTGTATCAGAATTAGCAAGAAGTTCACATTTTGTTAGGGCTGCTAAAAGTGTAAAAACATCTGCACAGATCTAGCCTTCACTAGTCACTTTCTTAAACTGTTCTGAGTCAACCCATGAACTTTTCTTCTACATCAAAGCTTATTTCCAACTGGGCATTAAAATCAGCTTAAGCCATAACTGATCCTGCCTGATATGGGGCACCATCTGCACCATTCCTAGTACCTTATTGAACTTCTTTTAATGTTTTTTTATCAGTAATTTATGAATTTATGTGATATGAAACACAAGAGTTTTAATTTCTCTCCCCCCGACCCGCTCCAGCCTTTTACAGGCTACAAATGATAAAGTGTGAGTATGCAACAATCTAATTGCCTATTAATGCTATATCTGCTGCAAGTAAGAATTTTTTTTTATCACGTAGTCTACAGCATTTAATAAATCTTCTCAATTTATTTTACTACCTCTGATGTTTTCTGCTTTTTTAACTTACTTTTTTTTCCCATACTTTCATGACTTAATTGCATGAGCTCAGCTGCTCTTCCCTCTCGGTCGTTACTTTTCCTCAGTGTCTGTGCTGCAGCTGCAGACACCTTCAGAGCACTGCCAGCACCTTCCCTCCATTGACACAGCCCTTGCTGCTCAACCTTTGGTGCAAAGCACTGCACAGAGCTTATGAAGATGAGGGACTGAGGCCATCAGGTATCCCTGTGCCCAGTTTCAACAGATGACTTTAGAGCTGTAGTGTCGATGCAGGAGGCAGAGCCCTACCGTGCCTGCTGTCAGTGCTGAGAGGGGCCTTCCTTCTCTTTTGAAGGAAGCTGACTTGCAGCAATCTGTGTTCACAGTCCTGCTTGAGATGCTGTGTAGTACAGTGCTCTCATTTAATGGTTTAATCAATGAGTCAGAAACCAAAACAAACCTGCAGTCCCATTCAGAAGTTGCTAGGAGGATGAAAACAGTTTACAAAGGAGTAAATGCTGAATGTATTTCTAATTTAAAGTGAACTCACCATTTTCACAGGTGGATAATCACCTTAATGACAAAACAATATCATGATACAAGGCTACAGAGGCCACTATGTCCAACCTAATCAAAATATTTTCATCTCAACCCGTAACTTTATTTGTCTATATTTGTCCTTATTTGCTCACTGATGCTTTTCCTAATCCATTTAATAACAATCAGTAAACATGTTTTAAAAATGGCTGGCCATCTCAGAGCAGAACAGCTGGCTTTTGGCTGACCCTGAAATGACTGACAAGTGGCAGCATATCTTACGTTTCTTGATCTAGCAGGAGGAGTAAGCAAACATTTAATTTCCGTGGCATGGGCCCAGATTTTTCATTAATTCTTTTGACAAAAAATATCAAATGAGCTTTAAAGAATTTTCTTTAAATTTATTTATTAATCTAATTTATTATGACAGTACCTTTTACAATACACCCCTTTGATGGTGTAAGTTTATCTATGACTGAGAAGTGCTTTCATTTCACTGTGTTGTCACTGTCTTTATTATTTTATTTTTTTCTTTTGGTAGGATTTTTTTAACTGACTTCTTTATAATGAACAGCATAAAATAATTGGAAAGTAATAATTACCTGTATCTACAGATACCATTTTTGTCTCCAAGGACTAATAATTGCTATGTTATCCTGTAGCCTATCTGTATCTCTCCTCACCTTGTGAACCATGCTGTTATTGTTAGTTTTTGTAATGCAGCCATGTTTAGTGATCACTGCAAGTTTCAGAGCTCTTTTGTGGTGTGAATTCTCCAAAATCAAAGACAGTGCACCAGAAAGCATAACACACATGCTAACACCACATCTGACAGGCAGAGCAGAGAGAAAACCTAACAAAAACACCATGATATTTTTATTATTGAAACAGAATGTGACCAGTTACTACATTGCTCATTATCTCCTGGTAATTTTCCACAAACATTAAAATGAGTGGGTTTGGAACAGCTCTTTATGTACTATAGAGCAATGACTGCATGGGCTTTTTCTCTGAGCTTGTTTTATATACAGAGTTCAGTGGAAGCAAAGATACAAACTATTAAACTAAAATGATCAAACAGGTGCTGGAATGTGTAAAGAAGATAAAAGCTAAAACCAAAACTGAATTTTTAGTGATGAAAAAAATGATTGGATGGTATGATGAAACAGGTCTTAGTAATGGAGTTTGGATTAACTGAAGTTACTCAGCGAATGGGGGATTGCAGCTGGAGAAGGACTGAGAATTTTGAACAGAGAGAGATGAGAAACATCATATGAAAAATAAGAAAAGAGGGGAAAATAAGGAAGGAGAAAGAAGAAAAAATAAAAATTTCTTTCATTTTGAGGAAGACATAGCCTAAGTATGTAGAGTAAAAACAAGTATACTCCTATGAAATGTGGACATGAGCAGTAGAATGAAGCGACTGTCTGCTTTGGTCTCCACTAGGTTCAGAAGAGAAAAACATGGCAGTGTTTTAGATTACAGGATCATTTATGTGGGAATGGATGTTGGGAGTCCTTACTCCAGCCTCCAGATCAAAGCGGGGTTACACATGATTTCAGAGGGTTTTTTAATAATTCTCATAAAAACTATTTATAAAATAGTTTATAATAATCTGACGTCAGAAGATGAGACCTAGTACTAGTATTGTCACTAGTCTAGAGAATCTACAGCAACATGTATGTGACATTTCTCTGAATGTGTTTGCTTGTGACAATTAACAAACATTAAACGGATCATTTTATTATTACATTGTCTTGTATAAATGACACAGGATTGCATAAGCAACTTCTTTGAGTCAGACTGCGTGGTTGTGTATCAACACATTCAATGTTCCTGAGCTCCAAAAGGAGGCAAGGTATCAGAGTCTGACTGTTTCCTGCTCAGCAGCTGTAAAGGAAATAAGAAATGGCATGTCATAGCCTCTTCTATGCCTTGCTTCTGTATCTGCTTGATGTCTAAAAGGTGTTAGATTGACTACCAAGCATGAGATGGACAGAGGGCGCTGGGAATATGGGAAGTTCAAGGAAAAAAATGAAGCATGCTGGTCAACAGAAGTCAGAGTCAGATGGCAAAGTTCAAGGGGACAAGATATCGTCATTGGGATAGGAATTGGCCTCAGACAGTTGCAAACTAGCTGTTGCCAAGGTTTTCTGTGTATATCATAGAATGTGGGTAAAAATGCATTAAACAGTATTTTAAAGAGCGAAATGGTATCTTCATAGTACATTAAGCCTCCTACTGAGACCTAAAGGTTTTTTTGCAATAAATAACTACATTTAAGGAGTAATCCAATAACTTTCAAATGCTGTAACACTAACAATCTTCGGTTATATCCCATTTATTAGAGTAATCATCCAGCAAAATCACAAAAAGGTTTTTTTCGACCTTAGCTCTATCTTAGAATATCCCATAAACTTGCTTATACTTCTATGTATCTTATCTTCCCCCGGTTCAAAACAGAATGATGGTTCTTTACTGACTGATAATCACTTGTAAGGTTCATTACTGTTTGTCAGATGGCTTTGATGATAATCAACATAATTAGTAGACTCAAAAACCATGTGAAAATTTAAAATTATGCAGTCTCTGGTTGAAGAGGACACTTGGCAAAATGGAGACTGTCAGTCCTATATGGCACTGTTACACACAAACCTAATTAAGTACAAAAATGATAGAATTTAAACATTTTATAAATTATTGATTAACACTTCTGAAAAAGTGTTTTTCTTTTAACAAATTACTAAAAGTCTCTTAAAGCCAAAAACTATTCACTTCAAATGTCATGGTATAAAAATTCAAACAATAAATTAATCTATAAATTATATTTTCTGTTGGAAGTCCACATGCTTTTCTGTTGCTGATGAAGACAAACTGCTTTTGTTGTGAATAGCAGTCAATAACAATGACCTTTTTTGCTATATTTTCTCTTTGGCAGAGAAACTAGTTTTCTTTTGTCTGTTTTGCATCTGGGGTTTGTGCTTTGGTTTTGATTTTCTTATTTTGTTAATAGGAGTACAGGAATCTTTATTCTATGGTCTGCATATAATAAATCCATACACCAAATTGCCACCACTGATATATAAAATATAATGTGTTCATGTGATAGTGCAATTTGGGATGGGAGACAACTAAAATAAAATAGCAGCATAAAATCTAAAGAATTCTAAAAGATTAATTTTTCTTGATGCTCAAAGATGGCTATATAATATTTTTCTGCCATTGAGGCATATTTGAGATGTGAGAAACATTAACGATGAGGAGGGCTTTAGGTCAGGATCACTGTGCATCATAGATGGCATTATCTGCTGATTTAGCCGAGCTGAAAACTGCTGAAAAAATAATCCTTTTTGTGCCCTTGTCAGTGGCTTTGGCCTAGAGTAATATAAAATCAGCTTTACCTGAGTCAGATAATCATTACAAAATTAATTTTGTTTTTCACTCAGAAATAATTGGGAGAAATATATATTTCATAGATTGATTCATATTATTTTAAGTTAAAGCTTACTGAGATGTATAAAATAGTAAGTGCTGTTGGTAATTGAGCAACTCTATGCAACTGTAAATTAGCTGCTTGAATTGAAAACAGATGATGACTAAAAGCACTTTTTCCCCCTAGAAAACTTGCACTTCTCTTTTTCCTTAGCATTCACAAGGGGCATCCAGTTAATCATACTGAGGTCTCTCCCTTAGTGCTGCAGTAGCTGATTACCCAGCAGGAGGTGCAGTTCCAGCAGGGTAAGTCAGAATGGTGTTGGTTGTTCCCTAGGGAGGGACATCCTGTAAAAACACCAAGGTTGAGAACTGTCATATTCACAGCAGTAGGTGCATTTTCCTCAGAAATTAATGGAGCAAGCTGGGCAAAAATGTTTTTAAACTACATCTTCCCTAGAGTAAGATGCAAATTCAAAGCTCTTTTGAAGCATTGGAATGAAAGTTGAAGATAAGACTTTTTAGTTTTTGACATTGATGATATAGGCAACACTAGCACTAGGAATATTAAATTGAAATGGAGGATAAGTGGGGCAAATGTTATTCAAGCAGCTCCCAAATGCAGTCCTAGCTGTTTCAGAGCTAATTTAACCAAGGTGCTTGTAATTGTGGTTGTTATTATTGCAGAATACCTGTCACACATTTTCTTCCTTCAATTTTTTATTAATTGATAAACAGTTGTGGGGTTTTTTTTCCCTGAAACAAGAGGATTGGATATAATCTTGCCCACTTGACTCCCATCCAACAAAAGAGAGTGATCAGGAGTGAAGCTTTGAGATGTAGCTTTTTTTTTTTTTCCAGCTGCAGTCTGTGCTGTTCAGTGAATGCAGCAGCTCTAGTCTGCTTTCTCAGTTGAAGGCAATGCAGCAAAGTGATTGGGATATGTTTACAGAAAGATTGTGCAGAAACATTAAGAGCCTTTTTAGCTCTGTCCTCTTGAACAAAGGCATAAGAAGGGTCTATTTATAGTACACAGCTTCTACTTGCATTATTTCTTATTAATAGAAGAAGATAAATCCTTAAGGATTGTCTCTAATAGATTGTAAGAACTGTATAACCTGGTCACAAATTCTCTTTCCCACCTGTGTTTTCAGCCTCTATGGTTTTTTTGTCTTGTCTTTGCTTCAGCTCAGTGCTGCTTTTTTGTGCTTCTCACGTGATTCCTGTGTAAGCTCTTACATGCTATCTATTAATGCTGAATTATAAGAACAGGAATGGCCAGGCTTGAAATCCACTTAGCATGGCACACCAAAGACCTGGATGAAAGCTGAAAAAAAAAAAGGTGGGGGGGAAAATTAGAATAAAAAAGAAAAGGGAAAAATAATTTTCTCCATTAATTTATTTGTAATCTGCAATAATATCTAGATAAGGATTTCCTGATCCAGAAGTGATATCTCTGTGAGAACATTCCAGTAAGCTTAGAGAGTCAGTTTTTATTTCTTCTTTAACCATCAGGCCCTGCTAACCCTTGCTGGAAATCCACTCCCTAAAACAGAATTAAAGTTACCACTTAATATGTGCAGAGACACAAAGTTTGCAAGGTTTTATTTCATTTTTGTTTATGCAGATTTTTATTGCATCTGTCCCATAATTACTGTCAAGTAAATACCAGGTCAAAGAGAAATTTGTGACCTTTAAAACCATCCCAGTATAGTCTATAAGTCATTAACTTTCATAAAATACTACCCTCAATTTCACTTTGTCACCATATCTGTAGAAATTTTCCATGCCTTTTTATTTAATGCATACATGTCTAATAAACCATAGATAAAACACTCAATATTAAATATATTTTTAAAATAGTTTTCATTTAATATTTCTTCACGGTATACCTGAAATATTTTCAACAGCTATAAGTAAAATATAGCCTGATACTTCTAGAGAAGGGGGACAGCATACAAGATGACAAATGTGAAAGGCAGTGTCAATTAGGAGTTCTAATTTGTTGTGTCATAAAACAGTCTATAAATACTGGTGTAATATCTCCGAAAGTCAAGTGACAGGGCCTTCATTGTTCCTTAATAGGACCCAGTTGTTCATGAACATATGGGAAGCTGGCTTATTAATAAAATTTTTCTTCCCTAGTCATCTTAATTCTGCAAGATTGTAAATTATGCAGCCAGGGTGAATTAGAGTAATTCACTATTACCAGACATCCTGAGAAATTTTTTCCGTAAAGGACTTAACTTAGGAGGTTTCTAGCTTCTCTCTGGACATTTTTATAGGTAAATTCATTGCATTCTTCCAACAGTATGCTGAAGGACAAATGTCGTTTCAAACCTAGTGTAAATTAACAGGAGATCGATATGCTGAAACAAAAAGGATCTTATTAGGCAGGAGATTTTACATATCTATTTACTCCATTCATGCAGAAAGACAGATTCAAGTCAAAACTCAAGACTGAATATTACCCAGACTCTGAACTAATGCCTTTTGCAATGCAGACTTGAGGTTTGTTTTTTTTTTTTTTTGCTGAGATAATTTTTTTAACACCTTCCAATTAATTCTAATTTCAGATGTAAAATACATGTTTTATAAAGTCTATACACACAAAAAATATACACGTTTACACTGATTCATGAAGGTAAAGGAGTATGCCCTCCCTGACAGCAATGCACTTTAATATATTGCAGTGTTTAAATTTAGATATTTGAGGCTCCCACTAGACAACAAGTTATTAAAACATCTGCCTTTCCATAAGCCATTCTGTTCTCTGCCATTCCACATGTCCTTTTCTACTTCACCAGGCAAAATTGCCCAATCTAAATTTCAGCTCAAGTGTTTGATGGCTTTCACGCTGAGCTCAAACTGTTAGTGCTTCCCTGAGAGAATAGAATTGAAACGGGATTTAATCTAAAATAACAAAATAGAATAAAGGTTTTACATATAAATAAGTAATGCCCTGTATATTTTTATGCACACTTTTCATTTCTGGATTTTGCATGCAGTGAAGTTAAATGTTAAAAAGCATACATAACCCAAAGCTGACAGGAAAGAACATCAGTGCATGTTGCTAGTGTGCTTAATTAATGTCTATGCTAAAATATATTTTAATTCAAATCCATAATAATTGTTACTAAATATATATTGAAAAACTAATATTTTTATTGCTACCTTTGTCCCAGACTCCTGAGTATTTGTTTACTTTTAAGCAATGGTAATTTCAAGTAGCATTCCAAAACCATTCCAAGCATGCTGTCTAGTATTTCCAGCAGCAATAGTTCGAGTTTTATATGCTCTGTTCAGGGAAGATTCATACTTAGAGGATGATTTTTTTCACAGAATGTGAACAATTGACTTTACAACCATAAAACAGAGTTATGAACTACCTGTTACCACTAGAAATTTCAATATTTAATGAGGGGGTACTAAAAACACTCAGGTCTTCTGCAGTAAAAATTATGGGATTAATTCCCACTACTAACTAAAATCATGTGCTTGATAAGTGAAGCAGAACAGGGTCAAGTTACTGTCACTTACCTTGCTATTTTTTTCCCTATCTAGATAAATGGCAATTAATCACAATTGCTCAGATGAAAAAGGTTTAGGTTTTGCTGTTGCCTTGTAGCAGTGAAGGCTTGTAGCATACTGGGAAGCAACACAACCAGCAGCTTGAGGGGAGTGATTATTCCTCTGTATTGTGTCCAGTTCTGTCCCCCAGGTGCAAGAGAGAATAACAGAGTGTGATGCAACAAGGGAAGCTGAGGAAAATAAATTTATTCAGCTTGCAGAAGAGTAGGCTTAGAGAAAGATTTATTTCCTGCTTTCAGCTGTATCATGGTGGAGAATATGGAGCAGCATTTCAGAAGTGCAGAGTAGAAGGACAAAATTCAGCAGCAAAGAAAGTTCCAACTGATTTTTTTTTTTTTTCACCATGCAGAAGGGGCTAAGCTATGAAAGAGGGTCCTCAGATATTCAAACTGGGTTGGACAAAGCCCTGACAAACATGTTTTAACTTTGAAGTAGGAGATAAGCCTAGATGACTTCCAAAGATCCCTTCCAGACTAAATTATTCTGAGATTGTGATCTGCAATTCAGCAAACAAATGAATTGCTAAATATTTGAAACCTTTTTATTTTGAAATTTTCACTCCAAGATTCACGCCATTAAGAATATCTTCAGTTACTAATTCCCTTTTTTAACTCCATGCTTCTGTTCTGCAATCTACACACTATAAACAATTTGTCTTCACTGTATTTAGTCTGTATGTTTCTGATTATAGGTATTACAGAGGTTGTACAGTAATAAAATGGCAAACTTCAAATATTGCATAAGGCAGTATCTTTCCAGGTATTAAATATGGGCATAATTGTAGGAGACTGTTTGCCTATACGCTATGTGGCCTGATGACTGTGCATATATAGGTCCAAACCACTGACTGCTAAATTTATTGCAGTTATACCTTTCCCATATCACTCAGACAGACATGAACTGAATCTTGTGTGTGCCAACCTTCCATTTAATGAGATGAAAGACAGACCTGGACACTGCAGTTCCAAACAGCTCTAACCTTAGGGAGACCAGGAAAAATAAAATTTTCAATTTCATTCCTCCATAAGGAAGAATAAAATCATGAATTCTTCACCATGCAAAGTGGCAAAGATTTTTGCAGGAGGCTGAGACTTGTTAACAAGCTGATTGTGAAGTGTCATTAAACTTTAAACTGTGCAAAAATAAAATTTAGATCTTAGCTGTTGTCTCAAATAAGTCTCCTACTTCATTAGGACACTTTTAAACATATTTCCTTTTATGTTAAAGCACTGATCAGCTATCAAGCTTCAAGCCTATAGTGTGGCCACTTCATCACATGTTGGCTTGTCCCTAGACTTTTTTGATGGAAAAATAATTCTACAGAACATGAAGATAAATTATCTCAAACAAAACTATCTGTACCCCAGAAATTTATGTAACTTCCTAACTTCATCTAAATTCCAGAACTAGAAATATTAAATCATTTGCATTCTAGAGAGCAAGATCCAAGTGGTGCCATCCCTTTATTGCTTCTATTGATTTAAATAGGTAGACATTTATTTCAACAGTCATTAATATTTCCTGCTTACCTTTGCTCCAGCCCAAAGACCCTGGAGGAGAGATGATTCTCATAGCCTTAGGAGTAAGCATGGGAGCCAGAACAGCAGAATCACATCAGGGAATATCTTGTGCTATCCACTAGGGTATGACATGAAGGTGGAAAGCTGATAAGGAAAGGATGCCTTATAGACATGAAGGACAGATATGAAAGTACTCTTTCATTCCACCATATTCCCTATATTTAGCAATATACTATATGTGCTATAGGTGTTATAAAAATACTGTATTTTCTATTCTGGCAAGTGTCACAGATAATTTTTTCTTATCTACTTAGGGGCTTTTTGCAGCTTGGCCCATTCATTCCACTTGTGCAAAACTCCAAACTTAAGTGAAGCATCATTTCCTTTGCAGTCAGTAATTTAACATTCCAGTGGATTGGTAAGATGAGCACTTCAGAGAATAGTTTGATTTTCCTAATGTGAAAAGCCTACATAGGTCACATGTAGTAAATTGCTTGCTACCTTTGGCTACCATGCTCAGCTGATGAAGCTGAGCTCTGAAGTATTATTACTTTTCTTGATGACATGAAGTCATTAAAACATTCTGTGGCTTGAGATATAATTTTAACACTCACAGGAAATAAGAGTTTCAGAGTGTGGTGCTGTCAGATTGTAAATTATCAGACACACGGCATGTGTCTACAAACTGCATTGGCACTGTGTAACTTTGTGAGGCATGAACAGATCAAAGACCCCATAAACTGTGCTCTGAAAAAAGAAATAAAACCATAACTGTTCTAAAGAATCAGGTGGCATAATTGTATTTCTGGTAGAAATGAGGATAGTGGGTATTGTTCTTCAAGAAGGATTATTATCACCTCTTTTTTATTTTCTGGTTTTGAGTTTATGTTCAGCATCTCTTAAGCACAGAATCATGAAAATTATCATTAATTTCCTTAATCTGTGCCCTTTCTGAGCCTTCATGACAATATTAATTTAATGGTTTTTAGTTTTGCAGCCAACTTTTATTATTCTGCTATTTAAGTGTATTAATGAAGTGTTAAGTGTAAAAAAATTACCCATTGTTTTAATTAACTTTCTAAGGACATCTTAAGGCTATTAATATATTTTTAGTGCATATATTGAAATAACATAAGCAGGGGACTAGAAAACTCTTAATAATCATATGTATGACCCTCAATATAGGCATTTTTGATTTTTCATTTTCTGTGTAACCTAGCATATTGCCTATTTTCCCAAATTTATTAATATCCTGTGGATACAGTGCTTGTTTGAAGGTGAATGAAAGTCCAAAAACTCCCAATTATTTTCAATTTTGCACTCGTTTGATTAGAGTGCCATTGTCTGTAATTTTTACACTTGTTTTGAGTCTTCAAAGTGCATGATTCATGCCTTGAAAATGGCTTGTTTTGTGTTTCCCAGCACTGCTTTTTTTTTATCCCTGCCAGTTATAACCTGATAACCTGATTTCATACTGTGCTTTAGCACAACAATACAGTCATCAAACTAAAGCAACACAGTAAGTGGGCACATTAGCCATCATTTTACTTGATCACTTGGGAGAGATTAAATTTATTCATTTTCAGAACAGATAATGAAATATTTAAGACATTTTAGAGTAAACGGTGGCAGCATTTTTAAGCTCTGGCATGCTCTTTGCCAAAGCAGTGTACTATAGACTGCACATGTAAGTCTCTTGTGCAGATGTTTGGGAAATTTCTACAGGTTTTTTTTTTTTCCTTAGGCTCATTTGCATTTAGTTTATCTAAAGTGAAATCCATTCAATTTTATTGAACTGTAATTCTGGTAATTTACAATATTTACATGCTGTGGTTAGATTGAAATCAGTCCTTAATTCAAATTCAATCTAAATTTACAGCATAGTAATTAGGGTTTTGTAACTGACACTGGGGGCCTATTGATTTAATGAAAAACTTAACCTTACAGTAAGTGTTTAATTAGTTGCTGCAGTAGATTCTGCACTGTCCTAAATTGTGGACTTTAGAGAATTAGGTACTAATTTAAATTACATTACTATATAAAGATCAGAACTATATTTTAAAAGAGCATGTAGCCCTACAGATGAATTAATTTCTCAGTCTTTGAAAAAGTTAAAAGAAAAGGGCAGTAATCAAAGCAATTGCCTACACATCTGAATTCAGGTAAAGCAATGATAGGAATACTGGAAATTACTACGCTACCTACCTTTACAAAATATTGATTTAAAGAACAATAAAAAAAAAAAAGTAAGTTAAAAAAGTAAGATTATCTTGATGGAAATTTTCTCCAGGAGGCAAAATCTGAAATCTTACATATATATGTGTATAGATAGATAGATATAGATATATGTATGTATGTATATATGTATGTTTGTTACTTCTAAACCATCCTGGAGTAGCACTGATATTGCAGCTTTTTTGCTGTGTTGCCAGTGTGAATTGTCCTGGCCCTGGGAATCATAGAGTATTTTGTAATTTTGTAATACCTATTCCTAATAGGTACATTTTGGTGAGCCATAAATTTTTATATCCCTAGAGGGTCATCATGGATCTCAGTAATTTTACTGCATTTCAGAAAAACATTGGTTTTATAGAATGTAACTAAACTCTACGTGTTGTACTAAAACTTTTAATTATTTGGCTTCATTTCAAATGCATTGGGATTTTTTCCAAAGTAGCAGGATTTTATTTTTGGTATGTTATATGAAAGGGTTTTAACCTGTCTGTTGTCCTGTTCATGGATTTTCTGGTCATTCCATGTTCCTTAGTATGGGTGTAAGAATATTGCCATGTGAGGTTTTTGAACAGAAGCCAGGGAACTAAGAAATCTGTTGATACACTGTGAAGGTATTATGTCTGTTCTGGTAAGGAAAAAAAGAGACAAAAAGTCATTTTATCATTGCCTTTTTTTTGTCTGCTCATAAAGGGCATAAATAAAATACAGATACAAGATGACAGATTTTTATCTACCTCAGTATTTATTATAAAAATTAATAATTCTTACTCTTACATTATTCTCTTTATCAGCAGGTAACTATTAAAATACATGAAAACAATTGTCTTTCCTGTAGTCGTAGAGGAAAGCATGAATAGAAAGTAGATGTTCTGGTCCTGGTCTAGGTCCTTGTAGGCTAAGCTATACTGCTTCTCTTGATCTTTTATCATTTTATGAATAAGTCAGCACAGTGTCACACCAGACACTTTCTACATTCAGAAATGATAAATGGCTTCTGCCTGAATTAGCATTACAAAAAGTGACACACATCACCATCAAAACCAGTTCTCAGAGCTAAGAGTCAATGTGCAGTTTAGGGGGCAGGTCAAAATCTCAACTGTAACAAGCAGATTAGTTTCCAATCTTGCTGTTTCAAGGAAAAGGTCATTTTGTTTTTTTCTTTTTTTTTCAAAGAAAGGCAAAGAATTACAGCACCTGGAGAATTTTAACCCATCTCAAGTAGAGTATATATGAAAGAAATAAAGGCAGGGAAGGGAAAGGAGATACTGTGTGTGTAACCAAATACACAAGACTGCAAAATGAAATAGAGGGGAAGTAGCACAAAAAAAAAGAGCACAATTAATGTAGTGAATGTTGAAGAATTATGTAGATGGAGAGAAGCATCAGTAAAATTCACAAGTTCCATTTTTAAACATAGCATATACCTCAACCATGTTTTCCCAACAGTAGTAATCTGTGATGTATTTTTTTTTCCTAGAAAATGCAGGCATAGGCAGGGAATGTTTGAAGAGTCCTAGAACCACCCTCCACCTACAGCACATTTGCCAATGGTTGCAAGTTTTGAAGAGTCAGCAGCACAGTTCATCAGCAACAGCAGCTTGATTAGTCAGTATGATAAGCATGATTTCAGCCTAGAAATTTGTCATATTTATTAGTCTGGTTTCGTACCCTACAGTAGGTTAAAACATAATGAAAGCATTGTGTAAGTTTGGGGTAACCTTAGCAGTTTGCAGCAGTAGACTCAGCAAGGAAGCCTTTGTTTGGCTTCCTTGACCTGCCAGATTAGAGGCCATATCTAATATTCCCAAGAATAAAAATTTAGCTGAAGGATTTCTGTGTCCTAATGACCCTTAACTTCTAGCATATGCCTTTTTTAGGAAACACTGAAAATTGAAGATTACTTTTTAATAGAAATTGAAAGTTTCTCAGAATGTATTGCTCAATTCATGGACAAAAAAAAAAAAATCAAAAGAGAAAAACAGCAAAGAAAAGGAAGGCAGTCCAAATTACCCTGGTTTTTCCTCTGTTGTCTGATGATCAAGTGGTCACTGGCATTTTGAAAAACCAAATAAATTTCCTTGAATCTTTTCTTCCAGCTCAGAAGAAATCTAAATAGATATTTACTCTTTGCAGAAGAATACTCTGACTGCAGAGTTTGCTGGTGTCAGTTTCTCTTGTCCTTCGCCTGTTACTTTTGTTCCTGCTGCCAAGTGAATGTAGACTGACTACAGATGAGTGCCCTAGCTACTGCCTTGACTTTGTGTCCCTGAATGTATCCAGCTTTTCTATATAAAACTGAATTTAAGTTAATCATTTAAGTAAATAGGCAAATCCAAAGAACCTTACCTAAAAACAATTATAAAGTTTCAAGCTAGATATGAGCAGATACTGAAGCCATACAGAAGCGTAGCAAGTAAGAGAGTGTGATTTATGCCATTCCTACATTATTGGTGCTCCAGACAATGTCCTTGGTGTGATCCAGCTTATTTACAAATCCTAGATCCTGTAGAAAAAGAACCATGAAAAAAATAAAGGAAAATGGCTTTTTTATACACCACTATGTTAAAAGTTTCAAAGCTACTAGATCATCAGGAACCTGCTATTACTGTTATTTCAGTTTGGGTTTCAGCTAAATTTTAACAAATTTCAATTCACATTTACGTGAAACTCTTCATCGGCATGGAAGTATGCAAATTTAAAATGGGCAATTTCTTTTTTCTTCCCCCCAAAAAAAAATATTTTTGTGTTCTTCCTTTGTAGTTTTCTAATGGGACGCCCTGCAGTAACCTTAATTTTCTAGATTTCAAATATAAACCAGCTGATTGCACAAAGTTTGGGTAATTTTATTTGTTATGGTTTAAAATCTGACTACTGTCTGTAATGTGCCCAATATCACAATATTGCTGGTATTGTCAAGAACAGTGCTGTGTTACTGAAAAAAAGGATAATTTCCTTTATAGATGTAATAAGTTTTTTGTCATGAAAGATCATTAGAGTAACAAACATTATAATAAAACCTAACATGCCCTTCTGCTGCTGCCAGTCTTTCCTACAAATATACTGATCAGTGTGACAGGAGAATGAAAGCAAATGTGATATAATAATTTCAGAGCACATGGATATGTATTTTCTGACTTGTGATAGTTTTCGCCTACAATTAGGCAATTCTCTTGCTTTTCTAATGTAAAAATTTTCCATTTGAATTTGCATGTGGCAAGTCAAAGACAAGGAGTGTAACAGTCTGCCTTAGAACATAATAGATGCTTTCTCAACCATACAATAAGCTAAATAGTGTGAAGCTTTCCACAAGATCATGAGGGTCTTACTTCAATGGCACCTGAAATAAATGAGATCAAATGATAAGACTGCTTTACGTTCCATTTTTAAGTTTGTGCCACTTCTGCCCAAGGCAGAATCAGCAAGCTTAAAAGTTCAATGCACGTAGAAGCAAGAAAGGTAGAGATATTGCAGAGCAGCTCACTGTTCAGTTTATGCTAATAGTCATCTGCTTTTGAACATCTTCTGCATTTTCCATAAATTCCCACCAGATATATACATATACATGTATGTATATTTATGTATACCCATACATTTCCAGTTCCTTTGCTCTTATACTGGCATAATGGCTAAAAAGACATTGTAGTGTTTAAAATTTAATGAAGAAGTTTGGTTCACATCGTGAAATTCTATGAACTTATTTTTACAAGAAAGCATTGCTGGAATCATTCCTCCCAAGACAGTACTAAAATATATTCTAGATTTGCTTTCAATAAACATGGTGTAAAAACAGTTAGTAATTTATTATTATCCACTGTCTTTATGTCAAATTTCCAAACTCCATGTAAAAATGGTTTTTCTTGTTCTTACATCTGCTTTTCTTCTATTGTTTAATGCCTTCTTGTTAACATAATGTAGACAGATGGGGTGGAAATAATATATGTAATAATTTTTACAAACTCTGCACAGTGTTTACCTGTTTCTGAGCTATATCTTGCTTGTTTTGCCTAAGGTGAAGCTGATTAAACTTTTGAAAACAGCACTATCTCTTCAGTAATCATGGGAGATATTTGAATCACTGGAATTACTAAAGTTTGCTTTAATCTAAGAGTCAGAATAATAATTTGTTCCCTGTTCAAGGTTGTAATCCCCCTATTTGCAATTTTTTTTAAAATAGCATGGGATAATCAATAAATAAATAAAATAAATAAATGTAATTAATGAATTAATTTATTAATTAAATTAATAAATAAATGAAAATTGAAATATTCTTAATGCCTCTTAATAAGGTGAAAAAATTAGTATCCAACTAAAAAAATTTGGGTTAATAACAGGTCTAATGCCTTAATGTGATTTTTTTCTGAGCTGATTACTTTATAAAAGGGCAATCTCTAGCAACTTCATCTTTAGAAAGGCAACTACATTTTGCAGAGCTAAACAAATAGGTCATTAAATGTGGGAAATAGTAAAGGTAAGAAGACTTACAGAAAGCTGGGAAAGCAGGCCTTCGAAACAGAAAGAGCAGGGAAATTAGAGCTCGCTGAAGCTGCAAAGTCTGAAATTAGAAAAGTTACAATAGTACAGCAAGCAACTATATGAAACAATAGTTTGAGTTTTAGGCTCGGCTACAATAGACCTTAAGACTGCAGAAAAATATACCTAGCAAGACAGTAGAAGGTTTTAAGCTTAATAATGGAGTATGGTGTATTGTTAATAGAAAGCATGCAAGCAAGCATTGTTTGAAGCAAGTGTACATGTGCTTTTAGTGATTGGCTAGAACAATTATCTGTAAGCTTTAGCAGTATGCTATTGGCTAGAAAGTTTTTAAAATGCTCTGTAACAAAGAAATATTTGGCTGCTGCTGGCAAGTCATGAGCTGTTGCCATCTTTCAATTGTCTCAACCATGTGATGAGACTGATGCTGCAATAAATCTCAAGGAAAGTATCCCAGCAGTCCCGTCCTGTTTGCTGATATATACACCTCACATATTAGTTTCCATAAGAAAGCTGTTTAGACTTGATGTCAGCTCCAGTCTGAAAACCAGCTGAGGAGATACTCTGAATGCTCTGATTCTGTGAAGGCCAAAGAGCTGTGAGGGTGTCCTGCCTGCCTGGCTGACCATCCACACTGAACAGGGCTTCTGGCTGGGCTGCTGAGGAGAGTAGGTGTGGCCACAGGCTTTCTGCCCACACATTGCACACATGTTCTCTGGCCAGCCAGGCAGCCAGGAGGGATGCTCACCTGTCTACACTAGCTGGAGAAGCATGTTGCTTCCTACACTCTCAACTGTTGGCTTTCCTATTTCCACACACATAATAGGAGCGCCCGTGCACATGAGAAAAGCTTGTATTTTACTCACGTATAGTATTTGTCCCCATTCTCATTTTCTGCCAAAGCAATCTCTGCGCCTTTTTCTGGTATTTGGGAAGGGAAATTGCAATGTGCTCTGAGGTTTGTGGGGAGGAGTAGGGAGAAGGAGAAGAAAAGGTTGCTTGGAAGGAGAAAGATAAAAAGAAAGATGTAGAAATTAGGGTATTACAATAAGAGAGAGCACAAGGGTATGACAGCAGTAAGACAGGATCTAGATAACTCAGTGTGAGCAACCAAGAAAGCCTGAGTATTATAAACTAGTGTCAACTATTTTCTATCCTGTTTGACAATACTGAAAGTCTGTCTTTGTGGAAACTCATTTTTAAAGAGGCAATAGACAATTTTAATAATCACTTGGAAAAATGCTCCCTGTCCAAATGTTCCCTCCCCATTATAACTGTATCTAGTAGTTGCTTGTACTGCCTAGATACTGCACTGTTCAAAGCAATATAAATCCTTTCATCTCCAACAAGAAGAAACCTTAACACCACTGTATGCTGTACTTAATTATAGAAAATCTGTGTGGGTTTTTTACTATTTATACCAGTTTTATGCTCTGTCACTGTCTCTGAAACTTTATAAATACTGAAGCATTGACACAGACATACAATGTGACTCCAAGCAAGTAATTTTTATCTAGAAGGCCTTTATCTGTTAAATGGGAACATTTCTAATTGCTTATTCTTGCCATTTTTCCTACCTGTTTTCTGTAATTAGATTTGGATTTTTAGGTCTAGAACAGGAACAGCAGATAACTGCAAAAAAGTTCATTACGCATACAGTGGAGCCCTTTCTATTGTTGGTATAGCTGGATAGTAACACAGAGCAAATATTTAATAATTCTTAGTCAATTTTTGGTTATATAAACAGTTTCTCCATGGATCAATATATTTATTCCTTTCTGGGTTTAGTTATGCAGAGATGAGAAGCAAATAGTGGACCTAATATTGAAAACACTTTGGGGTTTTTTTGCATTTGTGCTGATTTGAATCTCTGCGTGTTATGCTGTCTTTACACCTAAATTATTATTTTATGGTTTGTGTTAAGGTGCAGCAAAAATTTCATGAGCTAAATCATAAAATGTTGTCTATGTATGGAGGATTCTCCTAACAGCTGAGCTGGGAATATTTCTGCCATTGAAGAATCCAATTTCTTTATCCACCTTTCTCCAAAGATATCAAAGCCAGTATCTTTTTCATGTAGAATACTTTGTGCACTGCTAGAGGTTTTCAATTCTTAAAACCTCTGAGGTTTTTGATAAACATTCAGATAACAATAAGCTTGCTAAATTCATTTTATAATCTCATTAATCTGTGACCATGTTTCCATTTCAGTTTGGAGAATGTCTGAGAGTACCACTGTGTTGCATTACTTGAATATTATCATGTTTGCTTGTTTGCTTGATGTGAATAAGTGTCATTATCTCCAAGGTTTTACATTTTGTATAGATTTTCATTTTTTGGAAGTTCATATTTTCATCACTCAACATTCTGAAAAGTCAGGATGTTTTTTCTTGTATATTCTTTCACTCATTAATTAGGAAACTAGGAAGTTTTTTAGAAATCCTTTCCATAAACATTGTTTACCCATCTTTTGCACAAAATTAGTCAAAAGTCCTACATAAATCACATTGTAGAAGTATTATCCTTCAGGATATAACTTAGAAAAGACCTTAAGCAAACTCATTAGCTCACTAAATTTACATCTATGCCAATATTTGTCATTAGTTTGCAATGTAGGCAAATCCAGACCATCTGTACACTGAAACATGGGTGTCCCATCTACCCTGGAAGTGAGATTGCAGGCCAGTTCCAGGCAGACATGGAAGGACAAAGGAAATGTGGATTAATAGCAATGAGGAGGACACACCAAACAGGTTTACGCATATCCTGTATTCTGTCACTGTAGAAGTGAGACAGGAAGCAATGCGAAAACACTTTTCAGGGTTAGGAATTTTAGTCCACAATCCACCCCCCTTGGCAAAACATGGCTTATGCAGAGTCCTCCTGATTCCTTTATATGCCAGACTGTTCCTTCAGCTTTTCCTCTCTCTCCAAGAACTAATGAGGCAAATGTGTTTATTCATACCTGGTCCTAGAACAATCCATAGTGGTTAAGAAAGCAACCAAACATTTAGAAGGTACTGTCTGGCTCTTTTACAATGTTGGGCTACAACATTCTTGGTCTGTAGGGTTTTCAGATGATTCAACTTATAAATTCTTGGCAAAAAAACTTCTAGTTAGCATAACCAAATTGAAATTCCCAAAGACTAGCTGCATGTCCAAATGCAAGTCAAATTTTGCAGTTTTTCAAAGGGTCAATGACAAAAATTCACTGTCTCTCCCTTTAGGATTTCAGTTGCCTGCTTCTGAGAATAGAAGTTGTCTGACAAACGTAATTGTATCGATTGCTGCTCCATGGCAGTGTGAAACAAGGCTGACGATTTTGTGGTTTTGGGGGAAGGATCTTTGATGATGGACAAGTGATGGCTTATTGAAATGTTCTGTTCTTTCCTCAAAAGTCATTAAGAAAATGATGATTTAAAGTTTTGAACTAAAGAGGAGCATACCTCAGTCATTGTTCAAATAAAATAATGCCTAATAGAATTAAACATAGTTAGACCTCAAGACATGTTCTTTACTTCCAGGATATTAATGGCAAGACATGTTCTTTACTTCCAGGATATTAATGGCAAGTGATGAAGATTCAGCAATCATGCTTTTCCATTTAGAGTACGTTCATCATTCTGAGTGTGTTACAGAAGGTGAGGGAAGACAAATACGAAGTTTAATCAGTACTACATGGCCAGACACTCTTGATTTGTGGTTCTGATTGATGTGTCTATATTCATTCTTAAAATAGTTTTATTCACTGAGTCTTCCTTGGCAATGGAAGCTCAGAAAAGTCTTGCATGTCAGCAGCAAAAGTCTAGTAGACACTATTCTGACACTATTTCTGTGAAGTAGTTTCAGGATTCTTTCCAATTTTTATTATATTCTGCATCCCCTGAGTTAGTATTAAAAATATATATATACTGTGTTGAATAAGTTTAAATAAAGTTCTCTAGCTTTAACATAAAATACAAAAGAAAAATTAGAAACCTTTTATGGTAATCATTAATTGAAAAAAAAAACAAAATCTGATGCATTTAAAGTGCATTTCCCAGCAGATAGTAGTATTGAAACAAATTAAATCAGTGGGACCTCTTCTGTTTACTTATTTTCAATCCAAGTAGAGATGCTTGAAATGTTTTTTTATGTCACAGTTTGGGGTACCTTTGTTTAAATTATTGGGAATCAAGAAGGTCTGGAATTGGGGAAATTATTAACCTTCTATTTTTTTGAAAAACAATGCAAGCCCTCTGAGGCAACCAAAAACTAGTGGCACTACAACTTTTTAAGCATTTTTCAGTAAGTGCGTGCTTATTGTATGTGTTTTAATTTAGTTTACCTGTACTTGATACAATAAAATATTTATATAGTGCTATTGATATTATCTTCAAGTGTAATTATATCTGAGGCATTCTGAATCCATAGTTTTGTTGGTTTGTGTGCTATTTTTAGGAATGCCTTACAAATTTCCCACAAATGTAATGTCAAATACCATAGTCCCATATTGTGCTAATTTAAAGATCCCTTGATATACTTACGTACAGGTCGAAAGTGTTTCACTTAGGAAATGGCTTGAAATCAGAAATTCCTTTGGCACCCCTGAGACTCCCTTAATTTTCTGGGAAACAAGAACATATGAAGATTGTTACTGCTATCTGAGGAAGTAAGTCAGCAACTTTATTAATTATAACAGTAATACTATTTTATTAGCATGAAGGATTTTCCAGTTTGAAGTATTTGTACAGGAAAAGCCACTGAGTTGGAATTATTGTACCACCCATGTATTAAATCTTCCAAGATTAACTGCTTTCATGTGACATTCAGAGGAATTTCTCAGCACCCCACAGTTCTTGGAAGCAGTGCTTACATATAAGGGAGGGAGACGGTTTCAATTGGCACATTTACAGACATTATCCATATGCACGGCTGTAGCTGCTGAGTGCAGGGTGAGAGATGCAGCCAGTTCCTGCTATAAAACTGAACTCCCTAAGATGATAACCATTGGCCACAGCACTTTTCACATAAGCCAAAGATGTTCACAGGCAATTTGTGGAGAACAGTAAATTGAACATATTCACAGGATGTGTGGCACTAGGAGGTTACCAAAGTTCAGTGGTGTTTAGAGTTTGTTGCCTTAGGACAAGTTACTGCAGAGGTTCAGTACTGTATGATCGCTTGGTCATTTTCGTATGTTATATTGACATCCGTTCAAGCAATTTTTGTAAGAATGTGTGCATGCCATGTGTAAATTTTGCTGAGGAAAACACCCTTGAAAAAACATATAAAGTAGGCTAAAAATAAGAAGTTACAGAGAGACAGAAACTATTTCAATTCAGGACATCAATTAACACTGATTTGCACTAGAGTGCGTTTGAAAGTACATGCGATATTCACATGCCAAATGAATTCATTAAAGACCAGTGTGATTACAGTGAATGTCAAATGAATTAATAACAATGGGACCTTTAAGTGTTACCATTAATTTCACAGTGTGTTGCTGTTTTATGCTTATGGGCTCTGAAGCTAAATGACACTCTACAGTTGCCCTAGTAGATTAATTGTGCATTAATAATCTATGGGTGGGCCAGCAATCTGGTGAGCACTTATATTTCATTGACACCTTGGATACTAAAGATCATAATTTCCAGTTTTCAGTCAGGAAGGCAATTTTAGCTTTAAAATGGGCTCACATCATTTCTTCTGTATGAGATTAGAGTTCTTTAAAACTGTTAAGTTTTTAATTTTAGGTCTACATTAAAAATTAAGTGTAATTAAAGAGGTAAACCTTCGATTGTTTGTTTTTTTCTGTACATAGCTCTCCACCTGTGAAATTTGTCAGTGATTTCTGCCTGCTAGTAGACAGCCTGGTTTGTTCAGGGCATTTCTTTTGCTGCCTAATGTTTGAGACTATTTAAGTTGACCTTTGTTTTTGATGAGGGTTTTTTGTTGTTGTTTCTGTTCATTTGTTTGAGGGTTTGGGAGGGTTTTTTAGTGGGATTTTTTAATGATATTTATATCAGTTAACTTTATTTACACTGTTAAAAATGTATACTTCCATTCAGAGCTTAAAAAGCACATACCAGTTATGTACCCAATATTTTTATATGTCATGCCCTAAAAGAAATAGAGCACAGCCTAAATGAGAGGTTAAAAAGATAAAGGGTTTTTTTCCCCCACAGATTTATAACTAGTAATTTTTATATTTTTATTCCAAAGTATTGCATTTTTTTATCTTATAGGGAAGTGGAAAAATCTGAAAATAAGATAGCCTGATGTCAGTTGTTTTTTTAGTCTTTGTTTGTTTGCTTGCTAACTTTTTAAGCCAACAGTAAAGTAATTCATCTCAGACTTATTTAGGAGTTGGATATGTGCATGTAAAACTTATACTATTGGACTTGACCCTTGTACAGATGTCTAAAAGCTCTTTTGGATATTCTGATACAAAGGCAATTTAATCAGTCAATAATTCATCTAGAATGGCATATTCCCACTTCATTTGTACATTTTTGAACAAGCCAGTGTGTGCTACATGGTAGTAGTCTTCGTGAAAATTTGTCATAACTAATTTCTAATACTAATAAGCCATTCATAAAATATGATTAGCAAATAAGTCATTAATCTAATTTACTATTCATCTAGGTATTGTTTTTCTTCTGGCTCAGTTTTTTTAGAATGGAATATACACACATAAACTATGAGACGTTCTATTTATGTCTCAATTGGAGTTGATAAATGGGCCACAAATTACATATTTTAATTTCATCCATTAAACACTCTTCATATCAAGCTTTGCATGACACATTTTTAAAAAGGGATAAGTATGCACTTCAGACAACTTCAAGTTTAAAATGAGAGAAAGGATAGTAATCCTGAAGCTCTTCCTAAATCTGGGAATGTTCCACCTGTTAAACACAATAGTTGGACTCAGAAATGTTCCTTGTGTGTTAAACGTAGTGGTGAGCAGATACTGCCAGTTTGTGGTGATGTCACACGGAATACACTCACACAGATACACAGTGCATAGTTTGGACTGCATGTTCTGAGGCAGCATATGCAAAAAGTGCAGGAAAGGGAATCCAGATCATCAATCAAGTTATACACCTTTAAGATCTTCATGATGTATACATTGTTGTGAATTCCATTGTATAAATCAAATGTTTATCGCATAACACTGGTTAATCACAGAAAAAATCATAACCATATTTTGGACTTTCCTGAAATAAAAATATGCATTCACAAATTCCCTGTTCTTTACCTGTTGAGCTTTCATTAGCAACAGTTTTGTGCCCGTTCAGTCCCAGTACCACTGACAGTGGTAGTTTGGAAACTAAATATTGCTCTATATTTGTTTAGAATATTGGAAGTAGTGGCAACTGTCTCTTCCTCTGCAGCTGATAGCAGTAGGGAAGTTCAGCCTAGTGAAGTTTAAGATGAGCAATGCAGGAGTACATTCCCAGTTTTGCCCTTAAAACTGAGAACAGTCTTTTCTGTTTGTCTTCTGTTCCTTCTCCTCTGGACAGTCACCTACCTTGTATCCCCGTCCTCTCTCATGAAATGAAGACCTACCTAGTAAAGTATCTGAACTACAAGTGATGAGCCAATCTGGTATCTGGTTGAAGGTTTCCTCTAATTTCCTCCCGCAGTTTGTAGCTCAACAATATCATCTAGGTAGTTAGCAAAGATCTCAGTTTGGGTTCATCTGTTCATGGGGGGTTTAACTTTTGAAGATCATCTGCATCCTCTTATATTTATTGTTTAAACATAAACAGTATAGTTATGTTGCATAAGCTAACTTTTCTGGGCATGAGTGGGGAGATAGTTTCCTATTTAAAAATACTGGATCAGAACTATGCGTATATTCGAATGAGGGATATCAGAAGCATTCCAAAATAGAATTCCATTTTAGACAATTTTTTTTTCAATACTTTGACAGTAGAAGTGTTATAGTGCTGTTGGCTCTTTCAGACTTCTGGCCATGAGTCACTGTTCCTTCTGCATGCAACATGCTCATTAAAGAGAAAGAAAACAAAAAGGAAAAAAAAAAAAGCTTATCTTCCCTTGAAGCCATGAAGATCACCCCCAGAAAACTGTCAAAAGTTTTCTTTTTTTTTTTTCTCTGACTTCACCATTTTTCATTTTCTTTTTCAAAGTAAATTCTTCAATAAATATTTACTATTTGGAGTTTTCTCCTCACTGCTCTATAACTTGGAATAGATAGGACTTCCATTGAGGTAAATGGTTAAAAAGACATAAATGGAAGCAAATCTTGGCCCAGGAAACAGGAAAAATATGGTAGTTGTCTAAAACATAACAAAGTTCAATATTTTTTTGAGAGTTTCAAGGAGAATTGGGAAAATCCTATGTTAAACCTTCTATCTTCAGCTGTAAGAGATTTTTCAGCACATTGAACTACTAGATCCTAGCAGAATGGATAAATTCAGTGCCATGTGCCTATATTTTTATCATAATTTAAAATAAAAACAGTCCTCATTTACTGGGGGAAGGAGCATATTAACATAAAAGTATGATACACAGAAGAAAACTGCAGTATTTTTAAGTGACTGGGTGAACTTGAGAAAAAAGAACCCAAACAGAAAAAACTTCCATCTTTTACAGTCATGAGAACAGACATGTGCAGCTCTGTTAGAATCTGGATACTCACCAGGGATCTTACTGGCTCAATGCATCAAGAAGAAATGTCTGTCAAGCTCCTACAAACTTTGGTTTCCCAAACAACTGCCATATGCCAGAACTATCTGCATAAAGGCACTATGAATCAAGCATCAACATTGTGAGACTTAAGGATGTTTGTAGATTTTCTTTAAACAAGGTTCCATTAAATCTTTTCATTCAATTTCTTAGGCAGGTCACAACAGCAGCAGAGTGCTCAGTAATGCACATTTAATCCTTTATTCTTTTGGATTTGTGATATTTTGCTGTTAGAGGAACTTCAGGTCTGATTTTGATGAATCACAGCACTTCGTCCTATCCAGGAAGGCATTAACCAGACTGACAGTGAGATCTGCACTCCAGTACATCCTTGCTGCTACTGTTTCTTCGAATATGAAAAACAGTTCTGTGCTTGCTGCAAAGCAGGTATTATCATTAAAATTATACTTAAACAAGCTCTCTCTGCACTAAAGGTCTTAATGCTTTCAGCCTAGCACTTCTTTGGGATTCCTGTAAGCTCTGGGGTGGAAGAGTGCTTTATTTCTGCCTTAGACTGCCAGACTTCAATTCCCACAGACAATCAGCTGCACCCTCTTTGTGAGCCTGCGCATCCGGCAGCCCGTACAGAAGCACTGTGTCAAATGGTTAAATAAATAAATAATGTGCCTTGGGCCTGGAGCCAAAAATTTTCTCCCTTGCACCAGTGTGACAGGTAGTAGGAAAAGATGCTTATGTTCTACTACTGATGAAAAAGGTGAAGGCAGTTAGCTCGGCGTGTCTCTTCTCTAATACTACATCATAGCGGGTCACAATATAGTGTTAAACATGTCTGAAATCTCCTTATTTTTCCAAGCCTGTTTACTGATGCATCCCGACACAGATGGAACCTTTCTTCCTGCACATATTAATTCATCTGTTATTTATGCACTTCTGATCTTTGTGACATTTTGTCCTTTGGCCTGCTACCAAGTCATTTTTTATAGATGTTCTGAGAAAAGGTGGCCCTTGCCCTGCAGTGAGCCTCACAAATCCCTGACACACACATATGCATTTTTTATTGTTCTCAAATGTTGCTTAACAGTCTTCATTCTTCCAGCTTAACAGCAGAGCAGATGGGTTCCTGCATAGCATGAAAGAGATGAGATGTTCAAATCGATTGTTTTATCAACAATCAGTTGTAGATAAAAATCATTTTAATGAGTGAAATTAATGATGTTTGCAAACATGGTGTTAATTAAAGAACATAGCTTGGTCTCTTTTCCCTCCTTTTTTCCCCCTGCACACAATTTTTGTTACCCATGACATCTTTCATTATTGACTCATGCCCCAAAGAAAAGACGATTAAAATCTGCTTTTGTTTGATGTAGCTCTTATTGAAGAAAGAAATAGATCTTTCTGAAGCTTCCTGGTGAGATGAAAGTCTAATTATCTCCACAAATGAAAGGAAAAGCTTTAATTAGGCCTGTGCTGAATCTGCGCACTGTGAATTTGTGCATTGTGATGGATGGAGCTCACATCTCCTCAGTGACTGCAGCTGAAATAATGAAGAAGGAGAAGAGGTAGCCTGGTCCCATGATTCAGCTGGCAGAGCAGACTTGGAGGTACACCTGTGTTGTGAGAGCGTGCCCAGAGCAGCTGCCACAGGCCATGTTTCTGTGCAGTGCATTCGGCTGTTTTACAGCCTCCTCCTGAGCTTTGATCTCTTTTCAGACAGCAGGGGTCCTAACAAATCAAGCTTTTCATGTTTCCCTCAGTTTCACTCTCTTTTGCTTCACCATTCATACTTGAAGTCCAAAGAGGACGGATAAAATATTGTCTTTTTCTGAATCAATTTGATCAGCAGCGGACATGACTGAAGAGGGCATTTTGTCTTTTGTGAGGTGTTTTAGGGCTGACTGTGGGATAAAGGCTGCTAAAGAATCGGAAATTGCATTTATTTATTTTGCCATTCAATTCACTATTTATGCTCTTAACAGTCTTTATGCATAACACTTGATTTGCTACACCCTTCTTTTTTACAATGCTGTAGTGTCTACCGAGTTAGAAAATGTGACATTCTGGGATAGTATTAAACTGCTAATGATCCCCAGAGAGAAATCTGAATTGTGACAAATAATGCACTATTCCACATTTTATAACATTTCTGTTCTATTGTTGCACGCATGCAGTTTACTCTGTCTTCATGTAGTTCACCTGATAGCAGGAAGGTCAAACCGCAACTTACTTCACTAGCAGCCCATATATTCTTCTTTTTGAGTCACAAAGCACCTTTGACATCAAAGGCAGTCAAGGAGTTTACTACCACATCTTTGTGGGCAAGATAGCAATAAAAACAGGAAGATACAATTGAAGTCAAAGTCAAATCAGCATCAACAATCTAATATTTTACAATCTCTGTCAGTATATTCTGGGTTGTTTAGAATGTATTGGTTTAATTGTGTAACCTCTGGAACTGAGTAGCTTAGCAGACAACTGGAAGCATGCAGAAATAGAAGGATATGGGATAAATGACAATGCATCCCCTGTTGATTTATTTATTTAAGGAAAGGAGGAATCTGAAAAAAGCAGCAATGCTGTCTTTCAAAGAAAACATTTTGGAAAGTCTTTTTGTAGGTAGCTATATAGCATCTATAAAGCCTGAAATTGTTGAAAGCAAAAGGTGCTGATTCTGAGTAATTCAGCAGAGCAGTAATATGGACTTTAATTTATACTGTGTGAAACAAATCTCTCGTTTTATCTACTGGTATTCTAAAATTTTATACATTAAATAAAGTTACTCACAAGCTGAAATCTTACTATGTAAATTTTCTCATTTGTTTAGAGACCTTTAAGTCAGCTGGCACTTTTCTTAGCCTAAAATACCTTGGTTTGTTCTTTCTGCCCTCCTCCTGTCAGATCCTTTCCACAGTTTCTTTGTGTAGATTTGTCTCTTTTGTTTATGCTTTTGTAAGGATCTCCCTAGTGTTAGCACTGAGTTCACAGAGCTGAAGTCAGAAACCTGCCTTATACAATATTTTAATCCTTAGGCCATCAGTGCCGACATCCATGTCTGGTGCCCTAGTATTACAGGGATGATGGTGAATGTGTAAGGGTCCCAAAGCTCAATATAGGAGAAAAAAGCTGGGGGAAATACTGAAACTCTGAACACAGGTCTGAAATAGGGGCACAGCCAGGGGGGAAATGAGGAGGCAGTGGAAGTCTTGTTAGACTGCTGTGCTGAGATGAGGAGCAGATAGTAAATTAAGAACGAGCACTGCAAGAACACATCTGAATCAGACCCTCCAATTAACTGTTCTCTTTCCTTCTTTCAAGTTTCATTTCCTTTTAACCTTTTATTTTATTCTTTTGATCTCAGCATCTTTTTCTTTTTGTTCAAATGAAAAGCAGTGGTGCAATAATTTTGGTTGAGAAGGTGCTTTCATTGTCAGCTTCTGTTTCCAAGCACAGCAAATTATGAACAAAAGCTGGAAATACTCATGCACACTATGAGAATATGAGTTTGAACAAAATTTGAGACCTGGTACAATTTAAAATGAAAACTGTTCTTCCTCAGTTTGTGATGATGTTGCCCCTATTGCTTCTTAGTTGTTGAGAATCTCAGCAGATTTTATGTGGGATTTTGTGTGTGTATGTGTGCACAAATACATGTTTAGACCAATAAAAATTTCAGAAAGAAAATATTATACAAAGTAGGAGCAGTAGTGTTTAGCTATTATATGCTGGAAAACAGAAAAACTGGCCATTGCCTTGTAAAGAACCTTGTAACATTCACACACCCTGTATTTGGGCAAAGTCCAAACTGCTCCGTGAAGATCTTTGATTAGGGACAGCAGAGTGCCCATGGAGGACTGTCATGCAGCCATAGGAGTGGGTGAGAACTCTGTAATGCACTTCTGTGTTAGTAATGTTATTATAGTTTCTGCATATTGCCTGCCAGTAGGAGAACTTGCAGTAGTTTAGTCCTTCTTCAAAGTGAGAGTCATTCCAGCCTTGTGAAGCACCTTGAGGTGCTAAATCACTGCCTATCTTGTCACCGGGAAGAGAACTATTGTCTGTTTTGAATCATCCCATCTCAACTTCCAGGGGCTGTAGAAAGAAAATTATGTTATAGAGGTATTCTTCTATTAACCTGTCATCAAGAAAGTGTTGAAAGAGTTGTAAATTCCACTCGTAAGGCCTGCAGAACACAGGAGGTCTGGGCTTGTGGTTGGTTGCTGGGTTTTTGTCTAAGCACGTTACTGGCTGGGTGGTGCATACTGAGACACACACAAGGTGCTCTCAATTGGTTATGTGTTTATGATTTTGAAGTTTCCAGAGTCAGATAAACACAGACATGCTCACTTCATTATGAACTTCTGCTGATCTTTAGTTCTGGAATATCTAAACGGGCATGTATTTTTACAGAATCACAGAATGGTTGAGGTTGAAAAGGACCTCTGGAAAACGTCTTGTCTGAACCTGTGTTCAAGCAGGACCACCTTGAGCAAGTTGCCCAGGACTGTGTCCAGCTGACTTTTGAGTATCTCCAAGGATGGAGAGTCCACATCCTATCTGGGTGTACCCTGTTGTAGTAGTCAGCAGCTCTCACAGCAAAAGAAGTGTTTCCTTATGTTTAGACAGAGCATCCTGTGTTTGTCTGTGCCCACTGCCCTTCATCCTGTCACTGTACACCACTGGAAAGAGCCTGACTCCATCTTTGTATCTTCCCATCAGACATTTATATTTTTTGGTGAGATCCCAACCTGAGCCTTAGTGCAATTCTCTCAGCTCTTCCTCATATGAGAGTTGTTATAGTCCCTTTATGTTTGTGGCCTTTCATTCCACTCTGTCCTCTGTATCCGTATCTCCCTCATACTGAGGAGCCCAGAATTGGACACAGTGCTCCGTGCGTGGCCTCAACAATGCCACCTCACTGTGGACTCATGCCCACAATTCAACAATTCTTTTCCAAGAGGATCTTATAGGAGAAAGTATTGAAAGCCTTATTGAAGTCTAGGAAGACAATGTCCACTGCTGTCCCCTCATCTACCAGGCAAGTCATTTTGTCATAGCAGATTATCAAGTTGGTTAAGCACGGCTTCCCCTTTGGGGAAACCATGCTGAATAATCCTGAAGACGTTCTTGTTGTTCATGTGTTCCATTGTTATGTGCTCAATCACTTCCTCAGGGAATGAGGTGAGGCCAACTGACCTGTAGTTCCTTGGGTTCTCCTCCTTGCACTTCTCAAAGACGGGAGTGACATTTACTTCTCCTAATCTCTATGAGTAATCAAAGATTATTAAGAGTGGTTTCATAATGATATCTGCCAGCTCCCTCAGCACTCATGTGTGCCTTCTGTTTTCCTTTAGTACTGCCTGAAGTGATCCTCTTCCACCAAGGCTATACCTACCATGCTCCATATTTACCCCCTGGATTTCATGAAGGGCAGACTCTCTTGTAATGATGGAGGTAGAGAAGGCATTCCATACCTCAGCCTCTTCCATGTGTTATTAAACCTTAAGCAGCAGGCATTTGTTTTCCTTTTTTCATCTCTCTACCTATAGAAGCCCTTCCTTCTGTCTTTGACATCACTGGCCAGATTCAATTCTGCTTGAAACTCCTATATGCTACTGAGCCCATATATGCTAGGCAATCTTATAGAATAACTTATGTGAAATAATTTTATTTACTGAAGAAGGAAAAATGAAACATAAACAATGTTGTAAAACACATGTTTGTCCTTTTAAAAGAGGAGGGGAAGACAGCTATCATCCTAGGGACTTGACATTAACCTGAAGTGTTTATGGTGGTCACAACTTCCTTGAAAACAAGTGGATATTTTAGAAACTGTGGAGTTTTGAAGTGTCCCTGGTCTGATAATTATAAACTTAAAAGATCTGTAAAGGAATAGAGCAGATTTTCTTTACTTCTCCAGCAAATTATTAGTTTACTTTCCCATTTTCTGAATATTACTATATTACAGACAAGTCAATATTATTCCAGAGTTTATAAGTATATTGATATTCTATAAATAATTTAAAACCTCTTCAGTTATACGACTTTCAGTAAAAGATGGAAGTCTACAAAGCTGTTCCTTTCATACAGAAAGAAAGAAGTATTAAATGAAAACTGCAGAGAAAAAACTAAATTTTCTATATATTATTCTATCAGGTTATGCACTGGCATTCTTGAGATTAGCACACAGGTAGGGATATAAAATATGCTTCCAGAACCACTAAGATTTAAAGATGTTGTTGAGCTAAATCTAAGCAGCAGGAAATACAACATATTGAAGTTCCTAGAGATTTTATATTTCTGATAGTCACACTTCAAATCACTCCTAGTTCAGGGTTTTCTGAAGAAGCAGAAGGTATCCAATCTGGAAAGAAAGTGACATTTACTGAATTTCAAATAAATTCTGTAGATTGTCACCTCACATTACCCTGGTATTTTGGTTCTATTGTCAACAGTGTAACATGCTGTTGTACTTGATCTCCTACTTGGTGTGAAATTAGGAAAACAATTTCCTTTTTTTGCTCATATTATCATTACACAAGTAAGTTTGGAACTCAGTAAAAACTGAGATAACTCTTTATTAGAGAGTCATAAAATTCTGTAGCTAACTAAACTATGATCGTTATTAAGAAGACAAGGAAGGAAGCAGTTCTTTGTCACTCATGCAATTCAATTATGTTTCACTTATACAATTCACACAATTAAAGAAAGACTTTAATCAGATATTGTTCTCACAAGACAGGTTCCGTAGACCTTGAAACTTGGTATTCCGAAATTCCCTTAAATCCCAAGATATGAACAATTCAAAACTAAATTTTTAATTCAGTGCAAAATTCCATTCTCTTGGGAACCATCATTGGCTCTCAAATCCAAAAAAACCTGCCTCGAGGATCTTCCATTTGTTATTAATACTTTTTCAGTCAACTATGCATTTTATCACAATTATATATACATTTTTTTAATTTTTTTTTTTAAATTAGAAGGAATAGGAGCAGGCAACATGCTCCTGTCAGTTTCTGCAGTCTTTAGGATGGAACTGATACAGCCCACATGATTCCTTATGGCACTGTGATATTGCAGGGAACCGTTTTCTTTCTCATAACCACCAGCTGCTGTATGAGAGCTGAAGGGTTGCTCAGAATCCCTTAGCCTTATGTTTCCTTATCTGCAGTTCATTTTCATGCCTGATTTCCCAGAATTTACTTAACATTTTCAGAAGGACGTCATTCACCCACTAGTTGTAGCTGGATTTGGATTCATAACTCTTTTGAAAAGAGATAGTGATGTGATTCTCCCTACCACCAACACATGATATTGTCAGAAGATAAATATTCTTCTCATCAAAATACGATGGAAGAACTGACTTGTCCCATCCACCAGAAAACTCTGAACCAAATTAAGGCTGAACATACTGGATGCTCTTTTACAAAGATAGGGAAAGGGACTAGCCATCTGGCATCTCTTGAGGCTCTTTAAACATGGAGAATTTTTGCTAGAGAAAGCATTGCTGTCTTCTGAATTCTTCTAAGGCATTTTGCTGTTGGAGGGGGGACTAGGGTTTCATGTTTTAGTCTGGGGATTTTTTATGGGATTTTTTACTGGATTTATACCATATCTCTGTACTTTAGATGAGCAGCCCTATTCTGACTTAATGCCAGGAGAAACTTGCTGGAGTTTTCTGCTGTAGTAGATCCTTTATAACTTGTTAAGAAACCTGCTCCACGTTGCAGAGAGGCATTCAGCAAGGTCTGGGTTGCACTCATTGTAGCTTCCCCAGCTGTAGCTGTCCAGACTAGGAATAAGCTGGGATCCCTTAGCATTAGCCCTGTTCTGGAAATGGTTGTTGTCTCTTTATATGAGGTGCCAGTTTTTACCTTTTGTATCTAGCAAGAAATGATATAGTGATAATCTCTGGGTTCATGTTCTGTTGTTGTGTAAGAATTCAGTGGGACCCAGTGCTTGATTCAGGGAAATGTCTTATGAAGCTGAAATCCTCTGATGTCTTCAAGATTTGAAAACATGCTCCCATCACTTTTGGTGCATGGTTGCAAAGATATCAGTCATAATTTCAAAATAAGCTGAGCTAACTATCACAATTATTTTTTTAGTGTAGCTGAAGAACAGACCCTTTTTATTTCATGTTTCCTTGCAATTAAAAAACTGTATTACTCTTTTTAAGGCTGGTCATACAGTGGTTGGACCATACTGTAGTTATGGACAGCACTAAGTAAAACAAACTACTTAGTAATAAATGTAAGCCTATGACTAAGTATATTCTGTAAAAATACAAAAATTAAACTTGCTATAGCAGGAGGCTCATGCTAATCAGGAGCTGCTGGAGGTCATATTTGAGATATTATGTAAATTCAAAACTCAAAAAATACAGACTATGAAATAATAATTAATTACATTTGCACTTCGATTAAAGATTAAATCTCAGTATAATAAAAAAAAAATTGTGTGTTTGTATTGCCTGATATAATTAGGCACTCTCCTAAATGACCAAACTTAGAACTGCCTATTATGTCCTAGCAAACCTGTGGGAGAGCCTGACATGTGTTTAGCAGTCATGGGGGTTTTTGTGTTCATCAGAAAAAATCATTTTAAAACAATGTGGGAGGGGCAGTCCTTATCTTTAAGGCAACTGTTGGATAATTGACCTCCTTTAGCATTTAATTTCTCAAGCCTCTAGGAAGCTTAATTTTGAACATCAAAGGGGTACCTGTGGAAGAAACTGTTCCAGACTGGTGAGTAAACAAATTAGAGTTAATAGGGTCATTAGCTTCTGTGGTAAAATTTCAAACTGGGTATTCCTCACTAAGGAATGTAAATGTCAATGTTTTTAAGTCTTCTAAAATATAATTAGACATGGAACTTGAATACAAATGCTATTTGTATTCAAGTATTTTGCTACATATCCTATTAACAAACAATGTTTGCCATACTCTGGGCATTTTTTTTATTAAACATTAGGGAATCTGTTGTTCTGCTCCCATGGATTGCTTGCCAGACAATTAGAATAGAAAGAAAAAATGTACAAGGCTGCTTAGTCAATAGTATGCTGTAAATATCAAGGATACTGTGTGTCCTGTTTGATATAGAACATGCTAGCCAGTTACCTTTAGAGTAACAACTGTGCATCTATTTAACCCTTAGATCTGTATGTAGCAGTATAAAAACTCAAACCCCCCACCACCACCCCCCCCAAAAAAAAAAAACTTAAGAAAAACAAACAAAAAACCACAAAAACAACTTACATTTCCTCATTTGGATGACGGATGATCTTCTCATCTGTACTTTCTCTTGGTTCTATGGCTACATAAAGGGGTAATTGCTGATTTAATTTGAAACAGAAAATGCAGCAAATTCAATTCCTACATCCTCTCATTTCACTTCTTGCACATTACTAAAGTCTTTTTTTTTAATTATCCATACATATGGTAATAGAAATACTGCTGCCTTTCTTCCACCAAACTGGCAAATTTCTAGTCCAACCACTTTTCCTCACCTTTGCCCACATACCTACTTACAGGCTATGGACCCTGGCATACCCATTCCCCTGAAATTCTTGCTTCTGACTGTTCCCAGCAGCAGCAAGCTCCTGGAAGTAAGGATTTTCAGAACAAGTTCCTTTATTCATTTTGCAGCCCTAGGAAATTTAAAGCTGTGGGGTTTATCCTAAATCTCTAGGAGGTCAGTACTCAACAATGACTTCTTTTTAATCCAGAAAATCACCTGCTGCTTAGAAGTGTCATCATTTAAACAGGTAGAAAAGAAAATTTCCTCATAAGGAGCAACAACATCACGTCAATCTAAGAGTTTGTGGAATAAAGACTAAATGTCAACCTCACAAATGTGTTTAGCATAGAAGGAAATAAAATATTTGCTAGAAGTGCCAAAGGAGAATTGCACAAAATATTTAGGCTGGAAAACTGCAGATGGCCAAGCACATCCAGTGGTAAATCACCTTCTCTCTGTGAAAACTGATTTGTATCAGCAGGGTCTGAGTAAGTGGTACAGTGAATTCTACCAAAAAAAAAAAAAAACCCAGAAGGTGGAGGAGAAGAAAAAGGCATTTTAAATAATTGATCATAGCTATATCTGTGGTTACAAGCATAGCATTCTTAAGTCATTAGCCTGAAGGAGGAAGGAGTTTAAAAAATACTAACTCTCCTCACTAAATATAATCATGAAGTTTAAGGGGAAAAAAAGGGGTGGGGTCCCATTTGTTCATCATAAATCATTTTGTTGTGATAATTTTGTGGTTTGGGCTGATTTAATCTTTTAATCTTCTATTCTCCCTTAATGGCAACAATTTCTATTTATGTAACACAAATAAGAGTAAAAAAATCCCTTCAAATGCTTTTAATGTGAATCATGTTTAAGTGATGTTTTGAAAAAAATCCTTGTCCATTAGAAGCAAGCTTTTTGCACAAGGCAAGATGTTATAACTGAGGTTTTTTGCAAAGTTTATTATCATTCTCTAACGCTGTGCTTCAAATAGGAATCTTTAGTTTACCTCCATAAGAGCATCTCATAGCATTCATTTTTAAATAACCATTAGTTTTATTTCAACCTCCTACAGTGTTTTTGATAGAATGTTACTATTTTCACACAATAATAATTTATTCCCACTGCAAGCCAGACTCTTAGACAAGTATGGCTCCATTTCCCCAACTTACTGATTTTATCTGTGGAGGCAAAACAATATCAAATCAAGATCACATATCTGTGGATAATTTGGGATCATATGCAGATTTCCTGATCTTACATTCTATGGATATTCAAGTGTAAGACTCATTTAACCTAACTTAAGGCAGACAAAAATGAGGCATGTGGCTTTCCTTCTGTAGTCAAGGCCAAGACACATGCCTCCCAAGAATTAATCAGCTGATCTCAAAACATTGGCAATCTTGGCAACAGAAATCATGGTAAAAGTTTATTTGCCCTTCCACTTAAGTGGAAGGTAAATGCTTCTGCACTGTTCCATTAAAATATCTCATGATCCAGTATGTCTCACTCATGAATGTGGTAAGGGAGTGCTTCTAGTATGATTTTTCATTTTCTGATTGAAATCTTGACTATGAAGTATTCTGAAAAAAATATCTTTCCACCGTTATTTTAGAACTGTTGACACTACATCACACTAGTGGCACACTACACTACATCTGGACATAGTGGCAATGCTAGTTACAGAACTTAAAGTAAAAACAAGTAAAAAACAGAATAAACATTGTGATCTGCATATTGGAATGAGATATTTGTTCGTATACATTTGGCAGTCTTTTGATTATTTTTGTAAGGAGTTAAATAATGGTTACAAGCAAGTATTAATTTCTTCAAAATAAAGCATAAAACAGCAAACTCAGGATGTAGTTCTAAAAAAATACTGAACTATCCAATAGAAATTAAAGGCAGATGGAATTTATTCCAATGGCTATTAGAACGTAACACAAAAGGATGCCCTTGATTTAACTTGTTGCAAGCTGTAGACTTCCATAGCAAGCTGGAATGCTTGGACCTTATGTAAATAGGTCAAACAAAGTTATGAGGACTGTAACTGTGTATTGCAATTTTTTACTTATTCCTAAACATGTTTCATTGCTTTTCTTTCCCATAACTCTTCTTGAGCCCTATCTAAGTGGTTATGTCAGACCACACTGGAAAGGTCTGACACCAGAGGGTGCAGAGTTGCTATTCCATGACTTCAGCACATCATCTGTAGGATAGCCTGACACATATAATCAGGAGAGGTGGTCTTGCATTAACCTTTTCCACTCCCAGAGGATTAAATGATAATGAAACAACAAAAAACAGATAATGAGACAAGGAGGCACAGTTCTTGTGATTATGACTGAAGATGGGGGGGGGAGCAGGACAGCTGAACAATTTTGTGCAGATTTTCAATGAAGCATTACCAATTCAGATAATAAATGGAGTAGATATATAGATGTAAGTGTAAACCCAGACATAGGCTGAATATAATACCTAGAACAGGAGTCTGTTAAAGGAAGGAGTTGGTTATGTTTGTTTTTATGACTGACTAGCACTTGGCAGACAAACAACTTCCCAACAAGAATAATAAAATATATCATTATTTTGTGACTTGATTCAGTTGACATTCTTAGGGAGAATGATTCAGTGAAGTACCTGAAAACTCAGAATCTAACAGTTGTAAACAACTAGAACATTTGGTTTTTTCAGCATGGAGGAGACTAAGGGGAGACCTCATTGCAGCCTTCAGCATCCTCCTTAGGGGAAGAGGAGGGACAGGTACCAATCTCTTCCCTCTCATGACCAAGGGAACAGCATGAAGCGGAGTCAAGGGAGGTTTAGGTTGGATATCAGGAAAAAGTTTTTCCCCCAGAGTGGTTGGGCACTGGAAGAGGCTCCCCAGGGAAGTGGTCATAGCAGCAGCCTAACAGAGTTCAAGAAGTGTTTGGACAATGGTCTGAGGCCCATAGTGTGACTCCTGGGTGTCCTGTGCAGGGCAAGGACTTGAATTTTGGTAGTCATGATTGGGTCCCTTCCAACTCAGCATATTCTGTAATTCCATGATTGTATGGTTTGCTTAATGCTGTCTCTGCTGAGACAGGATGTGTGTAACCGCAGCCTACAAAGCCTGATATTATGTGGCAGTAGCAAAATGGGGAAAATGCTTGTTCACTTTCATCTGTGACTTTATGTTCTGCCTTTTTTGGCATGTTTCTACCAGTAAGAAGCTATTTCTCCACAGCAGTTCCTAGAAGAAGGTCAAATATTCAGTGGAAGGACAGAGCAGATAACTAAAAAGGTACAGATTAAAAAGCAGCCACAACTAAATTTTTACATACTGAGTTAAAAGCAGCGAGAATCTGGCTACAGTGGAATTTACCCCTGGAAAGAAGTGATGGTATCAGTTAACTCAAGAAAGCAATGATAAGAGTAAAGTAAAATTGCATGGGCTAAAGCTTATTTCTCAAAAGCTGGATATTGTGGAAATGATGTAATGGTAATACATTTCCTTTGTTTTGTCACACTGACAATTTGCACACACCAAAGACTCTGTTTATACTGAACTTACAGCATTGCATTTTGAACATGAAAGCCCTGGGCATCTCAGGAAGTTTTAAAGCTTTCTTCTTAAAACATGAATTAAAGTCACACTTTAAATTGTGCTGCATGTGTTACCATGTTTACTCATGTCTCTCTAGAGTTTTTAACTGCTCAAAAAATAGATTTCTTCAATGGGAAGCATAAGCCACTAGGGCCTTTTATCTGAATGCATCAGAATCAATCAAAAAGCACGATTTGAGCAGCCATGGGCCAAGACAGGATTCATCTGTTTGAGTCTCTGACCCTGGTAATATACTGCTTGAGTGACTCTACAGCACTCAAGCCATGTCCTGTAGGACTTGCTGTGAATTACATTTGTGTGTGTCTGTTGTAACTCACCAGCTTTTCTGATGCCGAGTGGGGTTTATTTTGTTTTTCCCTTACTCTTTTATATGACAATCGTATCACTTACTACTTTGAATAACAGTATCTCTTACAAAGATCATAGCTTTAGTATTTACTTGTTACCCATTATGCCAACCACTTATGTTTGGCTTGATTGTACATAAAAATAGTTCAAAATTGTTTTCTTATAAAAGTAATTTGAAATTGTTTTTATATAATACTTTGAAATTCTGTTTCAAAAGGAAACAAACCTGACACAATGGGAGAAGTTTGAGACTGCATGGCATGTTTTCTTCTTCAGGAAAAAAACACACATAAAGAATGGGTACAAAAATTTTTTATATTCATAAACTGTACTGTGCTTTAAATGCAAATGGTGAAAACTGAAGTAGGCATGCTACTCTGAATCAACCACAATTATATTTCTTCTTGTGGATAACTGATATGGAAAGATCTTTTAGTATGCCCACTCAGAAATTCATACAGGCTGAGTAGCCAATATAAAAGGGTAATGGGGTCGACATTCACACAAATGCATTCTTCAGATTTCATCATGTCACACCTGTGTGTTTCATGGTACACTGGAACTGGGCAGGCTCTTGTCACCTTTTCTGTTTTTGCGTCTCTGGCACAATGGCTGACATACATGTATTCTCTCTGCTGAGATCCTAGATACTGAAAAACTGGGTTTATTCCTGACATCTGTGTACAATCCATCCTTCTCTAGCACTTTCCAGGTAACTTAATAGAGATAACTTAATAGAGACTTTCCAGAAGTAGCAAACTTTGTGACCATTCTGGTTTTATATCTCTCTTCTTCAGAGATAGTAGTGGGAAGAGGGAGAGATTTTAGCTTTGGATAAGTTCCAGAAAACTTACCAAAGTATGTTTCACTTTTCTTCCTATAACCAAGATATATTACAAGAATAATAAACACCTAATACTAAGCATACTCCATCTTGAAGATTCTGAATTTATAGTCACATTCATTTAAGAATACGTTCCTTTCTTCCACTTGGCTTCGCCAAGCATAAGCCATACCCAGAGTTCTAATTTCCAATGTCTTTTGTCTAGTGATTTCCTTACCAGATTAATTTGATAATCAATTGTTTTGCTTATCTCACATTTAAAATTCACTGATAGGTCAACCAAACAGAGGAAGTTTTATTGCTTTGCCCACAATCTGTATGATATCTATTTTATCATTGTAAACATTGTATTACCAGAGAGGCTAATTGCCATTTCTAAAAAGCCTCCAAAAAAGAAACCAAATGCCATAGATTATTATTTTGCAACTTTAAATAGGCAAAATCAGTCACAAATGTTACTCAATAAAAGTATGAAGTGAGCTCAGATTCTTCATGTAGGATAGTTCTATGCCAGCTCTTATCCCAACAGGGTGCTGTTCACTCCCTAATTTATTAAGAAAGTTCAGGGAAGGTGGGGTGACTGCATTTTAACTTAATCATTGATTGTGGTTTTATATCAGTGTGTGTTCTGTGAAATCTGCAGTAATAAAGAAGAGCACGTGGCTAGCCTGGAAACACAATTTATGGTGACACCATACACATTCACCCTCTCAGATTCAGTTGATTCAGTGCATGGTCACAGGACCACAAATATCTGTGGTACTGTGCAGGACAGAGTTAATCTTTTGCAGGAGCTGGGAGAGGGCATGGTTGGGAAGGGTGTGTCATCTAGGACACAAACATCATTCCCAGAGGAGGGGCAAAGCAATTCTCTTGCTTCCCAAGAGAGGAGGTGTCCTTCCAGTGGAGCAAGCAAGGGTGACTCCACTCCTGAGCCGTAGGGAGCAGTTTGGATGCTGTGGCTGTGGACAGGTCAAGCTCTGCACTCTGTTTTGTGCACTTGTTATTAATATATTTGCCATTACCACCCATTTTCTCATCTCATTGCTATGGCTGTAAATTGTTCTTATGGCAACCTGTGATCTTTGCCTTTTGTGCCTCCAGTCGTCTTCAATCCCATGCAGGAGGGAGGGGAAGGGGAAAAAGGTGACTGGAAGGGCAGAGTGAGCAGCGTCTGGTTTTGGAGCCATGGTTGGGGCACTAAACTGAGGGACACCATTTCTAAACCATGAAAAGTACCCCTCAAAAATTAGATGAGACCTATGGGATGATTCTGTTAATCACAAATTATTTCAAACTGTGCGAGCATTAATTCCCTAACATGCCTTAATAGATCTAGGCTCTTAGGGACCTTTGGCTTCAAAGATCAGCAAGTTTGACAAGTAACACTGCCCCAAAATTTCATCTGTTTATGAGGTTCCAACAGGTTGAATTCAAGTCCTGTGCTTAGAACATTTTGTATCCTTTAATTTGGGGCCGGGGGGGAGGGAAGACAATGGTCTGCTTCCCCAAAATACTTTGTGTCACTATCATAATTGTAAATCCCTGGCTTTATTGAAATTGCCAGTTTTACTAACACATCTCTGAACAGTTGTAGAAAAGCTAAAGCCAAGTGAAACTTTGAAGAAGTTCATCTCAATTAATATGCCACTTTGATTTTGAATTGTGAATAACTGCAGCTGTGGCTGTTCAGCCCTCAGTCTTCCTGACAAGATGAAGAACAAAATGCAGTTAGAAGGGGTGGAGTGGAAAAAAAAATTTAAAATATAATTTAGGCATTTATAACTAGAAATATTCAGGAGTATGCTTATTAAATTAAACTCAGTAAACTGTCCTAGTGGCAATAGTAATGACTAAATTATTCTAGTATGAAGCATCACTATAAATTTATTTTTATACTTAAATTATTATAAGGATGAATAATCAATCCTTATGATTCATACTGGATTTCATGCAATAAGCCTATAAGGTATGAATTTTCACAGCCTCGTGTCAGTTTAGGTAGTAGCAATAAAAATTTCTTTATGTACAGAAATCATAACTCAAAGCTAAACTAGACCAAATTTTAGATATATTTATTACCATATGAGGTCACGTTTAGTGGTAAAAGTATTTTCACCTCTTGAGGACAGTAGGTCACAAGTTTCGATCTCAACAACTTCAAGGTGTCAAAGCCCTCTGATTTACAGTAGGTGAAATGTATTGGTGATGTCTGTATCCCCAGCACACCCATTTTTCTAATGCCAGTACCACAAAAGCACTACCATGCTAGTAATCAAGATATGAATCAGGACTTTGACTTAGTGGGCTATGGAGACAGACAAACGTCTTGAGCTTATAAGAGTGATCCCTTCAGGGGCAGCACACATTGCTTTAATACTGTATAATTTTCACCGGTCCTATTCATCTTTTGAAAGATTATTCCAATCCCAAAGCTGTCGATTTTGCATTTTCATAAGAACTAAATCAGTTTTTAAAAAGTCAGAAAGTTGCTTTCTCTGTTTCTGTCCTTTTGATTGATTATCTATGGTTCCACAGCATATTACGTGATCACAGCAATGTTCTTTGGAGATATAATCATCAAAGAGCATTACTCAGCTGGGAAAGTACATGTGAAGGGTGTAAATAATGAAACCAAACAGGGGGCCATTAAATACATTTTTTTGTTTTCTGTGCTTAGAGGCTTGTTTACAGGGTAGGGGGCATACTGTTAAAAAGGAATGTTAAAAAAAAAAAAAAAGCAGAACTCCTAAACTGTACCAACCAATCCATCTGTTCAAAGAGAGAGCCCTGCAGACCTGGCAAACCTTGAAGGTTTATCAGTGTTCATTTTGGCTTTGAAAGGTGTGTTTAGTCCCAGTGGCTCTGAAAGTTCTAGTTTATGTGCTAGGAAGTATATTCCCAAAGCAGATGTGTAATTCTTTAATTTATATGGTCCTTGTAATCCTAGTCATATAGTGCAGGGTATTTTATAAGGCCTATTTCTGTGTAGCACATCAAATACAAATGATTGGAACTGTTAATTAAAAATTGGTTTAGAGGAGAAAACAGGGCAGGAAGGAAAGTGTTGAAATGTGCAGCCCCTTGACTTGTAGCAGAGTTGAAAAGTAACCGCTTGTGTTTGGATAATTGCCATGACTTAGTTTGGCAGACCCCTATTGTTATCAGAGCTGCAAGGCTGCCTCTTAAACTGTTCAAACATGGATCTCCAACATTCACGTCCAGAAAGGCCAACTGCTCTCTTAAAATTCATTGCTTGTTTGTTAAAAAAAAAAGGTATCTTCTTTCTGTGTCATTATTTCCTGTGGGGTTTGGTGTGTTGGGTGCTTTTTTACAAAAATGGTTCTATAATTCTCTTTCTGATGCAAATTTCTGTAACTGGTGTGAAGTGTCTGGTACTGAGTCACCTGATACTGGCCTGATCTTACTTTTATATCTACAATAACTGTCATTAGGAGTAATCCATACAGAATCCATACATCCTTATTTGCGCTATAGCTCTCCCTTTCTTTTTGTATAAAGGAACTCTATACTTTTTGTACTACTTACGTACAAACAAGCCTAACTTGTCCGAAGTAAAAGAAGATTTTAAAAGTGAAAATTAGATCCGTTAGAATTGAACATTAAAAATATTGCAAGATCAGAATAAACGTCACTGTACAGATTGCTGCTGTTTATATTGAAAACATTTAGAAAATCAGAAAGGTATGAAGCCTTCGAGGATGCCTGAAAGCAAAATATGTAAAATCCAATCCTTTGTCATCATTAATAAAAATAAGGGACTGGAGAAGTAGGATGTGTTTGTCTGAAACTAGCTATGTGGAAGTTTGAGCACATTACTGTTGCTATCATACTCATTATATTCACCAGCTTTTTCTGGGTGAAGTTAAATCAGCTAAAATGTTTATCTAAAGGATTTTTATTGGGGACCTACGATCTCAACTTTTGACTTTTTGCTTTATTTTTTTTTGCCTTTTTTTTTTTTGTCAGCCAATCATCGTCACTTATTCTAGGATTTTATCTGATGTTTGAATTGTAGACATGTAAAGAGGGCTTCAAATTCTCCAGTTGAATTTAAAATAATTTCACATAATTTCTTTCTTGCTTTCTTATCAAAACTATAATGGCTGAATCTTAGATATCAAGCACTCTGATGTTAATACAGATGATGTAGTATTTGTTTTGACCCATGGAAAACTTTTACCTTGAACAGAGTAAGTTTAGTTGATCTTTTCAGATTAGTATGGCCACAGAACTTTTACACATGTACCATTTTTCTTACTAAAATGAAATTAAATTGCATTTTTATTTTTGAAAACTGTACCTTTCACATACAGTAGAGAGGTGATTCTAAATAATAAATCAAAATACATATCCTACCAATCAAGAGGCAGGAATGCAAGGCATGATAAGCCTTCTAATTTAGCATAGAGCAGTCTCTTGTGCATAACTGCTGTCCTCGGATCAAACCATGCTTTTTAACCTCAAATAAGGAAAGAAAAAAGAGTCTTGGTAAAAAGTACAGCTAGAACATCCTTTAATAGAGATGGAAATGATTTGATATAGAACTGGAAAAAAAAATATACCAAAAAACAGTAGGCATTTTTTGGACAGGTAGAGTGACAACCAGAAACGTTCTTGACTTTGTGTAAGCTCTGCTCAGCAGTAACTAAAACATGCCTGTAATATCAACATTATTTCCAGAATAAATCCAAAACATAGCCTATACTAGCTAGTGTGGAGCTGGTGTCTATCCCAGACAAACCTGGCAGACACCTTTATAGAGCTTGTTAAAGATAAAGATCTTCTGAAGAGTATGCTTTTTCCACTAGTCTAATCTTAGCAGATGTGGATGCAAAAATTATCCATACTGATATACTGAAAAAATTTCCAGCTTTCTTTTTGGATCAAATGGAAATTATAATTCGCACTACTGATGGTATCAAATTATATAATGATTTAAGACCAACACATATACCAACAGTATAGGACATTTTACTCAAAATTTTTAACCTTATAGCAGACTGGTGGGAAAAATAGTGTGTCTATATCATTCTTGCTGCAGCTTCAAATCTTAGAGTCCAAGCTAACATTTGACTGCTTAGAGTCTCTTTTAACAAGGTTGGAGGTACAGGCTAAGAACCTCTGGTACTAGACATGGTAGAGTGACAGTCAAATTTCATTAAAAATGGTATTTTACTAGTATTTGTTTTCAATGTAATACTAGTTTAGTATGACAAGAATATGGATGAGAAAAGTGGGTTTGTATGACATTATTTTTCTCCCTGGGGATAAGATTTTGCCAGGTGCAAAATGACATTCCTCTTCTCTTGAAATTAAAGCAGCAAAGTTAGTAAATTTTGCCCTGCAATAATTTTGTATGTACCTTGACATTCCTCATTTCCTGATGGCAAGGTAATCCAGTGGGAGACCCAAAAGCTATAAAAAATGGCAAATAGTAGACAGGGTTGAAAATAAAATTTTTAGGAGTTTACAGGACTGAAACAGAAAAAACTACATTCACCTAGTCTTCCTAGGACAAGCACCATTGCTCTCTTTAATAGTCCACAAACCTCAGCAAGTTATCGAGAACGTTATACACAGGTGTTTCCTTAATTTGAGTAGTGGATAGGAAATAAATAATGACTTTTTTTAATGCTGCATCGTAAATGTGAAGGAAAAGTGTGTTAAAATATTCTTTTTAAAGAAAGACAGCAAGAAGACTAAATTACAGGTTAGGTAATAAAGAAGATAGTTGAATAATTGAAATCTCTTACTATGTGGGCATCAACAGATTAATTTTTACTAGTGAATTTATTTCCAGTAATGATCATTGGAAGTAATCTCTTAATACTAAGTTACCCCAGTGAAGGAGAAGATTTTAGACTCTTGCTTAAATTTGTGCTAATTGTGCTGTGCTTATATGGGTTCTACATAATTCTCTTATTCAGTTGCATAAAAAGCCAAACAAGCAATACTTATGAGCTCTTAAAAGCCCCTTTAAAACACTGGCAGTTGGATAATTCAAAAAATAACCAATGCATTCTGAAATGGCACCAAATTTTTAAAGGATTTTTTTATGTTTTTTTAAAAGCACTTCAGTGTAAGTATAGCTTTTCATAACATAAAAGGGAAATTGAACTTTAGTGTCTATTGACACAAACAGGAAAAGTTTATCTTGAAATGCAATATTCTTTGTAAAAATTCAGTTATAAAGCCTTCCTAGAGAACTAAATGAAAAAGCCAATAAATCGCTGGAAAATATTTTTACTCTTAAGCATGGATATAACTCATTACCTGTTTGGGCCCTGGTTCCTTTATGTGGATCAAGTGTTCTGATTGTTCCTACATCACCATTTCTATAGATGTTTTTACTTATCAAAAACCTCTGGCTTGAAAGTCATAATCTCTTCCAGATGTATAGATAGATATGTCTAGGGAAAAGATTTAGCCTACCCAAGCCTGGATTAGCATCTTCCTATCATATTTTTTCAAATCTTTTTTTGTTTTGTTTTGTTTTGTATGAAGCAAAAAATAAAAAAGCGTACCATAAATTGCATAAAACCCTAAAAGTACAGTTGGAGTATTTGATACTTTGCATAATATAGCTCACAGCATAAAGACTGTAATTGCAAATACTAATTGTTAGGTTTAAAAAGCCCTAGAGAAATAATTGCTGCTAGTCTACATGTTAGAAATTTCAAGGTAAAAGACATAACATGTTTAACTAAATCACAGCTAATTAGAGCAGAAGTAGATCCCTTTCCAAGTCTGAGATGATGATATACACAATAGAGCTGTTAACTTCAGAAAACTGAGTGCTGATGTAATCAAATAAGGAAGCCAATTTCTTTTTTGTGCCTGTATTTCAAGAGATTCAGATCAATGTGTTGTTTTATTTGATTCTCACATATTTAGGATACACAACTCTACAAGAAAACAGCACCCTCAATCTAAATCTAAAAGTTCAGCCTTGTCTAATCTTTTCTGAGTGTTAATTTTTAAAATTAGTCTTTTAATTTTCATTCACGAAATTTTCTATTTTTGAGCAAATTGTTCTGAATTCCCATTTCTCCCAGTTTACATCAAGAGTTAAAAGCAATAGATTTCCTCTGTTGGGCTGTCTTTGCAAATTATTTTAATATTGTTGTTTAAGAGTCACATAAATCTTTTTGAGATAGCCATAAGGATCCTGTAACGCAAGCGTGTTTTTTACTGACTGCTGAAACCAGTCCCAAGCAAGATCCCTAGGGAGGAGCAGCCATTCCATTACGACAGAAAAAGTTGGTGTTAAGGGAGAGCATTGGGGGAAATTCAGTAGAAAACCAAATAGTCAATAGCTTCAGTATCCCCTCAGTCTCAAATATGGTCCATCTCTCTTGCAAGAAATGAGCTCATTTATTGCAAGAGTATATGAAAAACTGAACCTCTCTTGTACCTGCTCATTAGCAATTTGATAATTTCATTCTCCCTTTTGTACTAAGACACATTATGTTGTGTTCTGTGAAACTTTTTAAAGGTGTTTTTAACTTACTGAACTAGTAATTTCCAAAGATATCCTTCTTTATAGCTTTTTTTCTTTCACAGTTTGTTGCAAGTTAGTCTTTACCAAGAGGACTGAAATTTCCCCTTAATTTTTCCTCACAGCTAAAGTTTCTGACTGCACTCTCATCTTTGTTATGCCCAAGACCAGCAAAATTCTGAGACCATTGTCATCAGGTTCTTCCTGATAATTGCTGATTTTCCCCAGCCTAGCATGGCAAAGGAGAAGGCCTTTTGTACACTTTGGGTTGTTTTGAGAATCTTAAGCATGTTTGCATCCAGGAAAGAGTGCACTGAGTAGTAACCACAGATTGATTGGTACTTTTTCCTGTCCATATCTCTGCCTTTGGGGTCTTCTTTTTAAGTTGTAAGCTGCACATCTCTATCCTCACCTGCAAGAATTTAATTTATCTTCTATCTTACTTGCATACAAATTGACAGGTGTTTTGTTTTATTTTTTCTGTAATGAGACTTGAGGAAGAATAAAAAGGTGGTAGAAGAGTAGTGGCAAAGGATAAACAACTAAGGAAAAGGGGTTTCTCTGTACTAGAACTGTTAAGTAACTACATAAAAATAATTTTCTGAAATGGAAATCTGTATCTGTTTATGTGAATCAAGATATGCTAAATCAGCAGATTCCCGACCACAGAAGTATTGACAATGCTATCTTCACTAGTGTATCAGAACATTTATGCTTAAAATATGTTTGGAGTACAAAAGGTTAATGTCAAAAGTCTCTTTAATAGAAAGAGGAAAAAATATCATTTGTCCTTGGATTTATTCAGGAACTGTAATGAATATATTATTCTCTATTGCAAAAGAAAAATTAAAATAATTTACAGAAATCTCTACAATAATAAATGCACATATTCCAAATTACTGTTCTTAACTGTACTTAATTATTCTTTGTATACTTATCGTTATTACACATGGAGTAATGTTAATAGAAATAATCAAAAAGTGACAGATAAGAGTTAAATAGACTTAGCTGTTTCAAATTTGATTTGAAATAGGTTTTGAAAGAAAAGATCTGAAATTATCAACAGCTACTAACAGAAAGAAAAAAGGCAAGCCTTTATTACCACTATGCGTGGGTCCTTTTTCCAACCACCCAAGCTCACTTTAAATTATTCCTCCGTTAACTCACTGTGCTGCCTGCTTCTAGCCCTTGCTGAGCAAACATCAAGAGCTGCACCCAGCGTGGGTCCTGTAGCTCAGAACAGGAAGCACTTTCGTACTCTGTATTCATGGGGAGAAATGGGAGGAGGGAAAAAGTCCATGGGGAAAAAAGGAAAAAAATGAGAGAAAAAGAGAGAAAGAGGAAGAGGAAGAGAGAAAGAAAAATACAGGGAAAGAGACAGAAAAAGAGAGAGAAAAAATAGAAAAAGAGAGAGAGAGAAAGAGAGAAAGAAAAAGAAAGAAAGAAAAGAAAGAAAAAAAGAAAGAAAAGAAAGAAAAGAGAAAGAAAGAAAAAAGAAAGAAAGAATAGGTTTAAAGCATAGGTTACTAATATCTGTTATTGAGCATAGAAATGAAGCATTATACTTACTATTAACCAAAAGAGATATATTTCCTGAAAACTACTTACTTATTTTCATACTCTTGACACTGTTACAGATGCATTAACTAGGTAATGGTTAATACAATGTCAGATTCCAAGTACAAATGAGCTTTTCTATGTGCTTGATGAAATAAATGCAATTTTTATCAAATAGTTTTCATTGTAATATGGAACCCTTCCTTGGAGTGCAGGAGCAGCTTTTACTTGGCGCCTTCAACTTTATTTCCACTTTATTTCCACTACCTGTCAAATTATATTTCTATGCTTTCATCACCAAACCCAAATTTCCAGTCTTCCTTGTACTCAACTATGCAATATCTTGAACAGATATTTGGCCATTCTCTATTTCTTCGTTGACTATATAGACAATGTAACATTCTTGAAAGACAGTAATGCTGCACAACTCATACATTCACATGAAAATATAACATTTTTTCTCTGTGTGCATTTAATTAATTTACGAGAAAGCATAAGCTTTATGGAAAAAAAATAAAGATAGTCAGCTGGAGGGAAACAGAACTTACAAATGTTTTTAGTCTTTTTCCTTCCTTAGTAAGAATATGAACATTTAAATGTATGCAGCAGAAGCAGATGAAATTACATCCTCTGACACTTGTTAACTCTGAAACAGATATGTGATGGATTGCAAGGTGGCATAGCTGCTGGCATTTTTTGTCGGCACATTTTGATGATACAGTTACTTAGGTGAACTTCAAGTACATCAGTGACACATACAATGTTTCAGACACTTTGAAGGCTAATAATTTATGAAAGCTTTTGGAGCAAGTTATTAGGTTTGTCTCAGAAGAGATTGATTTTTTTTTTTAATCCTCAGTTCCTCACTATATATCCTGTTTACCTCATCTTATTTAGTTAGAAAATAAATTTATAGAACTTTAATTTAGAAATGTCTGTTTTAACTACTTGTCAACACCTTAACATGGTGTACTACATGAAATATTTGGACTTGAAAATATCTATGCAGAAAATGAGTCTAGAAAAAGGTAAAGTATACATGGAAGGAAACACCACAGAAAAACATATTTTTAAAATAGAAAAATATCTAACAAGAAGTTTAATGCCTTCTTTGTGAGACTGTTAGACTTAGTATGTTAATACTGTGGGGCAGAGCAATTCTCATATCCTCACCAATGTAAAGGAAAACACACCTGACATTGAAATTGACCCCATTTATAGAGTGTGTCCACAGGTTCCTTTAGGACTTCAGAAGTCCAACTCAAGTCAAACACGGTGATTGGGACACTCCAGAGAAATATTAGCTAATAAAAAGATGAAGATCTTTCTCTTCCAACATCCAGTGTATATACAATAGTTTATCACTTAACTGGAGTATTCTAAACATAACTGGAAGAATAGTAATGGAAGGAAGAAAATAAAATTAAATTTTCACTACTGTAAATTGTGGTTAGATCACAATGGGATAAATTAATTTCAAATTATTTTATAAATATGGATGAACATATTCAACAAATCTAGAATGCAAAAATTATACTTAATCCATGAAATTTCTGTTTGTTAGATTTTGCTACTGAAATTATTGCAAAACAATTATATGTCATTATATTTCTAGACAATTCAATGGAAATTCAAGTTTTCTTCAAAACAGTCAGTTGAATGATTTACTATTATGCTGTAAAGTTTTAATTCTTTTTAAGCAGACATTTCTTTATAACAACTCTAACATGTAGATCTACATTGAACTAGAATGTAGCTCTTGTATTCATTTCCTGAAAAACTCAGCTGTACTCACCATGGAGCAGCATCTTGTTGATTACCTAAGTAAAGCAACATTTCTTTATGAGACATGGACTTATTTAAGGTATTTAAGGCAGATCTAACAATTACCCTTCCTGTCTTCCAGGGAATGGAAATAATTTCAAAGATTTTACTACGAGCATAAAAGGCATAACTAAAGGATAACTCGCAGGTTATATTTCTATTTCAAACAATAACTTGGGACTTGTAATAACATTGTTTGTATTATTTCTAAAGTTGGAGAGTCAAATTAATTTTTGGCCTAACAACAGTGATGCTAGTAAAGCTGGTTGAGGGATGAATTTGGCCCACTACATTTTGACTTCAGATGTTCTGGAGAATCTCACATGTAATTACTACAACTAGAATTCAGTTCTCTAAACAGTGTGTAGGAAAATTAATCCCACAAGAAATCAAGCTTGATAATGAGGAAAAATGGATTATCAGACCTTGTATGACTGCTAGAAGAAGGATTACTTTGTGGCAATGAGCCTCAGTGGAAAACTAGGTGACAGATGAATTGCCCAGGAGCTGCAATGAAATATGCCCATTTGTCATCTCCATAGTCCCAAAATGAGGCACTTTTTTAATTAAAAAAAGAGGGAAAAAAATTAGTTTTCTTCTCATTATTTTTCGTATAAAACAATTAGAATGCTTTCAATATATTGGTAGAATAATTTCCAAATATTCACTAGAATTGCTGGAATTTTTAGGAAGTTGCACTTTTTTTTCATTATCAAGAAATAATTCTTTCAACAGATTTTAAATATTCCTTCAAAATTACTTAAAATGAGCAGTCCTAGAAATCACAACAAAATCCTTTGCAGTTGACCCACTGAGTTGCAGAAGATATCTTGCTTTTTTTAACACAAAATCTGTCAATTCATGCATCTGGTTCTGTTAGTGTGTAAATTTAATATGTTAAATTAAATTTACATATTACACACTACTGTTGAAAATGTGTAATTTTTAAAAAAATCAACAAGGCAAAACCAGAAAAAATACTGAGAACAGTGTTGTGAAAAACAGACTCCACTTTGAAATTTCTGATTTTGTAAAATATAGATGAGAAATATGCATATGGTGCTTAACATTGGCTAGCACTCAGCTTCTCCTCGTAACATTCTTTTTGATCACACTAATAATACGCTATGAAGCATCACTCTGTGGGATGCAGTTAAAGCCTATTTAAGCCAAAGGAACTGCTCACACTCTCACAGGGGAAAATATCAGAACATTTTTATTTTTACCTCAGTCACTCCAGAAAACTTCATAAGGGATAGCCTTAACCAGTGTTACAGGGAAATAACTACCACCAGTATGCTTGGAAAAAATGGGAGAGAATTGATGAGTAAATGTGATGCTGAAAAATACTGAATAAGATGATTCAGAATTAAATGCTTAAGGCTTACTTGAGCTTAAGTTGTGGAAGGTTTATGCAAATTAGGCAGTTAATAGATATTCTTGTCAGGGATCTTTGTAGAAAATGCGGATAAAAAAAATCTCACTCTACCTCCTCTCCCCATTCTCTTCCTCAGCTCCCAAGAGCTAATTTTCTGCCATCGAGGCCACAAATTTAGGTCTCACTTTTTCAATATTTCTGTGCTCATAAAAAATTTATTTAATAGCACTTCATGCTTAAAGATGCCTACTTTTATTTTATCTTTTATAGCTGTGACTTTTAACCATCTTTTTTTCCCACCCTTTTTTTTTTTTTAAGAGAATAATAAAATAATTAGCTGGCATAATGAGGGATGGTAGATTTAGTCTTAGTTATTATGGATAGAGTCCTTTGGATTTTCCCAAACTGGGTAAATAAATCTGGTTGAAAAATCTACCCTTTTGCAATATCTTTACATCTAGAGGGACAAAATATGTGAAACTAATGCTGTTACTAAAACAGATTCCTTTTTAGGCACTGAGAGATATATCAACAAGAGAACTGAAGCACTAATACAATGAGCCTTGCTATACTGAACTTTTAGTCCTGAGCAGAGCAGTTAGATGCAACAGAAAAATAGCATAAAAAATACATCTCTTTGTTCACTGGATCCTATTTCTGTTACTCAATATAATTGTATAACTTTCATAAACAGATTAGAGTCCATCTTGATAGGAACTTGCTTCTGAGTACTTTATTATTCTTCACCCCTACTATTGCTATTGGGAGGCTGTTCCAGGTTGTCACTGCTGTCTGATCATTAAGAATACTTTTGATCTCCAGCCTAATTCTATTCATGGACAATTTATAATATTTTTCTTCTACCAACAGTGTCTTTTAGTTTAAGTAGGCCATGTCCTTTCATGGTATATAATTATTTTTCGAACATAATTATTTGTAGGGAGTGATTATATGTCTTCTTAACTACAATATGTCTTCTACACCATTATTTTGCTGACTTAAGGAGGATAAGCACTTTCACTCATTCTTTGTACGATAGGCACTCTGTTACTCTGATCCTCTTTTCAGCACCTGCTCAAGCTTGGTTTCCCCTCTGCTGTGCTTAACTAGATTGTATACTCCCTGTGCAGATCCATGCAGAGGTAAAAGTTCCCAAAGAATTTGCAGGTACTGAATGGAGAACCAACAGACGTCATCATGCAAAAATCCACCTTTGACAAATTCTAATGTTTGTGGATCCCATATGAAAACATGTGTCATAATACTTATTATTCTAAATCTGACATTGAGCAGATTTAGAATAATAAGTATTTAATAAGACTCCAGATATTGTATTTAGGAATACGAGACTCTTCAGAATTTGCAGCTCTGAAGTTTGTCTTCCTAGGTTAGCGTCTGCGACCATTCTTTCCAAAAATAAACAGCCCTAACTTATCTTCAAAACTGATTAGGTAGGTAATAGTTTTGAACTTGTTAAGAGACTGAGAATGTAATATTTCTCTTTAGATGGTCTATGAAGCTTTATCACCATGTTTAGAAGGCTGTAAAGACGAGGAAGCCAGCTTAAGGTACGATGAATTAAACAGTTTGGTAGAAATGTTAATTATGCAGCTTCAAGGAAGAAAAGAAGAATAATGTCTTAATCTCCCACAGTAGCGTGTGGTATTTCAGTGTTCTATTACCAGCAATGAACATAGAAGCAGAGGAGGAAGTAAACAATGTCCCATCATTTTTTCTGGCTAGAAAAAGTGGAGGTAGCTTAAAGTGGCTGTTTTGGCGAGTCTGGTTGCTATCTTTGACAGGAGGAGCACAAAAATATTACTTTAAGAACACTTCAAGGTTTATAGATTTAGAGGACTTTTCAGAGACTAATTATGTGTTCAAAAAATCTAATATCCAGCTGAGATGTATGAGCAGCCAAGGTATATCCGTATTCCTGAGGTTACTGTTTATAATGCATGCTGTTATTTTAAGTCAATAGTTATTTTAAGTCAATAATTATTTGAAGGTAAGCATATTCTCATATTCTTAAATCTTTTATACTGGTGAAATTGAATCTGAGTAATTTGGTTCATGTCAAACACTCTATTCCTTTGGGTCACTATTTAAGGTTTCCAGTATTCCTTGAAGTATGAGGAGCCTCATCATAGATAGATTTTAAAATGTTCAAAATTTACAGAATTAATTTTCTGAACTATATCCTGAGTTTCCAATAAGGAAGAGGGAGAGCTGGAATTGAAAATTACATTTCTGCTAATGCCTCACATAACCTTCTGTATGCAAATGCAATTATTAGAAAACTTCTGAGGAGATGATAGACAGACATGAGCCTTCCACTCTCTGAGCACTGGTCTAAGTACCAAACTCTGAAATATCATAAGACAGAAATGCTCCCATTGTCTTGCTTCAGATAGTCTTTGCATGAAAAAATGCATATTATTTAGCTCAGAAAGAATGCAGGAGTGTGAAGGATAAAATCCATCTTAATGGCTGAAGTTTCCGTACAGGGAAGGAAGCTGCTAGTTGCAATTTTTAGCACAAAATTTGTTTATGCATTTTACCAATATTTAAGTGCCACGTGGAACTTTTTTAATGAGTCCCCATAGTGGAAAGATTTTGAGGAGCTGAGCCATTAAGCTAGAAATGTATTCTCATTCTAACTTCTCTGTATCACTGTGATTTTCGATTTGTCCATATACAGTAGAATTGCTACAACAGGAAGGATTAAGAGTCCTTGTATAAAAAAAGCGTAGTGAATTGATGGTGATAGCTTAGGAGATGTGGGTTTGATAGCTCCTTTGCAGAAGACAAAATAGAATCTCTGTCCTCTATCTTCTTGCAGTGTGAGCTATTAAATAAAAAGCAATGTGAGGAGATCATCCATTTAGATTTAGAAGAAGTCTGTAAACTCAATATATTCAGTGAAGTGCTTGATCCTTAAGGCATAGTCTGGATCTATGCTTAGCACAATTTTTTTGTCCCTTTTGGATGCTGACTATTTAATAATGAAACTGATGACAGTTCGAGAATACATGTTTTGAATGTAAATAAAAAAGTAAGTTGAGATGCCAGTGTCCTTTAATGCCCTTTAATGTCAAAAAAAAGAGATTCTCGTGGTATTGATTTTTCCCTTTAAAAATATTTTTTAAATTTTACAAATGGAAATTGTGATTACTTTATAAATTTTAACTTCTATTTAAAAGAAATACAACTAAAAATTTTGCAATTTTGGAAAAATTTCACTATCAGAAATATTTTCATAAAATGGTAATTGAGAAAATTAGATCTCAATTTCTCCTTTTGGTTAAGGATGAGGTTTACTAAACCATGCAAAAATCTTAACTATTCTTCTGGAAGAGAAAAGCAATTATAAAAGCTATTATTTGGTTTTAATAAGTCCCAGAGAGTTTAATATATCAATAAAATTATATTTTCTTGACAAGTTAAAAAATTTTTTTAAAAAAGGCACTTCAAACACTGCATTTTCTAATCACTTTGCCTGGCACCCTGAAACCCTGCTGTGTGCCAGCAGCACCAGCCCCAGGCTCCTGACAGCAAAGCAGCATTCCAAGGGGCAGCAGTACATCCTTCACAGACCCTCGGTGCTGGAAAAGGAGACACAGTTATGTTAAAGGACCACATGAACACAATGAGGGACTGCAAAGTGATTCAGGAGCACAGACTCTTTAGATGGAGGTTACCAATATTAGAAAGCTCCAGAGCCTAAGACTTCTCACTGGCCCTGTTTAATTAAATGGTAGAGGCAGTTTTTGGTATTTCAAAGACTTGCTTCTCTACAGCCTTAGAACTTATCCCAAAGTGGCAGTGGCTTCTAACAATGTCCTGCTATTGAAAAATCCAAGTCTTCATTGATTTTTCAAGTTAATTTGGATGTTCTGTACATGTTTGGGATGGTTCAGCTTTTGAATTAACATCTGGGGAAAATATGTATGAAAGATCAGTTCCATGACTGCTTCTTCATAGGAGCAACAGACAAATATGGAAATCTTTCTCTTGACACTGAATATGACTGTAGAGCCAAAAATATGTCAAGATATTCTATCTTGAAAACAGAGCAGAAGTGGAATACAGATTTGAGCTTGCAAAGGATGAAATGAGCAGATGTTCTGTCAACAAACTGATCACTGTACAACAAATTTTAAAACAAGTGGAACCAAGACATTTACCACATTTTTACACAAATCAGTTTTTCTTCAAGCTCTAGCTGAGAGTGCTCTCATGAGCATTATGTTTTTTAACACAGAAAATTTAAAGAAAAAAGGCATTTTAAAAGCCAGATTTATTTTAATTCTAAGGTTCTGTTTAGAGGCAATAAGGTTCTCTTCTATAGTCAATATTGTCTTCTGTTGCTGAGTTAGGTAAATTAGTGATTTTTATACCAAGTAGAAATACTATCATCATGTAAAGACATCATCCAAAATGTTCAAGTCTATACATGTTAAAGGGAGTGGAGAATTGTAGTTTGGACACTTTCCACTAGCTTCCAAACTGTTCACTCTGTGACCCTGCATTAAATCTACCACAGCCCTTCAACACCTTGAAGTAATCGTTACAGTCTCCCTCTATGCCTGCATCTGCTGCCATAGGTTTTCAATAAGAATATGCACAGAATTTTCTGCAGGATTTTAAAGAGGCTTAGCAAACAGGTGAATTATCCAGCCTATCTCCAAAAGAAAATTAGCCCAAGCTTTTGACTAATATCCAAACAGATCACTTGAGGTCCTGAACTAGGAGAATACAACAGCTAAACTTGGCACCAACTAAATGCAGTATCTTGTCTGCATTTAGTAAATGGAAACTGGTAGACACTTGTATTGCACAAGTAGATAGTCTATGTGCCAAGCAATATACCTAGGCTGTCTGACAAAAAATACACCAGGACACTGAAGGACTTCTTAGCCTATATTCTTGTGTTTTTGAGAAATTTCACACCTTGCAGTTGATCGCCTCTGTAACCAAAAATACAAAATTTACAGGATACTGTGTGCATCATTGAGGTAGGAGCCAGATAGGGTGCTAAATTTACCACAAGGCAGTTGAGCTATTTATTGAAAATGGAAGCTGCATACACAGGTAAATGTGCCATTTCTACTTATGAGTACTGTAAATAACATAAGATTACATTTTTACAATGATGGACAAGAAAAATCAGCAGGACATGTTTTTTCCTTAGAAAGTACTCTTTTATCTTTGAATCCAAACTAACACAAAATTAAGATCCATTAACCATTAGTAACAATTAGCTTTTTTTATTGCAGACAGTTATTAGTCATTCATAGTTCTAATAAAGAAGGTATTATTATACAGATGTCTAGCAATCTGATGATCACATTTAAACAATAATTTGAAAGAAATATACATTCAACTGATTATTTTTATAAACTGGCATTCCAATTATTACTTACTCACTGACAATTATGCACTTTACTCTCAGCATGTATTGTGAATTTACTCTGTAGTCTTGTCTCTTTACCAGGATTTTTTAAAACTTCTGTGTAGTGATATTTTTAGAGCACATCACAGAACCACAGAATGGGTCAGGTTGAAAGGAACCATAGTGGGTATATGGTCCAACCTACCTAAAGCAGAAAAATCCTAGAGCACAATTGCAATTGCACAAAATGCAGAATTAGGCCATTCTTGACTATCCCCACTGCAGGAAACTCCACAACCTGTCTAGATAATCTGTTCCAGTGCTTGGTCACTGGCACAGTTGCGAAGTTCTTCCTCATGTTCAAGTGGAACTTTCTGGGCATCATTTTCTGCCCATTGCCTCTGTTCTATTGGTTGGCACCACCAAGAGCCTGGCTCTATCCTCTTGACACCCTCCTTTAGATTTATCTACATTAATGACGTCCCCTCTCAGTCATCGATTTTTGAGGCTAAACTGGCCCTGCTCCCTCAGAACTTTCCCTTTAAAAACTTGGATAGTCAGAAATTATTATAATACCTACACAAAGATTGACTAATTTCATAATATTTTGATTGTAATCTAACAGTTATATTTTTGTCATGTACTGGCGGTCCTTATTTGATATTTGGGTAAACCTTGTGCCAGTGTGAACAATCAGTATGCTGGCAGCCATAAAAGCTTATAAAAATGAACAACACTACACTACAAAATCAGAAATCTTGTTGAAAATATTCTCTTTGAAACAGTCAGAGATCTGGCCTTTTATATAAAACTCCCAGTGCATGAAAGATGGAGGTCTTCCAGTGCTGCTTGCTATACTTTTGTTTTAGAATTAAGGGACATTAGAGCTGGGAAAAAAGCACAAAGGAAAACTTTCTGACTTTATGAATGCTTAAAGAGAATGCTTTCCTTAACCTATCCATATAATTTTAAGAGTCATTATAGGGAATGTTGCCAAGAGGGCTGTCCTTCAAATTTGAGTTGACACTCCATTATTTAAAAAAAGTTGATCCACTCTCCTGTCCCTTTCATATCAAGTAACAGTACCTTTCATATAAACCATTAATACATTCAGCCCTGAGAAAGCCTGGTATCTAATTCTGTGTAGGGAGGATGTCAGCTAGAAAAAGGAGCTGATGATTGCTGAAGGTCTAAGTAAAATCCTCTAAAGAGCAGATTTTCTTAAAGTGTTCTAGCTTTATGAACGAGTTTGAGAAAAGCTGGAGGAAGTTTGGTTACACATTAAGTGTTGTACGTTGATGAATTGGTGCTCTAATATTTTCTTGTTATGCTCATAGTTAATTACCTATCACATGCTTGCTATAGCAACACGAGGATAAAAGGCAGTGGGAAGATGGAAGGTGATGATTTTTATCTGTCATTCATGATGTAAACACATGCATTGCACTACTTGAATCCAAATGCAAAGGAGAAAACGAGTGATATTCTGCCCTTCAGCAGTGTTAGAAACACTGGTCAAAGACAGACATTCAGCAATGCCTCCACAAGCAAGAGATGTTAACATTTAAAAAGTATTGAAAGACATGCATATGCCAGGTTGAAACCATGAGTCATGACAGCTCTGAAATGGAGTAATCCCAATGCCCACCCACTTTTTTTACAGTGGGCACAAAAAAGGGATTCCAGGAAGCTCCTGTTCTCCCAGGATGTGTCCTTTTAGAGCATGCAGATTACAGAGGAGTAGAGAAGCAGGGTCTGCAGGACGGGCCCTTCTTGCCCAGAGGGCAGACATGCCATGCTGCTCTGGGCAGGGTCCCAGGGGCACCCAGGCCCTGCCTTCCCACCTGCCATCCTCAGAACACACAGGATGGTAAGGACAGGATTTTCCCTTTGGGCTCCTGGGCTGCACCGGTGGCAAACAGGCATGGATGCATGTCCAGACAGGGAGCTGATGCCAGCTGTATTTTGTCAGGCCTGGCGTGGCAATCCCGGCCTCAGGCAGGGGCAGTGCTCTGTGGGGCAGCTCTGGAGGAGCAGGCCCTGCTCCTGCCGCCCTGGTCATGGAAGATGTTAATGGCAGTGCAAAAAGTGTTCTGTGACACTAAACACAGAAAAGTAGAAGTTTATTATGAGTGCATGCAGTAGGGGATTCACCTCAGAGTGCTGCAAGTTGGGGAAAGAAAGTCTTTCACTTCTGAAGAAGTAGGGAATATGTTGGAGAAAAGGTTGGTAAAATATTGCCAGCTGATTTCTGGTAGAAAGTCTGATGGCTGTAGTTAAATGAATTCAGTAAATATTTACCAAAATCATAGTATGTTTCAGTCCAGCTTCCACTGAGTTATATATCTCTGGCATCCCCACACAAAATGCACAGACTTAGTTCTATTATTCTACTAATTCATCAGTCATTTGTAATCCTGCAAAGTTATTTTTCCTTTTCATGGTTCAAATGCAGAATGCGAATTAATCACCCTGTTAGGTTAGCTATGCTGCACAATTACAGGATTAGTACAGGATTAGTTAGTTAGAGTCCATTGTGGTAGAATTAAAACTCTTTGGAAAAGTTGGAAGTTAAAACTACTACTTCTGCCTTGGCTTTGAGTGACCATTTTTATTTCATTTTTCAACACAGTCTACAAGTCAGTAACTACCATGTTATTCAACAGGAAAAGATGAGCTAATTAAATGCTCACACCCTTATTTCCCCTCCTTTTTTTTTCTGTGGAGATGGAAAACCTTAAAAAAGAAAGCGGAGAAAAAGTTGTCTTGAAAGTGAGAATAATAATGATGAGCCATTGTATGGTAGTCTAGAGCTAGGTAATACACAGGCATAGGGGAAATGGAGTGCTCTGGATCAAGCCAAGAATTTCTGAAGGTCTGGGTTTTGGGTTTTGTTTTTGTTTGTTGTTTGGATTTTGGGGGTTTGGTTTTTTTGTTTTGTTTTTTTTTTTAATGTGGGCTTTTATTGTAACTGAATTTCTTAAATATTAATTCATTTTGTTTCGAATGTTTATCCAGCTGTATGTTTTCTTACTATTTAACAGCTAGTATCATACTTGAAAAAAGCATCACAGAAAATTTAATGGATGGGAAATTTGATTAATTTTCAATAGAGATATTTTTATAACAACCTCCTGAGGTATCAATAAATTTATTTGTGCTCTTTTACCCCTAGCCTCATGATCACCATTGTCATTCATTTTACAAAAAGAACCCCTACCTGCTAGCAGTGGTGCATCCAGCTTCTGCAAGGAGGTAGAAAAGCAGGTAGCTAGCTTTTTATTTTTCTGAAATATGCCATTTTATTCTTGGATGATGTCTGGCTGTGGCCTCCAAATTCAAATTAGACACTACTGCACTGTAGCTTGAGCAGGAACTCACAGGGGAAGGTAACGCAAACTACTGTATTCCAAGGCTTATTTTCACCCATTTTAACTTCCAGGGGGAGGAAATGCATGTTCAATTTGTTATTTCTCATTCTTAATCTTAGATCAATGGTGCGTTACTTTGGAAAAGTTGACAAAAATAAGGGGAATCAGTTCTGAGTGACAATGTTGTGAAAAATTTACATATTTCAGTTTTACGGAAGTGTTGTGACCTTTTTTTGCTCTCCTGTATCTCAGAAGTATTTGGTGTTAAAAGTTCAAGCTTGTCATGCACTTAATCCTTGATGAGAACAAGTGCATGTGGCATGTCTGAACAGATTGATTTAGAAACAGAAAATATCCTTTTATTCCTATCCAGAATGGAAGATAATTAAGCAGTTCCAGATGCCTGCATGTGGCATCTTTAGCAGACATGAGCATATTCCTTTATCCTCACCAGTAATTCTATTCTGGTTTGCCCTAAGCTTAAAATGAGAAGGAGGGGGAAAGAAAGTTGACTTTCCTTTGTGTTGTGTCACTTACCAAAAATTTATTCATATTTTGCACATTTTTTTATTACTGAAATATATTCTAATTATAATATATGTTTACCAGAATACTTTTATGTTATTTTTTTGGGGCAGCAGTGGGACTACACCAAATCAAGATATTTTTTAATGCCTCCTGAAAGCATAACTTGAGATATGTATTACTCCCAAAACTCTGACTTGATACAGCACTGTGTGTGAAAATGATTAGTCTTTAAACCTGGAGGAGGACTGTGGATCGACTGGAACCAAATCTGTTAAAACAGATTTCAGAAGCACTTCTTGTTCAATATAACTCTGCTTTAGTATAGCTCTGCATTTAAAATGGAAAAAGAAAGGAAGAAAATGTCAAAAATTGAATTCTAAATTATGTACAATATTGAATTTACAGAAGAGGTGATGGAATCATTTATACAGAATTAATCAAGCATTTTCACATTTCTAGCATGAAGTTTTCTTGCCATGAAGGATTAAACCTGGGGATTAAACTCTTGCAAACTTTTTTCGAAGAATTTAGGTTTCTTTGGGGATCACTATCTAGTAGGCATGACATTTTCTGATTTCCAGCTGCAGAACTGGTTTTCTTCCTGTCTGTTGTGAGTAGGCAATTTTGGTTCTCGGGATACTGGGCTCCACACCTTTCTCAAAATCCCATAATGACTTGACATGAAGAAATGGATGAAGTTTCTTCTTGTATCTGTTTACAGATTAAAAGAGTAGAGCAAGAGATTTTGTATGACCTGTTACTGGGTCCTGAATTAAGTTATTCAAGTTCTGACTTTTACTAGTCATTCTAGTTCTGACTTCTAAGCATACCAAATGACACATATCTTTTAGTGTATTTATTTTTCTTTTAGATGACAGCTGCTTCTCTGGTTATATTTCATTCACTTCGCAGTCAGTGATAAAAGTCTGTGCCAGCTGTCAACATAGTATGTTCCCATAGAACCAATCCGGAGGGGGAGTAACTGTTTCGTCCACACTTCAGTTTTTCACGTCCTTTACTTCCAAATTTGTTGACCCCACTACAGTGTCATAGGACAGCTATTTTTTTTTGTTTTCCTCACTGCTCTCCTTGGGAGAAAAAAATGTGCGGTTTGCATGACGGACCTACAGTGATCTTCCAACAGATAAGACCTAAAAGAATCCAAAGCATGAGGAATCCTTGGCCCCTATTGCAAGGATGTCTTGTCAGTATTGTAAGGAAGTAAATTAATTTTATTCTTCACTGACATTACAGCAGTTCAAAATTTTCTTTGCAATATGTGACAGAAAATACCTTCTCATATATTTTCATTAAGTAAACTGCAGCACAAATGTGCTGAGTGCAAGGATGTTTTCTCAAGTTAGAGGAAACATAGGGATGATTATGTGTGCCCAAAGTAATGATTTCATAGAACAGTCTTGCCTAATAGCTTCTTCATCAGGACAATTGGAGTATATGTTTGGAATGAATACTGTGTAGTACACTGGCTATTCTGTTTATTTGCAGGCTGTAATGAAATGTGGTAGAAAAGAAAAAAAATGGCTGCTGTTTCTTCTGGTGATTAGCATTGCTCCTACTTATTTGTACGGATTACTTTTATATGAATAGAAAAAGAAGTGCCGCAATATCAGTAGGTATTCCTAAATACTCAAGTGTGCTATAAATGTAACCATCCCTTTTATATTTAAATTAGGTATTTGATATAAATCAACAAAGCTCAGTGGTGAAAACTGACAACTCCATGCATAATGCTGTAAAGAGAATGATTTCTCAAATATTTACTGCATCTATAATTTTTTTACATGCTGGCAGAAAAAATACCAACTGAGTAGCCCATGCATGTATATTTTATCTATTTTATAATTTGTGTCATTTTAATCCTCATAGTACCTCATTTTTTTCTTCCAGTAGACTAAATAAGAAATCTATGATTACTTACAGAGTCCTTAACAATGGGAGACTCTATTAAGCATGCAGAGAAAACAAATGCAGCCCATGAATTTAATTCTAGTTTTCATTATCTTTTATTTGTGTATCACACCCTAAAGCTGTCGATTTTATTCTCATATTCATCTTTCTAGTAAAATGTTTGGAGGCAGAGGGGAATGTGCTGAACAACTGAATTATTGATTCACTTTATGTAAGAAGAAATTCCTGTATTTTAAAAATTCTAATGTTTTAAGTTACTAATGTATTTTTCCAATATTTGTAACTCTGGAAATGTCCTAATTCTTGATGGTACATTGTCAAAGTACAGTAAATATTTTATGTAGGGTACAGTATCATAAAGTGAGAAATCTCAATAGCAAATGTACCAACTTTAGCATGGCATCTCAAATTCTGTTAGGAAATGTTTCATGTCAGCATGGTGGTGTATTTGGCCTCTGTTCAACCTCTTGCAAACCATTAAGAACACTCTTTCCCCCTTCTTTATGTAGTTTGCTTCTTACACTTTTTTCCCCTATTTGCCCGAGAGATAGCTTGGCATAGTTGCAGAATCTGGCTTCACGGAGGACCTGCTTTTTGTGGTTTTAAGCTGCATTGACTGAAGCAAAGAAAAGCTGAATGGCTTGCCTGAGGTTGGCTCACTGGGGATTAGAACCAAGAATCCTCTTGCTCACAGCCGTTTTTCTCTAAGCTGGAAACCTCACTGCCTTCATATTATTCCAGCAAAGCAAGGGGCATAGCTTATTTAGTTTATTTCTAATGGTTTACATTCCCTTTTTCTTCGTTCAGATTTTCAGAGATTCTTTTTCCCAGTCCATCTTATTTTTGGACATCAAACACAAATCCTTCTTTGGGTTCATATTTCATTTTTGTTTTCAGGGTATGTGGTACATAATAACATTCACAAATCAGTCTTCTTCTTAGTATATTTTCCTGTTTATCAATGGGTAACTTCTTCAGTGCTCGGTTCTGATAAGGAATTGTCAAAACACCTATCATAAAAGAACACCCCCAAAACAGGATTTCTCATAACCTGTGATACTTAGTAATAAGTATGACCATCTGCATGTATACACACACACCCTCACAAATGCATGTATTTATACATGCATGTTTGCACACTTGTACTCATGCACAATACTGTATTTTAAAACGCAAGTTTTATGTAATGGTCAATGATTATACCACATTTTAGGAAGTAAGGCTCCAATAAAACTCTTTTGTTTCCCCAGTACCAAGCCATAAAGCTTCTGGCCAATGACAGAATCCCTAGAAGTTGTAGGCCTTCTAGCAATGAGTCTAATGGATTTCCAAGCTATAGGGTTTACAATAATTCCCCATAGCAGTCTTCCCTCTTACTAACAAAATCTCCAGTGCTGGAAGTGTGCTTGTAAAATAGTATATGCTGAAGCTGTTAGAATTTAGTGCCCAAACTGTGGCAGAGCAAATTTTTCTCATAGCTCTTTTATTCCATAATTTTACTGGTAATGTTATTGTCACAGTTGTTTTCCCAATTCTGAATGCATAATTAAAGTGCAGTTTTCAGATCTGGTGGTAGAAGACACACTGGCCTTGAGGGATTGGTAATTATGAAGAGATTCCTAATCTATTATACATGACAGTAGGAAGAGGCAGAAATAAGGAGTAAAAGGTAAAGGACAATAACCTAGAGTCATCTGGGAACAGGCAGGGAAGTACACAAGGTTGGTGTGTGGCATGCAACAATTCCTTGCCATCTTAAACAAAAATATATTAATGGAATAAAAAATAAAGTAAAATGACTTCTACCTTTCTTTTTTCCTCCCCCTGCATAAACATAGAAGGGCTTATGTGTTGAGATGACTTGTTCTCCTGGGCAGAGAAAGAAAAACATGTATCACATGCCATATTTCAGTCACATTTCTGTATCTATCAAGTGGTAATCATGCTATAAAACCTAAACCAAGGAAAAAAACAATATTGTCTTGATTGAAAAAAAAAAAAAGGCAATAATTTTAGTAGCTTTGGAGATAGACCATTCTGTAATCGTGAAAAATTTCTTTAATGGGTGTCTCCACATTACTAAGTCTAGAAGTACCTTCAGTTTCTTTGGCCCTCTCATGTTGCCCAGCCATTTCTAATTTCTATATTGAAGGGACTAATGAGTTGACCTTTTGCTTCATGAGCTTGTTCTACATAAAAATTACAGGTAAATTCACAGATTAGGTGGAAGCTGAAATGCATTTTTCACAGTTTCCTCCATCACAATCGTAAGGGACAGGCTTTTGAAGAGTATCACATTGCAGTGAGTCAGGTGACTCCCATGCAGTGTCGGAGACCTCTTTTAAATGCTTAAAAATATTCCCAAGGATTCTTTAGGTCACTAGGAAATTTCTTAACAAATCAAAGAAAGGAAACAGCATAGGAACATGCCTAATTTGTTAATAATTTAGAAAATTGCCGTCATTCAGACCAATTCAAGTCTACTCCAGCTTGTGAGGCTTAAGGGAGACCAGATGGTGGTAGTACATTGGAAGGTATCCAAAATTGCTTTTGAGTTAATTGATATAGTGGAGAAGAGATCTCTGAAGAAGTATATATCCCCAGGTAGTTGATTGCTTTGGAATTCCAACAGAGAAGAAATGTGTCAAAAATGAGAAAGGAAACATAAGTTATTGAGTGGTTTTAACTTAGATTTAGCCCACTAAATTATCAGACAAACATACATTAAAAAAAAATAAATAATTTGGTAAATAAGGAAAAAGTGGACATTGCAGAACTAGAGGGAATTGAGAAAATAGCCTTTAGTTTTTATGTTTTGTATTTGCACTTCATTTCCTTTGTCTTACTGTATAGAAGTAGAAGACTTATTTTTAATTTGAACCAGTAAATTTCAATCAGAATGGCAACATTGGACCTTCTAACAGTCTTTTGTTACCTACTGCTAAATAAAAGTGTCCATGTACTGAATTAGAACTGCCACTAAAGGTTGTTTAAATTCTCTATAAAAACAGATCAAATGAAACTGGAAAAGTAATTCATAGTTACAGTGAAATGGAAAATTAATATTGAACTTTAAATCACAGAGAAATCAGGATCTATATAGTGAATATTCACTCTTCTTTTAGGCTTCCTATTTGAACACCTGCAATGTGGGCAGAGTCTTAGAATTATTTAGCTTGGAAAAGAACTCTATGATCATTGAGTCCAATCTTTAATGCGTATCAGACATTGAGTATGATCTTTGGTAGCTTATCTTTATTTTTTTCTCCTTTTTTTTTTCTGTCTTCTTCATTTTCTTTCTTTCATTTTTCTTTTCCTTTTTCCTTTTTTTTCCTTCAAATATATGTAATTAAGTGTATTTAGTTCTTAACAATGAGATAAATCCTTCAATATTTTTATTAATTTCATGTTGGAAATATTTCATCGGGAGACAGCATTTTCTGTGCTTTTCTTTCACATGATGTCTTTCAGTCTTTTTAGTGTGCATTCCATTAGAAGAGCAGTCAATGTGACCTTCTTCTACAGGGTTAATAAAGAATGCATAGTTTCATAAGCCTGATTCAATTTCCTTAATGTGAGCACACTGAATAAGTGACCATTATAGTATTTGTCTGGTTTTCTGTGCTTCAGTGTGCAGTTACCAACCTTTTATATGAATGACCACATCTGGTGTGCATTTGGCCACGTAAGGTGAGACAAAAGCAAAATAGATTTTCCTTAGTACTAAATCAAATTTCCACACATTGTATTCTCTAATGTGGATCTAAAATGTATCAAGTCATATATTATTTAGCTGTATTGCATTTTGTGCTTTTTCTAATTCCATCCCACATTCCCAGTTTTAATAAATGCATGAGTAGATGCAATATTTGAGCATTATATCTTAGAAATTCAACACTTTCAACAGATTCTACGAACTTCAAAGGATTTAATATTAGTATCATAAAAGGTCTTTTGAAGAATAATACTGGAACACAAGAAAAATGACTGCCTGAGTGTGCCCTATCATTTTGAAAGTGTTTTATTGCTTTAATTTCCTGTCTTACTAAAGTAACAAGCGGCATAATAGAAGATATACTGTAACAGAGTTAGCAATTTATTAGAAGGCCTGAGCTGGTTGAGGACTTTATGTGATGTGAAAAAGAAATCCTCTATTTGGCTGAAAAATGGAGACAAACTGCAACATTAATGTTGCAGCAGCTTTAAATGGAGTACTGTCTTTGACTGATAAGTTGCTTCTAGAAGCCCAGTATGTTTGAATAGGATAAATCTGTAAATATAGTTCTCACTCAGTCCCTGTTGTGAGTGGATAGCCTCCTGGAAATCTAATGCTATTTCATCCGTGAGTTGTGTATGAGATGATGTTGCTATTTGGATTCCATGTAACAAAGGCAGTGTTGCAGCTATATTCATAGAATCCTAGAATAGCTTGGGTTCAAAGGGGTCTGAAGGATCACCTAGTTCCTACTCCCTGCTGTGAGTGGAGAGACACCCTCCACAGACTGGGTTACACAAAGCCCCATCAAGCCTCTTCTTGAACACTTCCCAGGTTGAGGTATCCACAATTTCACTGGGCAGAACATGTATGTTTCATTTATTCATTATACTTCCACATAAGTGACAACTAATTCTGGGCTTTGGCGATCTGGTATAGTCAAAGTTTAGGCTATGCCAAGTTTTTAAAGTTTTTAGCTATTGGCTATAACATTCATGCTGGAATTCATTTCACACAAAGCTGAAAAATCCATTTCAAAAAATTATAGAAATTGAAGATATGACAGTAACTAACCTGTAAAATTATGATGCAATATGAATTCAAAAAGCAGTTATTTCCCTGGAAGGAGCAGAGGACTATTGGGTTGCTGTTTACAGTGTGCATAGCAAGATATGCCAGTGTCTGTATGCTTGTGATGGAGTTCCATGTTTATCACTGCAGAGCAAAAAGTACAAGAATCACAAGAGTTTCTTAATCCCACTACAGTTCTGCCACTGAAGGATTACAAAACAGCTGGTTGTAACAGATTGCTTGGTATTGCCAGAAAACAAAACAGAACAAAAATATGTAATAATGTGTGGGCAATGCCTTTGAAACAACATAAAATACAGTTTAGATGGAGATTTTATTGATAACATTGTTTTTGGTGGATTGCACACTGTGTGAATCACTTAGAGATTTTTTTTTAATTTCTTATATTTGATGGATTATTGAACAATGCTACTTCTGTTTTGTTTTGTTTTGTTGGGTTTTTTCCCATTGAGACACTCCTAGTTATGTTTTAAGAAGGACAAATAGTGTAAATCACATAATAGAAATCTAACCTTAAAGGTTTATGTATTGAATTAGTACCTTGGACACCTAGGGGCTCAAGAAAAAGCCCAAATATTACTGGTATCCCCTATGTTAGTCTTTGAAAGAATAATGATTTGCAAGGCTTATTGCTTACTGAAGCACAAAAGATTTCCTCTGGGCTTGCCACAGACAATCCTCAGGCACGTTAGAGGAGTCAACTAGAGTTAGTTCAAAGTGAATTACTCTGTTTTAATCATGGTGACTTTACCATCTCAGTCATGGCAAGAAATATTGTCAGTATTTTTTTCCTTTTAAATGACAAGTTTGGTCACTTTTTTAAGGCATATTTTAGAGTGTTTGTGAGATTTATAGATTCAACAGCTCTTCAAAGACCTTCTGCCTTGCTTTACAACCCTGAAATTTTCTATCGTGTCTATTTCATCACCTTGAGGCAGTTCTAAGTTAAAATATGTGGAGATGTTTTACAACTGAATGAGTTCTTAGTATGATATATAACCAATTATATAGCTATAATGAGTCCAAATTTGAAAAAGCAAATAAAAAATGTTGCACTAAGGATTACTAAGGACTAACATTACCCGCTCTTCATTTATTTGCAAATAAGAAACAGGTATATAACCACAGTATTCACAAATATTACTATCAATAAATTTTAAAATTCAGCACTTTGATTACTTTAATATTTAGCTAATTAACTTTGAAACCTTGGAGGATTTTATGCATTTTCCAAAGTCAGTGCCAATTTCATAATTACTTCGATCACTTCCTAAACTACTAAGTTTATCAGGATACTAAATAATAATCAATGAACAAAAAATGCGAATCTGGTCCTTTATCAATTTTTTTTTTCCCTCAGCACACTTGAGACAGATTTCTGCCGAGATACTTTTCCTTTTCATAGTGTAGCAGATTAATTACTGAATCTTGCAAGAAAGATTCAACTTTTTTACGATCCTTTTCAAGAGGTTAAAGAACCATCTGGACTTGACTCTGAATTTTGTAAAGAGTAAATCAATAGACTCTATGGTTATACAATCACTCCTGTAGTTTTTTGTTAATAAAGGTTATAAAACTACTGATGATGATGGTCTTTACCCTTAGCCCTTCCTGTATTTATGTCTCTGGTCCAATAACCAGAGGGATCATGGAGGTGTGGTTTATCTTCATTTTAGCCCTCTTGATATCATTTTAGTCCAAAAGGGAAATCAAATGAGATACAGAAGATGCTAAACTTGCAGAACTCTCAGGTCATTAGAAACTAATTAGAAACAGCTTATGGATTTCAATGATCCTTTAGGTAAGATGTGAGAGGGGGATCAAAAAACATTTAACATCTTCATTTCCTCTTTCTTTCCAGACAATGTGGTAGTGTGTGACAGTTTCTGACTTATTTATTGCTGTTGCTTTTTTTACAATATAAACCTGTATTTTGCAGAGTAGGTGAAGTGCAAGAAAATACTGAGATACTAATGTAGAAAATAGGTCTTTTCACTACAACTTCATTAATTATTATTCAAAAGTTATGATTTTCTAAATCAATAAACCCCAAATATCTACCTAAATTACAGCCTTTGTCATGCATAATCTATATTAAAAGAAAGATGTGTTAAGAGAAACTTTAGGGATATGAATTAGTAATAGCCACACTGTTAATATTAACAGTTTTATGCAAGTTGTTATTCATCCCCAGGTTTAGGATGCGAAAGTCTAGGAAGTTTGTGAATCTTAGAATCATTTCTGCTGTTACATCTCAATGTTTTCATATGAAATAGCTTTCTTCTCCTGGAGCATGAATCATTTTGTAACAATATAGCTACCACAGATGTCCAGAGACTAAGCTGGGCTTTTCTCATAAAGTCTTTCTACTGTGATTTGGAAGAAGTACTTGCCTTTTCCCAAAAACACACAACCTCTTTAGCTTGAGAATATCTGTGAGGAAAACTGCTGACTATAGATGTCACTCACTGACATTAAACCTAATACTTTGACCTGTCCATCTGAGCAATGCTGACAAAACTGAAAATAAACAGTTGTAGCTTGGACAAAGTTGACTCTTTTTAGCACAATAGAACTTCTAAATGCTTGTGTACATGTTTGAGTCTAGCTGGAGCCCTTGCAGTAGAATTAATTCTCTGTGGACAAGGCTGAAATTTTGATATTCCAGCTAGCCAGTCCTGCTTGTTGGGAGCTACAGAATAGTTTATATTCCAAGTTTTGTCAATGAGTATACCTAGGATTCCTTTATTAACTGTTAATAGTTCTGGGATAGGAAGTATAAAAGACTTCGGGAAAAAAAATCATTTTCTGAGGTATTCTTCTATGTTTATGCAAATTTTAGCTACATTTTCATGCCCCCTTTTCATGTTACTCTGTTGACTTACAAAAATTTCTGGAGCATGTCTAGTCTGTCTTTTGCAAACATCTCAGTCATTATTTGTCTTGCACTTCCATGATCTGACCTTTGACTAAAGATATCTTTTTTAAAATGAGGGACTTTTAACTTATTCTTCTCTTTAAAAGCCCTATCCTTGTTTTTGTAGCACTCTTTCTCTTAGAGCAAATGTTCTGTATCTCCAGACACTCCCTTCTTCCCAATCAATCTTGACACAAATGGCTTCATTCCCAGGATTTTTTTTGGGATGGTTATTCTTTGGTTGTTGGAGACCAGTTCCTAAGGTTAACAGTTCCATTATGCATGTAGACTGAAGAATATGTGTTACAACCTGTCTGCAAATGCTTGATCCACATCAAAAGAGAATTTCAGACTTACATGTTTTTATAGACTGATTCCCTAAATCATTCTGGTTTTCAGGCATTTTTCAGTAAAAATTCATGAAGTCTCATCTTTTAATGCATGTAATCCAGTATTCTCTCTCCATTAATGAAAAGCCTCAGATGTCTTACAAAATGAAAAACATGCAATAATTTAGCTATTATAAACAACAATTACTGGTTATTTTCATTGTATTTCATAATTTCATTCTCATTCATCTTTATTAAGACTTCTGCAAATATACAAAACGTTTGAGTGTCTCAACTATATTAAAGTTGTCTCTAAAAGGACACTATAGAAAGATTATTTCAATATTTAGACAAATACTTTCAACATAACAGTAGCTCCCAATACTTTCATGTAGTATTAATGATGCCAAGTTAGAGGTGACAGCAAACAAATGTTTATTATGTATCATTTGGGAAGCTGAGAAAATCCCTCATGTACAATGCTGGATGAATAAGAACAGTATGGGAAAAAATACCAGCCCCAGTACAAGGGTTTTTAATTAATCTGTTGAACTCTATGACATACAATATGATTTGAGAACAGTAAATATTTTAGTCACGGTTTTCATCATCTGAATTAGTGCTGGACTGGAATGCCCCAGATAATGAAAGAGCATATTTCTGGCCACCTGCTTGGAGGTTTCTGGGCAGTACATCCCATGCATAGTACCCTTCTTATGAAAGTTTATTATTTTAGGAATGGCAGTAAGTCCCTTTATATAAGTGTAGCGTGAAATTAATGCAGAGTCAAAGGCAGTACTGTGGTGTTCTGGTTTCCTCAATCAATTAGGTGTGGAAAAATAAGAAGGGACTGGCCCCAGAAATCTTTGGAATGAAATGCAGATGTATGTGAAGGGACCACATAAATGGCACCACCTAGCAGAGTTCATCAGTTTGTTCCTAGTACCTAGTGCTTTTATCTATACAACAGCTCACTGCACAAAGTATTGCTGTATTTTCATACTTGTGCTAACTTGTCACTGGCTTACTTGTCATTGGCTCCATGAACTGTCTGGTCTGAAACCTTAAAGAGACAAGTGGCAGATAAGTGGGAGAGTTTTTACACCTACATTTAAAAACACCAAGGAAAAGGAGAAATTTCTTCACCTGGGTACATTTAAAAAATAATAAAGAGTAGTTCAGGTATGCATGAGCATCAACCTGAGGATGGCATAAAATGGAGTGTGGCTTTAATTTAAAGAGACACTTTATGGGTTTGGATTTTTAATAAGGCAAATGTGATAGATATGATCTGTAAGGACTTCAAGACATTTGATGTATTGCCTCAATGTAAATGATCAGTAAAAATGGGATCAGTAAAAAAACAATAAAATGGTGAAGAGCTGGCTAAAGAAAGCTATCATTTGTGCTATAAAGCAGAAGTATGAGTTTGAAGTAAGGTTATTAGTGTATTTTTTTAGGATTAATGACATTCATGGATATTATTCTTCAACCTAATCTGTCCTTCTTGTATAGTTCATAACTAGGTATTACATTGCTCTCTTACTAATCTTTGTTGTTCCTTCATGTTCCCAAAATGCCTCTTCTGTGTAGTTTCCCTTGGTTATGAGTGGCCACTTCTATGCTATTTTTTTTTTCAGAATAACTATAATATTTTATCATCTAATGGAAAGCTTATTTTTATGTATTTTGGTGTGATTTTTTCCTTTGGTACATTTTTTTAGTATGACATGTCCTATATGTGTTCACTGGGCATCCAAGAGTTGTTTTGGACTCAGGCCAATAAAAAAATTTATTCTGGCCCTCTACTTCAACTTAGCAGCAACTAAAATCTTGGCATTACAAATAGCCAGGATGGAGTGGAGGGAGTAAGTAAGAAGTAGGGAATATAGAGCTCAGTATATAATGGTAAGTTACAATAGCTACTGCAGGCCTAACTCATGCTGACATGATTGGATTCACCAAAAGCTACAACCATATCAAATTAAAAGAACACTAAAATGTAGGAGTTAAAATGGGTGGTTCCTCTCTCTCTTCAGCTTGACAGAATAGTAATTAATTAGTCCTTTCTTCAGAGGAGAGGACCACCGGGTTCTGAGTTCTTACAGTGGCAGTTTGATAGATTTACTGATATAACTCTTTCTGCTGTATCACACTGCAGAAAATAATAAATTATTGTGTGTCAGAGAGAGGAAGCATGAGTTACTTCTGTAAGAATGTAATCAAGAGATGAAAGAGGAGTAGTTGTGGGTTTCCAATCCTTGTATATCCTCCAGTGATTGTTTAAATGTAAAATGAATAAATAGTCCTGGAAGCACAGAGGAGGAAACAGAATTGTTCCAATCAATGAGTTCAACAATCATACTCATCTTTTTCTTCCTCTTCCATATTGCCATTTTCTATATATAGAGAAAAAAGATGCCCCAGTAATAATTTGGTTACTCTCCTTCAAAGACAAAATATGATTTTTAGTTTGGGCTAAAATACAGTCTCACCATATTTTGTGAGTGCTTTGGTTGTTGGTCAGTTGAGTTAGGGTGAAGGAGAATAGGATAAAGAGTATACTAATACTATAATTTGCTTCTGTTCTGGAAATATCTTAAATTAAAGATGTGATCCTTGTTCTCCTGAGAGTAGATCATTTATGCTTCTAATTTGAGGAGATGTTGTGGTTTTAACACCAGTCAGAAATTAAGCTCCAAAGAAGACACTCCCCTTTCCTCCCACGCCTTCTGCTAAGAGAGGGACAAAGGCAGAGACTTTGGGTTGAGATAACAATTTACTGCAATCAAAAAGCAATGGACTAAGAAGGGCACAGTAACAGCAGCCATATTAGTAACAGAAGAATGCACTCAAAACAATGCTTTACACATAAGAGGTGTTCACCTCAACTTAGCTCTCCAAGGCTGCAGACACAAAGACAAGATGGCAGTTGCAGCCAATAGGTTGTGTCCAAGTGGCTCCCAGGACAAAGATGGTAGCTGTTCCCACAGCCAACTCTCCTATCCCCGCGTGCAAGACAACAAAAAACAATGACGGACAAACCCCTGAAATCTCGACTGTCCGTGTCTGCTGTGCTGCTGCCTTGGATGCTCTACTCATGGCTGTTTCTGGCACCGGCATCACAGCTCAGCTCCCTTCAGCTTGGGCTGGACTCAGCTGGACGTGGGCTCGCCTTCTCCCTCAGTTCCACACGGTGCGTCTCACATCACTGCTGCTTTCCAACACCTTGCCTTGGAGCTGCATCTCGGAGGAACCGGTAGGGGATGGGCAGCCATAGCAGAGGACAGGGTCTGGAGGGCTGATCCTGGCAGCATTCCTGCTGGAGAGAGGAAGGCAAAGCTGCATTTCTGGGGGTGTGCTCACCTTTTCTTTGCCCTGAAACCACATCCCCCGGTGCTGATGCGCTCAGTATGGAATAGCAGCCTAATCATGCCCCACTATGGAATCAGGGGTGCTTCCTGAGTTGCAAATCTTGTTCTGCTGTATGCTCAAACACTTAAAGCTCCCAGTGAGGTTTCATAGTCATCTGTTGGCCTCCTGAGGTGTTTCTCTTTAAATTTCTTTAAGAGATCTTACAAACCTCATTTAGACTTCTGCATTTTACAAACCAGATACTGAAACTTAACAGTAGCACATAGGATCTTTATCTCTTTTTTGTCATGTGGAAGTTTTTATAGTGGCATTAATTTTTTTCATTTCTAGTGCCTTGAAATAGCTGTTTCAAATTACTAGTTGGTCTTCACACATATGATAGCTTTTATTTATCGAATTAATATTTTTTTTTTCTGCTGTTTGTCATATCTAATGTAAAATAATTCACCTTGTAGAGACCCATCTTTCTTACAATAGCTACATCCTATCCAAAATCATGACCTCTGATGGTTGCGATGCAAAGTTTTAAGACTTGGGGATTTTGCTTTGGATACAAACAAACCTTTTTTTCATGGAATTACAAAAAGTAGACCTTCACTTGATACCTTCAGAGTCAAGCTAAGTTCATTCACTGTTGAAAGACACTAATGCATTTAAAATTAGTGTAAACAGAAAAACTAAAATATCTGTTGACAAGAAAAATGACAGGTTGATCTCCAGGCTGGCAAGATACTGTCACATCACAATTTCTTGAAATTTAGGTTTCCTGAAATACATAGCTTTTGAAATAGCTTTTGTAAAAGTAAGATCAATAGATTAGATTGAACATAGAAAAGAACTTTGGTAAAAATGGGGAGGTTTGGGATTTTGTTTATCTTTTCTAAAAAGTATAATATGAAGTATTTCTCAGAGACATTAAGGAGTTATACTTCACAGATTTATAACTGTTACAGTAACTTTGTACATTGACAATGTCCAAAATTTCCTCCTGCTCTCTTTTTGTGTAATTTCATGTTTGTAGCATTTGGTCTTTCCTACAGGTCTTGCATTTAGTAGAGGATGTTGAGAAAGGTCTGTGGACTCTAAAAAAGTGTCAAAAAATAGATCTATTCAAAACTAGAAAAAATATGTTTTTATTGCCTGCAACTTAGAGAACCAGATTTGCCAGCTTGAGTGACCTGTACTGGCATTGTGTTTTTAGCATGTATTACGAACTGAACTGAAATTCTTATACTTCAGGAGATTCGAAGACTGTCATATACATTATCCACTCTTTCCAAGTATCTAGAATATATATTTCTGAGGTAAAAATTATCTTCTTTACTAATCTAAAATTTTGACAGCCTCCTTGTAATGTACTTATGCTCTAGGTGTCTGAATTCAATTTATAGCTGAGAGCAATCAGCTGCATAACTTAGTCTAATACAGCTTTTAATGAGGCCTCCAGAAATTATTCTTCTTGGAAGTAACTCAACAGATCATAATTTTTTTTCTATATGAACATCATAATTTTTACACAGGTTTTCTGTACAACTTGAAAATGCAGTGTATAAGAGTTAAACAATTTCTTCCCCATGGAAGAAAATAATCTGAAATCAGTCTGAAACTTTATATTATACTTTTTGTAGTCTTAAATATGAAGAAATACAGATTACTATTTTCTTTCATAGGAAACCATGTAGCAATCTTCGTTCAGTCTTGGGTTAATGTGCAGAAAAGCTGTTTGACTGTAGTAGAATAATACAACTTCCATCAATATTACAGTCATGTTTTAATTTGAAACTTATCTACTTAATTTTATTAGTGCTTATCTACTAAATGTTATTAGTATATTATCACTTAGTTATCATAGAACACAGCAGTTATGGTTGCTCCAGTATTTTACTTAGTATAACTAGGGTTGGTTTTTTTTTTTATTTTTCACATATCCATCAACTTTGCTTAACTGATGAAGCAATTTAAAAGGAAGCATTTGTTATTAATTATTGATCATACTTGGCCTTGTCTCTGTGGGCAGACAACCAGAACATTATGAGCAAAACTGAAAGTAAGAGGAATGTAGAACAGTCTTATTTTTCAAATTATCACAGAAATTCCTTCAATGTTAGAGGTGTATAAAACAACTGGTGTCTTGTATCTCATTTTGTCTATAAGTGGTATTTCAAAACATTTTAAGGAGTTAAAAATGGTAAAGAGCAAAGGAAAAGACAGAGATCCACAGATGCTGGAAGCTATTTTTCCCCTTGCAGGCTTCTACTTTTAAATTGGAGCTTCATAATTATGTAAGAGTTATCTCTGCAATTTAAGGGGTTTATTTGCCATTGATTCACATAGGATTTTCCACAGGTCAGCCACAGGAACAGTGCTGGGTCATGATGCATCTGCTTAAAGCTCCTGACACATCAAGAGCAAGATAGATGACTCTTGTCAGAGAGAAACATGTTGGACAACTGCTCCCTAAGGCTCTAGTGTTCATAGTAATTGCTAAATCATTTACACCATAAATTAGCAGGAGCAATATAGCTACAGTAAATGACTCACATATCTGCTGCTTTGTATTTACTTTAGAGAGATGGTAACTGTCAAGTTTCATAGGTGCTGATAAAAGCAATACGCTACTTTAATTAATCTTGTGTTACTTCTCAGTGTTCATATCTAGAAGAGATTCTCAGAAAAATACAGTGAAAAACACTTCAAGAATTAACTCTATTTTAATATAATTGTCATGAAAATACAAACTTTTAAGTGGATTCTCTAACATTTATCCCTCCTTAAATTCTAATTCAAATTTATCTTGTAGTCTATTCATTCTGTAGTAACACAATATGGACATAATTCATGTTTCATAAAATGTACAAGGCTACAATTTTTGATCAGTGTATTAAGAGCTTTTGCTAAGAAGAAGTAATAGATTTGTAAGAAAACAGAGAAATTACCTACCTTTATAATAGTGCCAGCCGAAAATTACGTATTACTTAACAATTGCCTTTATTAACTTTTGTTTATGCAAGATGCCTCTGATGGAAATATGATACTTCAGTACAATCGTGAAATGTTGCTTTGTGGTACTATTCTGCCTCTCCAGCATTTTTTCTAAATGTTTCAGTTTAGCTTACCTACACTGAACAATGTAAAAGGTATGCAAAAAATCTCCAATTTCCATCCTCACTCCCTTACTAACTAGGCCCAAAGGATGTAAGAGCAGTGGAAAAGTACAGTAGCCTGTTCCTTATGGAAAAAGAAAAGTCTCATGTAATGTTAAGCAGAAAAAAAAGATCTGAAGAAGACTAGGCTGATGCTTACCGCCTAGCTGGAAGGTAGCTGCAATCTGAGGTTTAGGGTTAGAAATTACAATTAAGGCAAATATTAGGGGATTCTAATGGATGAAGAAATCAACATGCTGTCCCATGCCAATGTCAAGTGAATGAAATGGCTTTACATTAACATGTAAATGAAAGTTTTTTGCACACTAGAAATTCACAGGAACTAAAGACTTGCTGTGATCTTGAAACCATTAATCCAATTTTTAATCAGAGAAGTGATATAATGAAAATTATGCATTTCCAATGCCTCCTTGATTTCTGCAATAGATATTTCTTTTTGATTAAAAAAAAAACATATACTTTGTGTCCTCTGGTTTCTGAGGGTTCCAGTGATCAAACTGCAAAGTTCCACACAGTCCTCTTGTCTATATTCACAGGAGAGGTTATAATTGAATGATAATTTACAGGATAAGTTCTTACTGAGTTTTTTATGTCTAAATAAAAATATGCCTTTGTTTAAATGTGTTGAGTTGCAATTGTCTGTTCAGGTGCAGACTCCCAATACTGCAAGAAACATGAGTACAGGCATCTGCTTTCAATGAGTAATTTCCAGGATCATATCCAGGAACTGTTGAATCATGACTTAAGAAGCATTAGTGGCTGCTGTATTTGTTATAAATGCTGTGTTTTCAACACTTTGCAAAACACGGACTGAAATTCTTTTCCACCACTGCCCTTGACTTAGTGCTGTGTGTTTCTCTTCAGGTGGCTTCTCTTTGATTCTCTTTCTCTTTGCATCTAGATACTCTTCTCATCCAGAGCTACCATCTCTCAGAACAGATGTCAATAATAAGTGGATAGAAAAAGTGTTACTTATATGCAATTTCCAAGGAGTCTGAAAGGGTTCATATGCCAAATATATAAATAACAAGATATGTTCAAAGTCTGCAAAGCTGAACACATAGATGATTCTCATGTTTCTGAAGGAACATTTTGATGCCTGCCTCGGATAATTTAAAATTATTATTGACTCTTGCTAGCCTAAAACAAAGCTCCTGCCATCCAGACCTAGAGACCTGAAACAGTAGCGTGACTTATGTCTGAATCTGAATTTTAAAAAACAAAATAAATGAATGCACAGTATTTTTTAATGGTAAGAGAAATAATTTTGTTCTTAGGAAAAGATCACTCTTAGAGGTTTTGATTTTCCAATATAAAAATAAGTCACTTTATTTATGTGAAATTTAAAAGTTAATTTTAAATTTCATTTTCAAAGTAATCTGTTACCAAGGTAAGGCACAATAGCAAGTTTCTTTTGCATCTGTTTCAGTATTTCTGTAATATTTTGCAACATTTAATAGTCTTGAGAATGATCCCTAGACTACAAAAAATGGGCCAGATTTCAGGAAGTTTTAAGGAACATTTCCTGTTCATTTTCTGCTACTATCACTTAGAAAGAACTAAAATGTTTAATTACTTATTTCATTTAGCTGAATCATAGCAAAACCATTTTCCAATCAGAATATGCATGACAGTTCATATTACTGAAAGGCATGACTGACTGAAAAGGGTCAAACAATTTCTAAATTGCTGTTTAAAAGAGAAATGTGAGAAAAAGCTGTCAAAAACAGAAGGTGAAGTTGATTCTTCACCTGCAAGGCTGGATGCATTGAATTTTAAACAGACTTTTAATATTGTGTTATTCCCTCTTCTTGGTTTATTACAAGTTGCAAGCTGATATACTTTTATTCTTGTTAAAGGTTTTAGTCATAAGGTAACAGTACATGCTGTGTAGCTGTGTAGCTAAAGGGACAGATGTATAAGCTGGGAACTTTTCCAGATTAAAGGTACTTAACGCTGAATGCATTTGATGCTCAAACGCATTTTGGGATCTTGTAAATCTGTCATAAAAATGCACCAAGGCTGAGCATGAATTCTGACTCCATGCATGCTGGTATGCATCTTGGCCTACTACTTATCACATTGATTTCTTTCTGATCTGTTCAAAGATTTAATTTTTTTTTTTTTTTTTTTTACAAAAAGACTGTATTTAGAATTTGTGTTTCATAGGAGTATTCATAGGAATTGGTTTAAGTTTTATTGCCAAAATGATGCAAGTATTTTGTTAAAAATTTCTGTAGTTGAGTGGACTTTGTTTAGGATTATTACATCCTATCCAATCCAGATAATACTGCCAGAAGTAGAGATGCTCTCTCTCTCTTTATATGTAATGCTGTCTTTTAATGAGATTTGGAAAATGATTGGAGAAAGTGGTATATGAATGGCATGATAGTATTCTTCCACTATTCTTCAAAAGAAAGGGGGATTCAAATGCATCTAGGTCTGGATGACAGATTGAAATTATTTTGTCAGTGGTTCAGCAATCAAAATGAGAAAAGCAGGAAGAAGTTGAGTATATATGACCACTGATTTTACAAACAGAATGCAAAACAGATTTTTTCGAGTATCAGTACACATCTTCACTGGAGAAACTTTAATATGCTATTTTCCAAATTCTTCAGACAATTTAAAAAAATTTCTATGTGATTTTAAAAGAATTTTTTGCTCTCAGCAGCAGTTCTTTAATGGATATGAACACAAAAACAAGCAATATACAAAGCCCTGCAGAGGACAACTTGCAACCCTGCACAGAACCATCTCCAAGAGTCACCTCACATGCCTGAGACAATTGTACAAACACTTCTTGAATTCTGTCAGGCTTGGTGCTGCGACCACTTCCCTGGGGAGCCTGTTCCAGTGCCCAACCACCCTCTGGGTAAAAAACCTTTTCCTAATATGCAGCTTAAACCTCAGCTGACACAGCTTCATGCTTTTCACTTGGATCCTGTCACTGATAACCAGTGGGAATAGTCCAGTGCCTGCCCCTCTCCACTTGCTCTCATGATGAATTTCCTGGTGAGATGACAATAAACATTTGTTTTTAAAGGTACTGTGAGGATAGGCTAAGGAAGTTGTTAATTTTAAGCCTGGAGGGAGAGATGGCTTTGAGGGTGGCTATTAGCAGCCTGTCCATACCTACTGAGGCAGGCTCCTCACAGTGAATGAGACAACAATCATAAACTGAAGTAGAGCAGTCTGTGACTAGATAAAATGTTTCCTCTAAAAGAAGAATCAAGTATTGGACCTAGTAGGCCTGTGAGAGTTCTGGCACAACTAGACACGGTTCTGAACAATGTGGTCTGAAACTGATGTAGGTTCTGCTTTGAGCAGGAGACTCAACTGGGCACCTACTGAGGTACTTTCCCATCTGAATGATTCCGGGATCCTGTGATATTCGGAAGTGTGGGGAGAGGATAAAAGCAAGAAGAAGCGTAATGATCTGGACATTTAGCAATATTTTTATAGGTAGATATTACTGTTTCATAAGCACAGGAATCTGAAATTTGAAATTCTTTTAATAAAGCCACAACAATCTAGTTCTACTGCTTAGTTCAGGAGAAAGGAAAAAAAATCAGTACTGAATTTTTAACTTTTGATCATGAGACAAATATTATCCTATTCTGTTTTGCATTATATAATCTAGATATTTATTTAAATATGACTCATCTTTGCTGTTTCTTTCAATGTGATAACTGACCTAAGATATGATGAGAGGTTGTTAGATTTGATGCACATATACAACCAAAATCCACATTTAAAACCTCTGAAACTGACTTAAATTGAAGTGCAAAAGGAAAATTACTTAATTAAATAGTTTAATCCCTCCTTTTTTATTTTTTTCTCCCTTTTAAGAATTAGGGCTTTCTGGAAGAAAGGCACCTGCAATTGCATTAATAGGATAAAATGGGTTACATTACAGTGACTTTCAATCCTTAAGTTTCAGGATAATGGCAGATTTTTCTGATAAAGTTTTTATTGATGGCATATTTATAGATATTTAGGGAAATTACAGTTTTTGTGGGTTGGTTTGTTTGTTTGTTTGTTTTAAAATCTATTTAATAAACACTAGAGGGAAATCAGAAGCAGAAATCCCAATAAAAAATATCTCAAAGTCAGTATTTCACACTTTCTTAGTCTCTAGTGTGCTACAAGAAGATCACAAATTACCTCAATTTCCTAATTCTGTAACTGGCTATCCAAGATTGTAATGGGAGTTAGAGATCCATAAAAGTCTAAATTATTATTGCAGTTGGAGTTCTTAATCTTTCATTTTCATGGCTCTGAGCACTTTCAAGACCTTTTTCTACTGTAGGTTGTATTATATCCTTCAGCTGTATCATGAAGAGGAAAAGAATGACAAGACTTTCTACAGCTTCCCAAGCTTTCTTCATCCCCATCTGTGTGAACACCCAGCAAAGACCTGTATGTTCTTTCACCTTCCAGTTTCATATATCATTAATATTTTTAATTTTTATTTCTGTATGGAAAAAGGCCTCATTTTTCTTTTATATTTGCAAAGCATCTCACACACAGAAAAATGCAAGCAGGCAATATAAGAAAACAACATCTGAAGATGTTATATTCCTTCCATTCTGTAATGTGTTCATAGCGACATATGTCTGCCTTTAATTTTTCATTTATTGAATCATTTCAAGTCTAGTTTTGTTAAGGATAAAGGTTTAGCCTTCAGACTTAAAATTTATGATGCAAAAGTGTTTTGTGTTTTGTTAAAGTACTACTATAAGTTTTACTACCACACCATTTGTCTGTTCAGAAAAACATGAAAAAATATGCTAGAATCTAGTAAATTGTTCGTGATTAAAATTGGTTATTGAAGTTTTTAATGTAGTTCAGTATATTTTTCCAGTTGTAATTTCTGTATCCATTCTTTTAATTTAAACTTATCTCTCATTTATTTTGATTAACATAAATACAGACGTTTATGGCAACAGATTTTGAGACTGGGACATGATGTGTCTCTTGGGAATGGTGCTATTTGGGGTCTGAGGTGGACTCGATGATATCTAAGGATCCCTTCCAACTCATCTTATTCTGTGAGTCTGTGGTATAATCCTTCAGAACTCTTCAAGTCTCTTTAAAGCTGCCTCTAACTCTGCTAGTACTGGTCTATTTTGTTTCTTCATAATAGATTCTGCAAGGTGGAAAACAAATTTTGTTCCTATTTTTTAATCATGCAAATTATAATAATTAAACTGAAAATAATTTTTAATTCATTTTCAGTCAATAGAATGAAATCTTAGTGAGGAAGGCTACAACATGAAGTCTTATGTCAAATCCAAAGCACTCCAAATTTTGTTTCTGTCATCACTCATATAACCTATGTGCATGACTGAAGCGAGCTATGGGATGCATGGGATACAGCTGTGGGGTTTAGTTCTTTACATGGCAGTTTGTGCCTTCCTCTGTTTTGCACGGGTTTATGAGTACTTCAGTCCTGAATCCCATTCTCTAATATTCCAGCAAATAGAAGCTACTTTCAAATTATTTAGGAGGGTAGTAGACAAATGTATTCCATCCTTCAAAAATCTTGAAGGTTAAAATGGACTTCTTGATGTCTTTCTTAGAGGTAGAGTTGTAATCTGGGAGGACGGTACTAGAACTCTACTGACTCTACTACAGTATAGTTGACTCTGTATTAAAGTATACTGTAATACAAGTCATGCAATAGGAGACAATCCTATACAAAATCCTGGTTCTTGACAGTTTGGTTTATCCTATATAGGCACATAAAAATTAATTTTAACTTTTCGTAGATTTTATGTCTTTGTAAATCTTGATTTTCCCAATTTTCGTTGCTTAAGTTGTATTAGCAATCTGTTCAAACTCAGCAGTGAAAACAGTAGGTTTGTTTCACTAATAATCAGGATTCAAAAACTTTGCATGATTTTTGAAGATACTTGTCATTAGATCACAGTACATATTGCAGGCACTGTCTAAAGAAGAAGGCAGAAATTGCATCAGAAATTCATGAGGGCCAAAGAAAAGTTGCAGATTCTATGAGTGACACATTCAGAGAATGTGTCCTAGGAGACTGTAAAGCCATGGAAACAGGGAAATCTTGAGGTTTTAGTTCATTTGCAATTAAAGTTTGTGTTCAAAGTGATATTAGCTTTTCTTGAAGAAGTGACTGAATGGCACCTACAAAGCCTGAGATTTTAAGGTTTGCCTAAGATAAAAATATTGATAATTATTATTTAAGGCAAAATATTACTTTATTCCAGTAGTATTGACTTTTCTTATAAATACTTTATACTGATGTCTTGGAAAACATCTCAAGCATAGTTAAAAATAAAGACTTAATCTTTTTTTAACCTCAAAAAGAAAGCACTTCCTATGAAATGCTTCTTGAGAAAGGTACATGTTTATCTTTTCCAGTTTGGGTTGTTCAGGGTTCAGGTTTTTTTGGCAGTGGAGGTTGACTAAAATAATTATCCATTGGATATAGGGACAACATTCATACTTCCAACGCATGGAGCTCAAAGACTGACCTTATTTCACAGGTGTTGAATATTCAATAAAGCCTTCATCTGGAAGTGGCATCCAAGGTCAGCTCTTTTTATAAGAACACAACATAGCTCATAATTTCTGTTCAGCTGTGAACATAAAGGATGTACACATATGAGCTAATGGAATTGTACCACCATTTACCATTTACATGGTAAGTTTCATGTCATCAAATTGTGAAACACATGCAAATTTTTCAGGGTAAAGAGTGCCTTCTACTTCTCTCTAGACCTGACCATAGTGGAGTGTCATGAAGTTTTCTAATTACCACTCAGAGGGAATTGAAGCAACTCACTAATTTGGATCAGCTTGTAATTGTCCCATGCCAAGCAGAGGGAGGGTTTGACTAATAAGACATGCAGAAAACAAGCTTATATATCTATATGTGTTTATAGATGTATATCTATATATAGATATACATCTATATATGTTTATATATGTATATCTGTATATAGATATATATCTATATCAGTATGTTTTTACAAGAATAATTTTAAATACTTTAAGATGGAGGCTGTATGGCACCTGGGTTTTTAATGTGTGACTTTCTAGAGACTGATTGGTTTTTGAGCCATTGTATGCAGACTGGATAACACAAATGGCTTTTGCTCTTGGAGGAGACAGTTCTTGAGAGGACACACTTCTGTGCTCTGCAAGACTGTCATTTTTGTGTGTTTAATAGGGTTAGAGATATTTTTAAGGACATATCTGAACAAATAGTTTTTGTAGGCAGAACTTATTGGTTTTACTGTAATTAAAAGAATAATATCAAAATGATTGCTAGCTATTAGAGGCTGTAGAAAAACAAATCTTGACATGTATCTCTCTAAACTTTTCTTTTGTTTAACTTTTTTCAGGTAAGTCAATAATACATTACATTGCAAGTTATAAAATCACATGGGGAAAAATGTTAGCTTTTACACCTTACACTACCAGTGACCAGGAGACATCCTCTGTATTTTCATTAGTGTGCTGCCTAGTGACCTGGGTAAGCTTTAAACACAACGCCAGTTGGCGATCACTTTGCAAATAGCCATGCCAAATATGCAAGGGGAAACAAAGCTATTGTGAGATTATTTTTAAAAATTAAGCTAATGTTCTAGAAACATGCTTCTAACTTCTTGTTCTAATTGGAAACATTCTAATCCAATGCTACCAAGTGAAGCTGATTGCAGACTTAATTGCTCTTATGTAACAACTAATATCTGGCAATAACACACACTGTAGAACACTGGCAGGTTTTGAAATCAGTTTGTTCCCTTTGCCCCTTCTTTCTTTGTTGTTCTGTTTACTGTGCCCAGTTAATGTGCTCTTGTGCCATAATAATCTCTAGCTAAATGGTAATTGCTCTATTGACAGCACTACTGTACATTTTTGACACATCATTATTCATACTTAACCACTTGACCTGGAATAAATGTTAAAGCAATTACTACTGAGAGCTTTTCTATGAGAAAATTGAGGTAAAGTTTAAAGATAATCAAAATGCAAAGCTGATCATGATAGCAACTGGAAAAATAGCAAATCCTATTAAACAGATTTTTATTAGCCAAGTTGATGCCAGTAGATATTATCTGGTAATTTAGTCTTATTAAAAAGAAAATAAAGCAGCTAATTGTTTACTATTCTGGAACTTATTCCAGCTTGCAATTTGCAACTGAAATTAAGCTTTATGTGGCTCATCTATTTTGTCACATTGAAATATGAAAATCATTTAGTAGAAAGCACATCTGCTCAGTCCTTTCCATCTTCCTGGCAAATCCCATCTAGTATGTTTCATACATGTTGAGGCATTCCATTAATGCATACAGCACCAGTATTTTAGATATTTCTCTCTTAAAAACCTAATATCTTCAGATCTGAAAGCTCAAAATTTTAGTACTTTTCTACCACTATACATACTTTTTGCACCTATAATAAATTTGTGAGTGTAAGCTGTTTTATTTGGAGATTTTAGAAGGAATTTGGAAACTGAGAGGGACAGAGTTATTGTTAATACAACTGTGTGAAAATTGTCCAAATCTCCCAGACCAGCATTTTATTTTGATAGTTAATTGCATATTTGCTCTAGCTGTGATTGTATTCTTAAAGGAAAGTAAATGTTCTCCAGTTTAGTTGTTTAAAAAGTGGCATTTACAGTGATCTCAAATAATTTCAAAAGACTCAATTGCAGAACAATGCCTTCAGTACAGTGCTTACAGTAAAAGCTGTAATTATAAGAGAATGCCAAAAGACATCAAGAAAGCCTTAAAGGGATAGCATAAGCTTTTACTGCCCCCATCTGAACTATGAGACTTGCTTGAAAACCACCATTAGGATGCAGAATACTGATTGTTGATATGTCACTATTGCTGTCATGGGAGAACTGTTGTAAGGGCCAGAAGCTTACAGTGGTTTCTATATTAATGAAACTTTTCCACACTTAATGAAAGCAAAGAAAGATTGGGGTTTTTTAATTAATAAAATATTAAAAACTAGGGAGGAAATCTCTTTTCATGCCGATCCACATTCAGAAGAGCAATAAGGTTCTGCAGCTGTGCTTTATCAGGCAGAAAAATCTTTTGTTTTTAAACATGCTCAACTCCCTATTAACTGCTTCAGTATTCTGTATGCCTATCAAACTGATAATAGAATGTTCAGAGGGCATTTAAGAACTCAATTCTTAAACTTTTCATTCACATTATCACTTCTGATTAATTTTAGAGGAGCTTTTACAGTAAATATAAAGGACCACAAATTGTCTAACAAATTTTCAAAAGCTGTTACACCGACTAAATGCATCTAGGTCTCTCTTATTGCTTCTGCTATTTTTATTCATAGATGAGAAATCTCTTAATAACAATACTTATATATAATATATATATAATAAAGTGTGTATATATTTATTCTTAGAATAAATAGGTTTTGTCAACAGTGAGCTTTCCAGTGTTGAGGAATTTATGAATTTGTTTCAGATTTGACTTCTCAGTTTTTTATTGAGATACATACCTCAGAATTTAAGCACTGCAAAGCATTTTTGCTAGATAAAACTTTCTCCTTGTTTGATTTGCTCTTAAAATTTCCCCATATTTTATTTCTACTTTGTGTCCTTTCCCATTAATGTGCATAATATATTAAACCTTGGGGGTTTTATAGCCATGGATGCAGAGACCAAAAGTCCTGTTGTGTGCTTTTATTTTCTGATTTCTTGAGGGGTTTTTTGATAGATGATATTTTTAGCTCAACAAACATGGATTCAGGATTTAATGCATGTCTTGTGTGGTAATGGGTGATTATATCATAACTGCAAACCACATTTTGTTAATTCAGATAATCTTTCATAAATGCCACTTTGTGCCATTAACTGAAAGACCACACAGCCTATAGAACAATTGACAGCTTTATTTCAGTAAAGAAGATTTTACACCGTAATTCCAATCAGGCCAGGCCATTTCAAATTCTGGTTTTTCAAACAGACTTTTTTTCCCTCTTCTTACCAAACTGAATGAAGCGTAGTATTTAGTATGTATTCCTCACATACAGTAAAAGAAAGACAACTAACACAGCCAATATACTGTTGTTCCCTGTCAGTCTTCATTTTCTAGTAGAGAGGACTGTACAGGTAAAGAGAATAATTACTGTTGATAGGCTTCACTGCTCTGGAGAAGAAATAACAAGACTGTATATTAACATCCTGAGATTTTTTGTACCATGGTGCGTATTGAGAGTTGTTGAACTTTCCAGCTTTTGAGTCTTTATTGTTATATTGTGTCAGGAAAAAAAGTATTTTTTTGGAATTTTTATCTACCGTTTTCTGAGGAGAAAGGGTGTAGGAGAAAAGGATCTAAAGGCTAAAACTGTCACATGAATTCTGACTTTTAGGGATTTAAGGAAATTGGTAAGATTCACCAAACTAATCATACATTAGTAACAAATAATGACCTTGAAAATAGCCTAAGTTCTAAAGTATTTACTCTTGTGAAATTCTGTACCCATGCCAAAAAAATTTCTCAGATTTTTGATAGCAATGTGTAGCCATTACTGAACCTGGTTTGGCATATTCATGAGACATTTATTCTGTGCACTTCTGGGGAAAATTTGTACTGTCTGAGACTTTGCTGCAATATTAGAATAGCAAATAAAGAGAAGAGGTAATTTCTCAGTCTAACAGAAGATTCTACAGAAACACATTCACACTACTGTGTTAACAGGATTCCTGCTGCTTTTAAAAATAACTGTTGGAAGACAGTAATAGAGAGTCATGAAAACAGGGAAATCAGGTTCCTCTCAGAAGAGGATGCAAGCACAACGTGGTGTAGCTAATACTGCTTAATGGTGCTACACTTTATTGAGTCCTTTTTTTTCCAAAAGGTGTAGCAAATGTCCAAGTATAATCTTTAATACTCACATCAGATTCAATAAAATTTTCTAATACGTTTATAGGCTTGTAAATCACATGCGAACAAGAAAGGAAATATAGGGATGTTATCTTACGTAAGCTAGAGATTCAACTGTAGGAAAAATTAAACAAAGGAAAATGTTTATTTCCTTGTTCAGATTCACTTCGTGCAAGGCTAGCAGTATGATGATTCTTGGGTATGTCTTCCTCCACCTCAAATATTTGGCTAAATTTAAACTCAGGTGAATTATATACCTCTGCATATAAGGGTATTTCTGGATCAAATCTGCTGCAGGTTTCAGGAAATGTTCTAGGCGTCAGTGAACACAACCTTACTGGTTCAATAAAGAAATAAAACTAGGAGAGGGGAAATAGATCACAGATGTGGTTCTCTGCTACTTATACAGCAGAGCTGATATAAGCAGATACTTGATGCTTTGGTAGTTGTGAGTTAATCAAAGCCCTCAGTTGCACTCTTTCAAGGCTTTTCAGCATAGCAGACAAACAGAATTTTTCCAGACTGAAAGAAAAAAGCTGTGTTGGTAGTGGGACAGTTTTAAATCAAAAGCTGGATGAGGATGGAAATGTAGCAGAATGTGGAAGGGAAAATAACAGAGCTGTCTGCTTCCTGGCTAAAGAAAACCCTTGGTTAACAAGGAATGGATATTGGGTTAACAGAACTAAAGACATCATGAGAGTGAGGCACAAATACAGCCCCAGGTGTTACAGAGAGAAGATCATAGCAATGCATTCACATGTTAGACAAGGGGCCTTGCCTTGGTTGTAATGGGGTTAGTGAAAAAAAAACTTTGGCCCTCACTAGAAGGTGGATAGTATGGGCTTTCTCGAGATGGATAGACTAGTGTCTCTTTTGAGCCTAGCTAAATATGTGTTCTGGTTTAACCTGACAGGTGGCAAAAGAGCTGCTCAATTCACTCCCTCCCTCCCACACTAGGCTGGGGGAAAGAATTTTGAAAAACAAAGTAAAATTCATAGCTTGAGATCAAGACAGTTTAATAGGGAAAATGATGATGATGATGATGATAATAATAATAATATACAAATAGTTAGAATATACAAAACAAGTGATGCAAAATGCCATTGCTTACCACCTGCTGACTGATGCCCAGTTCCTGAGCAGAGGCTCCAAGGCAGTTTTCCCCCTAGTCTATATACTAAGCATGATGCCACATGGTATGGAATTTGGCCAGTTTGAGTCAACTGTCCCAGCTGTGTCCCCTCATGGTTTCATGTGCCCCCAGCCTCTTTGCTGGTGGGGTGGGGTAAGAAGCTGAAAATTCCATGGCTTGGTGTAAACACTACTCAGCAATAACTAAAATATCAGTGTGTTACCAACAATATTCTCATCTTAAACCAAAACACAGCACTGTACCAGCTACTAGGAAGAAAATTGACTTTGGTATCCTAGATTAAACCAGGAAAATAAAGTTATTAGACAACCTAGAAGATAGAAGACAAACCCAAGCAAAGATCTTCTCTTATATTCAGCACGCACTGCTGCCTTAACTGTATGCTAACACAAGTGCAGAAAGCTTTGGTTTAAAAGTAAGTCTCTGAAAGAGAGTGTAACTAATTGATTTGATTGTGTTATCTGCAATGTGATTTGGTCTTGTTGATTCACCAGCTTATATGAAAGCTGTACTAGAAATGAAAAAAAACAGAAGCATAACCAGTGTTCTCCAAAATGGAGGGATTAGATTTTTTTCCCCAAACAGAAATTCAAAACCCATGTCCTCCTATCATAAAGATTGCTGGGCTAGTGTTATTCAGATGAATGCCATATGGATGTGGATGAATCTTTGAATTATTTTAATCCCATGAAACATTTTCTGTGAAAGCAGATAAAAATCTTCCACATGCCTAATGCTTTTTAAAGTTTAAATGTGATGGTTTTTTTCATACTATTTACATGAAATTTCAGATGAGAAGAATTACTTTCCAGCAACACTAACGTCAATATTACATACATAATTATTTTACTCTTTATTCTCTCTTACAAAAACAGTGATTATTCCAGGATAAGGAAAATGGATTCTTATTTTATTAATTAATGTTGCTAGAGCAAGTGTCACATGGGGTATACATGTTACCGAAATAATTTTCTTCCTAGATTATCATAACAAAGTTCAGTTGAAGTGATATTAAAATCTTGAGTTGTTTTTAATAGCCAGAAGATAAAAGTATAGCAAAAACATCATTTCACTGACGTGAATGAGGCAAAAGGTTGTGTTTTCTACACTTCTCAGAAGACACTGCAAAAGAACTTGATTTTACCAGCTTTGAAGAACTAATGCATTACATTCTTTGAGATTATTTGTTACATGTCATCTAACACTATAATTATAAATGTGCTTCCCAAAATACTGTTCTCGATTATTGAAAATTGAGCTGGAAAATTACCAAATAGCGTATTGTGCAGCTGGAATCCAGAATGATGAACCTTGAGCCAATAGCACATTTTTAAATTTAGATACCAGCTAAGTGATTGGGTGAACACTGAAGGTGGCAGATGTGGAAAGCTCCAGATGTGCACATCAAGTTCTGCGTGACATGATTTCCATCGTTTTGCTCACTTGCAGAGATGTGCCAAAAACTTGGAGAGGTGCCTGCAGATTGCTATAACAAACCTTGAGCCCTTTAATGTTTAAGATATTAGAAACAAGAGATGTAGCATGTTAATAATACTAGTAAAAAAACCAATGTGGCTTTTTAGCTATAAAATATGTAGAAAGCCAAAAGCTTTCTTGTAAGAGCTGATGTCTGTTTTCTAATTCCCAGTAAATTTACTGAATTCATAGATTTATATTTTTTGTGAATGAAGCATTATACTCTTCTAGCTAATGACCAAGTGTCTTTAGTAAGCATGCATAAATACTTGGGGGGCATGTTCCTGAGTTGTGTCTTTCAGTTTCTGCATGATGGCAGCAGCTGAAGGCAACAACCAATTTGTTGCCATGTTTGCTTTCCTGATAGTTCAACCTTATTAGTGCCCCAAAGTACAGAGTGGTACTGATACATTAATCCCTCTGAAGAGGAAAGAGATCTATAATGTAATTTAAGGAGTATGTACTCTAGTCCCGTGTTGAATTGATTGATCCTGCTTTTCTTATCACAAACAACAAGAAGTGTTGAAAGTATAAAGACTTTGTGAAATTGGAGATAAATTAATCAGGATACATTGTCTTTCTGTGAAATATCAGGAATGTTAGAGAAACTACCTTGCTTTGTTAAGGGGCCGGTATGGTTTTCAGCAGAAATACAGGTCAAAAATATTGATTGGAATTCATTTTAGATAATTAAATACTGAATGTGCTACTTCAGTTTTCAGCACAGATTTAAAACTATAGACAGAGAGGCCAGTACAGAAAAGGTACAACTCAATTGTCTGTATCTCATGTGGTGTAGATCAGGAGTCGTTTCTACAACATTCATGAATTTCCTCTGTTTTAAAAGGTACCATAAATGAGATCAGGACTTGCTCCATTTTCTATTCTCCATATAATGGAAGAAGAGCAAAGAGCTTAAATGAAAGAACCACAGCTGCCCTAGAGTGAATAAAACATAGTAATGTGATTATTACATTTATTTTATTAATGTTGTGTATGTTTTATACAATTTCAATAAAAGTATTCAAATAGCCCTATAAAAAGAAGAACCAATACTACATACTTTTAGCATGAACATACTATTTTTGCAAGATTCATGGCAGACTGTACAATTTCTTTTAGTACTTCACCTGTGACACTATAAATAATCCATGTTTATTTAAGTAGAGCTATTATAGACTACTATTTATGTTGTACATAATTTATAGACAGTGGTCTCCTAACATGCGTAGATAATGTTTTATGTAAAAAAAAAAAAAAGTTCAGAATAAAATTATTTTAAATAAATGAAGCAGTTACTTCAACTGAATTGAATCAAAATCTGCATTTTGAAGGCACAGACTTAATTGTTTTTTTAAAGAAAAGTATTAACTTCCCTCTTCCAGCCTGTGAACTATTTAGTGTTTTAATTTTTTTCTTTTTTAATTGGTCTGAAGCATTAGATAACAATGAAAACTATAAACGCTTGTACAGTCTGATTACTGCTGAAACTTCAGAGATCCTGCTTGTATTTCAGATGATGCTCAGGTCTCTATTAGAAATACATTTGTAGAATTTCTGATTTCTGTTCATTTTGATGTAAGTTGAATGGAAACCTGACCCAAATTACACTGAAGTTGTAAGATCATCTTTGCAACTGTGACTAAACTCCAATAGGAAATTGTTTGGGAATTAGGTGTTCATGTTTCCTTGGGGAAGAATCCTGTTAAGACTATCTTAGCCACTGTGCAGCCTGTAATAGCTGTATTTATTGACATCTAGAAGGACAGTGATTTCCTCCTGAGACAGCAGAAAAGCCTTTGTATTGTAAATCTGTTCTAACTTTCTAATTTAATGTGTGAACACATTCCTCCATGCCTCATCTTTTCCAGGACAGTTTCAAAAATTACTTATATCAATAATAGAATTCCCCATTCCCTATGCATGTGTTTTTATAGATAGTTGTTTACTCCAAGATCTGAGTTTTTTTCTATTTCTGACTGATGTTTATTTTACTGTTTTCTGTTTTTAGAAACATACTGAAGGTTGCATTGGGCAAAGTGTGTTGTGCACAGGGCATCAGATAGAAACAGTAACATTTTTAAGTTCCTTCAGTATATATACTCTCCCACAGTTACACTGCATTTTTTAAACTCCTGAGTGCTGCATATTTTTATCTGTGTTGGCTCAAGCCTGGATAAAGGTATACAGAAGCTTTCTTTATAAAGCAGCAGCTCTGTTTTGCCAGGTTAAGCAACAGAATAGCGTTGAAATCTTTTTCGTGAGTATGAACTGTGTGTTATTTATTAAGGGACCGATCCAAAGTATTCTCCAGTTAAAGTTTCCCGTTGACTTTGTCAGTTTTGGCTCGGGCTCCAGTGGCTGTGCTATATACTTTTGTTAGGAGGATTAAAATGTACTCTTTCATTAGTTAAGTGCAAAGTGAATTTCAAATGAGTCAGAATATATTTAAAGTATAACTGTCAAATCGTTGGTATTGATTTAGACACTGTTTAACAGGGGCAGTGCTAACACACAAGGGTTTATTCTTTGTTACAACTTGCTTATAACCCCCATTGATGATAATGGGAATTACAGGCATGTCCTGAAGGGAATGTGCCCTTTGTAAATTCCCTATAAGCTTTAGATTAAGGAGCCACAGTTCTGTGAAAGTTCAAATACTTTTTGTGTGTAGATGAAACTTTGTGAGCTCTCCTGTGTCCTTTCTTAGTAGTTCTTGGAAGGTAGATCTTTCAGAAAGAAATATATCCCAGAGCTGTTGTCTTGTCTTACCTTATCTGACAGGGAAGATGCCAAGAAATTGTGCTGGGAAATAGGCACACTTTTTGTCCAAAGTCTGCAGCAAGAAAAGTCAATAGTTTGGACAGGGCCCTGACTGTTATTACAAATTTCTAGTGTAACTAGGAAAAAATTGTGCAAAACTGGTAGGAAAATAAAATATGTAATTTTTTTTCATACTACTAGTGTATAAGTTAGAAACTAAAAGGATGATCAGAATAAGTTATAAGCAAAATATTGTGGTAACTTCTGTAGCTGTTCATATTTTTACTTTAGTTAATGAGGATGCACACTTACTTTCTGAAGTAACCCACTGCCTTTGTGTGGGGTACTGTTATGTGAAACATTTCATTCCTCAGGTACTGTGCTTGCTATCCAGATCAGATGCTGATATGTTCGTTATATTTAAAGGCATTTTCAGTTCACATAACACTGTAAAAAGCAGTGTGAGATAGCATGAAGTTTGCCATCTACATGCCCCTTTGCTTTCTTCCAGAGCATTACTGCTCTAATGGGACTTGAAGGGCACACCTATTACAAGGAATTTGTAGCATAGGAACCTGCTGGTCACTCCAGCTTTTTCCTACAATTCTTGCTTCTGAAATTCTTCTCATGCCAATGTTAGTATCACTTTCTCTCACTTCCATCCTTCTCTATTTGTAGGTTTGGGGCTTGATTCAGTGTTTGCGTCTGTCTCTGCCCTAGTGTGTAACCAAAAGTTAGCAAGTTTCTACCTTCGTCTTTTGCATACATCTGGTATCACCAGAAATTTTTAGGCACCTCATTCTGGTTTCGAAACTCTCTGACTATTAAAAAACCAGCATCCCCACCAAAAAAAACCAAACAAGAACAACAAAAAATAAGAAAAATAAGCAAAGAAACAATGAAACAAAAAAACAAACAAACAAAACCACCAAAAACAAAACCACAAACAAACAAAAAAAAATACCAAAACCCCTGGCAGGGAGAGCATATAGGACTATAGGACTGGAAAATTGCTGATTCCTCCTTTCTGGCACTGATGTCTTAGAAGCACACCTGTAGCCCTTACTTTGCCAGGAGAAGAAGCTATTGATTTTGTTCTTGTTCTGCTAATCTTAGGAGAGGAAAGCGCTGAATTAAGATACGCTGTCTCTTGGGTCACTGTTGTAATGAGTAAGTTGTATCAAATGGCGCTCTAACCTCTTTTTGTACTTTTAAAATTAACTTTCTGTCAGAGCCCTGTCTGCACTAACCAGCTTCACTGTTCGTACCCTGCCAACACCACCCACTCACAGGCTCTGGATGCATTCTGCCCCAGCCAGAGCCAGAGCCCTTGTTCCCATCCCAGTGCTGCCATAGACCTGCCTGTCCCTAATCCTGTCACGAGGCACTTTCATTTTTCACACCAGTTATGGACATGGCTTGATGCTCTGCCGTGGCCAATGCTCTCTGGCCCTGCAGCCAACACCTGAGTCTTGGCCACCTGTCCCAGCTGTGACTGTGCTGTTGGCTGCATTGGGTGACCTGCCTTGGGAATGCAGCTCCTGCTGCCTCCTCACACTCTCCCTCCTGTTGCATTATCTGGCAAATTTCCTGCAGAAAAGCTGAACTTTGATCTGTATGATGAATGTGTCCCTCAGACCCCAGATCAGGTATTGAAGCCAGTCTTGATTTCCAACACACCCAGGTGGCTCTCAGGTTTCTCCTTACCTCCTCTCTGCCTTGCACAGGAGGGTGGCTGCTGAATTTTCTAGTATGTCCTTAGTACTCAGCTTTTTGAATCTGACTTGGAAGCTAAGAAATAGAAGCTGGGTATGTGCATCCTCTTGTGAATCTAGATATTTGTTCCAGGTCCTATTTGAACAATTTTGTTTTGAAGAAAGCAAAAACAGGTAGATGAGCTAGTCCAATGCAGTCTGTCCTGTAATGGTGTTACTTCTCAGGCCTGATTTTCCCTGAATCTCTCCAATCTGTCACTCCCTACAAGAAAAGACACTACCAACAGCTACTTCTGAGAACTTTCAGACTATTGAAAAGAATTATATATAAATGTATTTACTTTAAAAAAACCTGTTCAAATTCTTATCCCTCATAGACTTGATTCCAATAAAGAGCATCCCACTGGACCATATATAAACAACAATAACAAAAACAAAACAAAACAAAACAAAAACAACAAACAAAGCAAACAAAAAACCCCCACGTTTGGAAAATCATTTACTGTGTCAAAAATTATACAAAAAATACTGCTCACTTTTAAACTCTATGAAAAGGATTAACAGTAGATAATTAAACACATCCAATAATACAAGCAAGCAAAAAAATGTGAATTAAATGTTGGTGTTTACAAAATGATGAAAGTTGACCATCCAATATCAGTGTACCGGAAAAGAGATAATATGTATCTATGAGGATGTGGTTTTCAGCATTTAGTGACCATACCACCTGCATTAATTTAAACCCACTACTTTTTCATAAATTCAGTCTTTCTCTATAGAATGTTTACTTTTCTTTTCTTTTTTTTTTCCTTTTTTTAGTAGGTATAACACAATCCAAAACCTGTAAACATTTCCCCATCTGTTAGTGGGTCTTTCTCAGATGAGTTTTAACTTAAAATATAGTTTCAAGGGAACTGTTACCATTTGTCTGACTTGTTATGACATTTTAGTGATTAAGAGTTTTTGTTTTAGAGACAAATGAAAATCAACCAAGCAGAATCACTTTGCATATTCTGAGTCATTCTGCCCTTTGCTGTGTGAGGACAAACTAGTTTGACTGTTCTGGCAGCCTCAGTACAATAAAGTCTACTGTTAGAAAAGTCTTTTGAATTTAGTTGATGCCAAGTGGTGAAATGACTCAAATACCGATAAGCTTATGCAGAAATGTTGGCAGGCCAGCTCCAAATGATCAGCATTGTTCTGCAAGAAGAGTTCCCATGAAGCTGGTGAACTTGCCAGTGCCACACTGGATGCATTTTTACTGAAGTAAGTGTGTATACAAGGAACTATTTTTCCCCTCTTTCCCACTTAGATGTAATTGAAGCAGCTATGGACTTCTTACAGATTCTTTAGCATTCCTACAAACTGTGTCATCTAATTCATCATGGAATTTGTTTGGCAATTCCTCCCACATGACATCTTGCTTGACCTAAAAGAAAAAAGAAGCATGCTGCCAACATAATTATCCTTTATTTCCTGGTGCAATAATTTTAAAAAGAGAGTTGACACATTCTTTAGGTTTTCTGAAGGGAAAATAATTATATCACACACTCAAAATTAAATCTTCTTTTGAGCTTCTTATTAACATCTCTATATAGTCTAATAGAGAATAGATACTCAATACTCAATAGAGTATTGAGTAATATCCTTGCAAAAAAGTTATAAAATTATATTTTCTGTGGGTTTTGAGTTATTAGAGAGATTAGGTTTGTCCTTTCTTTCTTTACTGCATGGATTTTCGTGAACATGACAAGGATTTACATTCATGTCTTTTGGAAATACACTCCTATATTCACCATTCAGTTACTTATAAAATGAGGTTTATTTCCCTGAATACTCCTTGATTACTGGACTTAAAGCCAGAAATTATTTTACTACTGATGAGAAAACATGAAATGCTCAGGGAATGATTACTTGCATAAATTTTGATATTTTCAAAGAAAAATTATGACTTTAGAAAATCAAATAAGATATGGAAAACATCATCAAAAGCATTAGAGTATTAGAAAATAAGCCACTCATAATTCTGCTTCCATATCAGCAAAAAATAAACCAAATATATGAGAATTTCAAAAATAACATATAGTAAGTAAAAAGGAAGCTACTAATATAAAAGTAAAATTCATAAGGCTTTTTTATTTATTAGTATAACCTATAGGTTAAAAATTATACTTTTTAATAAACCTATAAACATCTAACACTTGTTGAAAATGTCCAGGGTCTGTAGAAAGCCAGTGAGAATATTAAGTTGCTTATTTCCTACAGGACTTCTGGAAAGTGATGTGTAGATTCCTCAGTTGGCCTCACAAAACCCTTTGATCCCAAAATTGGTTTGAGGCAGACTAGTTCTAATGTGAGATGAGTTAAACAAAAATTATGTTCATGATAGAATAAAGCTAGAAGAATTTGCCATGTCGGTTTTTAGTCATAAAAAAGATAATTAGGTCCACTGCCAAATAACTTCTTTGATATGATTATAAATTAATGTTTCTTCAATTCACCACTTTTTCAATAAACACCCAATCAAAACAATATATCAAAAGTGAAAGTAGAGACCTTTTCTCCTGTACTACCAAGATTTTAATCTTTGGGTTCCTTATTTTCTTTCTCTAAAATTTCCATAGGCAGCTATTTTTCCTGGTTTTTGATCCCTTGATTTCAAAAAAATGGTATTAGGTAAGGATCAAGGTTTTTACCAAGAGTGTTGCAAGTAGTCTGTCTGTTATAAAAACCTGAAGCAATCAGATAAATTCATCTTGTGGAAAGAACCAAGCAGCAAAACACAGACTTAACAAGCAAGTAACAGAGAACTCACAAGCTGTATCTCAAAGTGTCCGACTCTTCCATGAAGTTTGTCCCAACAGTGAAAATAATGCATTTTTTCAAATAGATGGTAGAAATCCAAAATCTTCTTTTCTATTTTCATGTTACTGAAATCCCTGAAAGTTATTCTCTCCTCAGAAATCAACTGATATGCTGTATCCAGTAGCAAACTAAAAAAAAAAGGGAAAAATGCTTGTTCAGAACAGTGCTTAGGGGTTTGCTTATAGGTGTCATTGTGTCTCACATCCCTGCTGTGAAAATCAGCTTGCATTTGAATGTGCATCTTGACCCATAAATGTCACCCTGGTCCACTGAGCATCTTGACTTCAACATTTCCTGTTGTAAAATGGACAATGGGATAACACTTCTTTTTCTGAAGGAGGGACCTGTGACAATGTGTGCATGTGTGCAGTCAGGAGAAACTGCAGCACTCGGGATTTAAAAGCATGTCACCAGCCACTGAGCGGGAGATCACAGGAGGACGAAGTTGCTGGACAGTTTTTGAAAAACACAAGGATTATCATTTCTGTTTCCAAGCCACTTCTCCTTTTCACAGCCCTGAATCCTTCTTGGCTTCTCTCCATCAATGGCTCAACGATGTACCCCATACTAGAGCAAGTCCAGCTGTGTGCTACAGCAACTGCCTTCAAACAATAAAGTAAGAAAATGCTGCCATTCCTGCACACACATTGTTTATGTTGATGGCCTTTTTTTAATTACATGCATTTTCTAGTATAAAACATCTTAACATTATGCTCAGAAATTGAGAATGCACTGAGAGGTTTGTGTAGAATAAAAGTATTTTCAGCTTTACAATATCTTCATGATTGCATAACAGTTTCCTTTTTTTAAACAAAAAAGTTTCGATTTTTTTTAAAGAAAAAACTTGGTTTTGCTCCACAGGATTTTTATAAGTTACATTTTTTTATTGCATTCCTTCACAACCAGAAAGACCTTGATCAGATTGCAGCCTCAGTCCTTCAGTTTAAAGACCAAGTGCATAATTCTATTATTGTAGGACACAGAACTTCTGGCGTATCTACTTGAAATATGACTTCAGATATATTTTTAATGTTAAATCTTTATAGTCATATTTGTACACATCCCTGAAGACACGGGCAGAGTACAGTGGTTCTGAAAATGTTCATGAGTAACTAGATTTGTCTCTGATTTTAATTAAAGTATACAAAGAATTATACTGTCTTTTCAAAATAATATAAAATTATTTAAAAGTCATTTAACTATATCCATTGCTTAAATACCAGTTTTAACCCTAAATTAAAGAAATATAGATTACATTTTTTTATCATGGAGAATGATCATGAAGATCAAAACATAAGGGTTTTTCCTGCAAAACATAGCACATATGGTTTGATTTTAAAAGTACCAAAAGGTGTCTCCATTTTTTGCATGTCTGCTTATGTAGAGATAACAACCTGAATGTTTTCATACCTTTTCTTGCACTAGAAACTTGTTCTGTATTATTCTCAGTGACCTTTTCTCCGTGATGAGTATTATAAATGAAAGAGGATTTGAATATGCACATAGGGATAACCTTTATTATTTGAATATGCATCGTAAGTACGATATCTGGTCTTTTCCCAAATGTCTTTATTTGGACAGCAAGACTAGAACCTGATAGGAAACGTGATATAAATGTCATCACTTATCCGAATCTAAAATGTGATGATTAACACCAATACCTTATGCACTGAGACATTTTCACGGATACTCTCCAAAGCATTATTGAAGTATTTGATAGATCTCATTAGAGCACTTTGATGTCTCCGTTGTTCATATTCAGAAGTAAAAAAAAAAAAAAACAGATTAGGATACAGTTGCTTAGATGGAGATGGAAGAAGATATTAGGGATAGATTATTTATACCTGGTTAGAAAAACCCACATTCGGTGATGGAAATAGAAAGATATGATTATTGAATGTATGCAAGGTTTTGAACTACTAATTGTGTTTTCATAACATGTATAGTTATATTTGGCTATATCCATATTCATTTAAAGAATATTGCTCATTTAGATTCAGAGAAATTAATCAGAAAAAGAAAGACGAAATACCTGTAAAGAGAAAGGAAATAATTTACCAAGAATCACCAAAAAGTGACTGGATCTTGTGATTCATGTGTTGTATAAAAAACAGTGTTTTGTGGATTGAGAGATAGGAATTGGTGGTAAAATATGCAGCATGGCATAATGTCTTTTTACCTTTAGCTGTTTTGCATGTGAACTTAATCAAAGAAGCAACAGAGGACTGCAGACCTCTTAACTGCAACAAAATTTGCAGGTTTTATATCCTTTCAAAATAAATTATGTCACCTGCTCATTCTTTTTAATTCTGCTTATTCCCTAAAAGGTATACACTACTACACACACACATTTCTTTCCTTTGATTTCTTTAATTTGTAGTTTTGCCTTCTGAATAAGCATCCTAAATGTAATCATTGCAACACAGAATCTGAAAAACAGGTGCCAAATTATTGAAGAAAATACTTGGGTTTGTCACAACTATTTCCAAAAATAAAACTAAAGCTCTTTTTTAATACTGAACATGAATGCAAGTCTCCAGAACTTGCAGAACTTCTAAGTTCTTCTAAGTTTTAGAGTACAGACAGTGGTAAAAATAAAGCTAAAAAATAAAGCTAAACTTTTGTTGCAGGTAATTCATGTATAAACAATGGATTCTAGACTATTGGGTATTTTAAAAGACAATGTGTTTCCTAAATGCTACTGTTAATATATGTTTTAAATGTTGCACTTTTTTATTTTTCCATTTTGATATGATAGGATGATTGGGTTCCTTAGATATATTATTACAGGTGATAACTTGTAAGCAAAATGTTGTCTATCAGAACAAAAACCTTCTCATCTATTGTAGTTCTGGAATAATAAACAGAAATAGTCTGCTTTTAAAAATACATCTACATGCACATTTTGTGTGCAATTTAACATATTTAGTACTCCACGCTCAATTGATTCTCTTGAAAGTTTTACTTCAAAACAACTTCATTGTTTTAAGTGACTAAATTAAAGCTTTTTAGTGTTTCCTGCAATCTCCCAAAACAGAAATAAAATCAGTTTTAATTTATTTTATTTGCATACACTGTGGATATAATTATTGCTGCAGAGTCTTTTTAATTGTTTTCAACTAGGTGCTTGTCTTTAAGTTGAAATAGACTTCTAATTCTACATTGTTGATATTCCCTTGTTAATTTTGACAAAGCGACATAAATCCAGGTATTTAGGCTTATTGAATTTTGAAATGAGGTGATTAGTTGGAACGTGGATGAATGAACTGATGCAAAGCAAAATGAATTTTATGATTTACTGTCATTTGCAAGTTCCTTTGGAACTGTTATGCACAAATTGTAAAATGTATTAAGAGGGAAGATATCACAGTTATAATCAACAATGTAAAATTTTCTCAAACAAAAGTATTCAGGCAACTGCCCAAAAAGAGTAATTGTTGAATAAGTGTTTGTTATACACAGTTAGTTTTTATTGTAGATCGTGCTTTCCCACTCCAACATTTCAGGAAGCAGAAAGGGATCTAAATAGACTTCCAGCATCAGTCAGTAATTTGAACTTCCAAAGCTTTTGCCATTATAATGTGTGTAAAAATATTAATGTATATTAGAAGAGGTATATTTAGGATTAAATGTCACATTTATTATTTTTACTTAAGTTTTATAATAGTTATTAGATAAAGGTAACAACAAATTACAAAAATGTAGTATTAAAAAAAAAAACTTCCTTAGTCTCTAGTCATATTTTTATTATTGTGGGGTTTTGTGGGGGGTTTAGTCAGTTTTAAATGGAAAGAATAGAGATTTATTAATTTTGCCAGTGTGGTACAAATGCTAAGACATGCAAATATGAAGTAAACTGTGGATGCATTGTGTTTTTCTTCCCCATTAAATACAGATTTTAGTTAGTAGAAAAGAAAGAAATAACCTAGACATATATTCAGAATCTACAGTTCAAAAGCCACAGACCTTGAACTCTACAGGTTTGTAATATTAATTTTAGGCACATTCTGCCTATAAAAAGATAAGAGCCCCAAGAACAGTTTGTCTTCATTTGAATTACAATTTGAAGACCAAAACTTTCCCTGAAACTTGAATGAATTGCTGCAGGACTCTAGAACGGCAAATTATGAGAACCCTGTGTAATGGTTCTCCTGTGCTTGTGTAGGAAAATTTAAAATCAGGCTCTGCCTAGTCTTCTAAGACCTGGATTCCTCTATGCTCTAAAGTGGAAAGTGCAAGAGCTTTACGCTTTCTTTCTTCTCTTAACCCTGCACCGACATCAATATTTGGGCAAATCATTCCAAATTTGTAGCCTCTTTTTTTTTTTTCAGCAAGACAAATAACTCTAGATTAAATTTTATGGAGTAGATCTATTTCTAATCTAGAAAAATATTAAAAACCTCAGAATCTTGATTTGCAACCTTTGCTAATGAATTTCTCCAGACATTTTACAACCATTTGTAATAAGCCTTCTATTATCTTTTAAGCCTTGTGTTGAATAGGAGTCGCATATAACCATTTTTCATGGGTTAATTTTAAAAGATTTTACAGTAAATTTATGCTTATGAAAATATGTAAAGATTTCCATCTAAAAGTAAAATATTGTTATTTAATATCCTAGTTTTGAGGCCTTATGGAAAAAAATATATTCTTTTGCAATATATAATGTTTCTAATTCTGCCTTTGCTCTCTTGCTTTATTTTTTAGCTTGGCATAATATTGTCTTGATACATCTGTCAAAAAACACAAAATTCTGCATGGATGCAGAGCAATCTCTGAATGTATCATGTTCAAAGTCTTATATTGTTTTCTGGTATGAAATATAATTACAAGGTGATCTTTCTACTCACAAATCATAATATCTGCTTTCAGTTCTTTTCTCTGCTACTGAAAACAGAGAGAAGCCAAACCTTACAGCAAAAATTTTTTCTTCTGAATGGTTCCATCTCTTATCCTCGAATAATAAAATAGAATCGTTAAAGTTGTAAAACATCATCAAGTCCAGCCTTTGGCCTTATACCACTATGCCTGCTTAACCATACTGTGAAGTGCCACATCTACTGGTTTTCTCAACCTTTCCAATGATGGTGGCTCCACTACTTCCCTCAGTATCCTGTTTCAATGCTTAACTCCTCTTTCAGCAAACAAATTTTTCCTAATATTCAACCTGAACCACCCCTGGCACCTTTTGGCCATTTCCTCTTGTCCTGTCACTAGTTTCCTGGAGAAAAGGCCAACCCCTGCCTGGCCACATCCTTCTTTCAGGTAGTTGTAGAGATTAACAGAAATAAATTCCTTAGCTCTGTCTAGGATGGGAGCAGTGATATAGCCTCAGGTCTGTGACTTGCATTAATTAGTGCTACTGTAAATATTATGAGCTTGAAATCTGTGCCACCCCTACTCCCATCCTGGTAATTTATGGAGACATTACAGATAATGGCAGGGTTGTTTCTGTTTGCCAATTAGAGAGGAATCATGATAGACTAGTACAAATAAAGTATGTGGTATATTGCAGAGTTTTATTGGACATACTGTTAGGACTCGATTTTGTCCTGCTTTTTTATGCACCATGTGATGAACTTCACTGAACCTACAGCCTACTGCATATATTTAGATGGATTCTGGCTGAACAAACCATACGTTTTCATGCACCTTTACAGCAAGCAGTGTTCTGTTGGAAATATCTGTTCACATACTTTGCATTCTTCCATTTCTTGTGTTATGTCTTCACAGTTTTATATTTAATTAAAACTCATGACAGGAGACTTACTTTGTCAGTAGAAGAAAGGTGGTGCTGTCTCTGCCTGATTAAATGATCAAATATACTTCCCACAGAGAACAAAGATGCATTTATGGGTGTGAAAGCAATTATTCATAACCTTAAAACTTTGTTTTAAATTTTATTTTTCCTCATGTCAGGTTGATGTGTTTTCAGTCAAATGTTACTTCAAGATTTGATTTCAAATTTCCATTCTCAATTTCACTTTGTCACATTTACCTACATTAACGGGTAACTGATATGAGTCAATACAAAAACAGAAATGTTTAATCCCAATAGTGGTTTTATTTTATAGCTATTTACCAGGAGGATTATCTCACATTTACACTACTTTACTACAGGTGGTGATGCTTGTTCAGTTAGGTCAATTGAAAACTTTAGAGCTTATAGCAATACACATTTACAGCAAAATAGAGGATATTGAGCCCCTCTTCTGCTTAGGGATGAAAATGAGATTTAAACATTACAGTTACTGAGCAATTATCCAGTGGTCAGTTGGATACAAAGTTCCTTAAAAGCTGGACTCTTTGGCTTATTCAAATTTAGATTCTTAGTAACCTATGTGTGAAGAAAACATGCTTTGATATGAGTTCCAAGGTTGTTTTTTAAACACCTTGACAGAAAACCGTTTTAGGGGGAAGGGAGGGGTTTGTTCAACCTTTGTTTCAAAGGTGAAAACTGTATCATTATATTTAACTGGCTACCTGCAGTTCATTAGTGGAGGCATCATTAAGTAGTACTGGAACATTTGTAGTGGCTAATCTTTCAAGCATTTAGCATTCACGGTGACCTCGTTAAAAGGAACAAAGGTCAGGCTTCAGTTCAGCAGAGTCACCCATTCACCAGGGCGACTGGCATAGCAAAGTAATCTCTGTGTGTCACTTTTCATTAATCATGCTACTTTCCTCTTCGCGAAATTCCAGCAGATAATTGTTACTAAATGCGATTTGCAACACCCTGTTCTGTGGTTGAAGGACCAGAAATAGGCAAACAGATAAAAACATTGTTTAGCTTGCAGGCAGCAAGTGTTTGCTATTCAAAGGTATCAATGCATAAACATTGATTTAGCCATGAGCTGACACTTTTAAAACATTTTCTGTTTCCAGAAAGCCCTGTGGCGAGGCTAAGTAATATCCAAGGGCAAGTACTTTTACCTGTATAGCAAGGTTAGATTCTATATAATTTGTCTCATCAGTTTTAATAATGTTAAGCAGCTTCAGCACTGCCATAGGTCACAACAAAGTACACTAGATTAAACATTTGCAGATGTGGTAGGAAATGTGTTCCCATGAAAGTTTGCTTATGACTAAATGGAATAAATATTTGATTAAATTAACAGCTTTATACGTTTAGTTAATTGTTGTTTAGTATTTTTTAATTAATACATTTTCCATACCTCAGAAATTATTTCATGTGTCTTCTCTATGCTCTGAAATTCCTAGGATAAATTTATCTTCATTTCCATCTGCACTTTGTAATTCAGTGAAATCTGAGCAGTTTTAGAAATACACCAATGGAATTCCAGAGAAAGAGGTTCTTACATATTTGTTTCATGGTCCCATTTTGTTCAACAGATTCTGTTCTGTCACAAAAGTTAAGCTGATTGAGTTGCTATGGCGTTCCTTAGCATAAGGCAGAGTTTGATTGCTACTAAGAGAACAGGATTGCATTCCTGTACTTGTGCAAAATTTTGATCTTACTGACCTGCAAGATAAGAGAGCAAGAACAGTGAAGTAAACTATAGTTTTACTGTGAATGTTTCAGATCCATCACCTACATCATAGAACAGCTGGTAATGGAAGTGTTTTATTTGCCAGTTTTTCAAATAGGTTTAACTTGCAACTTACGGAAAATAAATGAATGCAAAGTCAAACAAAATTCAGGACTCAAACCTACTCATGTCATGTCTCAAAAATGTAGCAAATAAGAATTTAGAGCAGTACAATTTCTTCAAAATGTGGTTTTCAAAGGTGACTGAAAATGCTTGCATTTCTTTTGAAATACCACAGAAGAATACCATTATTAGTTGCAGGCTTCTTATGTTTAGATATAAGTTGCTGTTGAGTTTAGTCAATTCATGCTTATTCAGGGTAATAGTACAGAATAATTCAGATAAAGCAAAACTACTGACAATGCAAAAATGTACAAACTAGATTCAAAGAACTTATAATTTGAGAATGGAAAAAATATTTAACATTGCTGAAGAATCAGTGTAATAAATTATTATGAAGAGTCTTAATTTAAATGACAATTGGGTCTGTATGTATAGAGTGATCATTTGCCTTGAAAATGGTAAAAGATGGCACCAGATCGTACACAGATCAGGTGCATACCACTCCTGATTTGAGCCTAATTTAATCTGAGCAATCAGAACTGGCAATAGAATTAAACATATCTAAAGTAATAGAGCTATGACACAAAAATAGTGGTTGTTATTCAAACATAAAATAAGTTTCTTGAATTTCATAGAATACAGTTTTCTCAATATGGCATTTCTAAAAATGTTTACAATATATTCACTTGAGGAGATTTTATTTGTGTTCACCTAAGTGCCTCATTTTCTAAAAAATCTATCCTTTTTCTACTATTGGGTCATAACAGCATTTGCATCTTTTAGATGCAGATGTGCCTGTTTTGCATTTAGTTACCCTCACGTACAAGCTAATTTTTTTTTTTATAAAAGACATTGGATAATTAATTTCTATCCATGCCTATGAACTTCTATTACATTCCTACTCAGCCATCTCTTTTCCAGCCTGAGAAGTCCTGCTTTACTAAGTAATTTCTTGCATGGAAGCATTCATTCTTGAATAGTGTCCAAATGGAATACTGTTGCAGTATTTAATTCCAACTTAAGTGCCATCTGCTAGTAGAATATTCTCTGCCAACATTTCTCTCCACCACTTAATAAGAAAGGTAGTAATGTCTAAAAACCAAGAATGAGGTACTTTCTAGTATTTGTCTCTTGGCTTCTTCAGCAACTGCTAACTTCAGTTTTACTCAAACGGTCTGCTCTTTGCTTTTATTTGGAAGAGTGGAGTGTTGAAGGTTGATACTTTGCAACACAGAACATTATCTCTGTGGTGCGTGAACTGTTTTTAGCATTCAACCTATGGTCAAGCAACATGAGCAACATTCAATAGAACGTCGTGTTTCTAGGAGGAATTAAATAAAAAAAAATCTTATGTGGTGTAAAAGAGAGAGGCAAGAAGATTTCATAGAGTATGTATCCTTTTTTTTTTTTTTTATATATTTCATTATGAAAATATCTGGCAATTCTCCCTGGCTAATTCTTCAGAAGTTGACGAACTTAAAAAAAAATCCAGCCAGCATCAAGGCAATAGCTGACAGAATAGTTATACCATTCATTTGTTGCTTTTGGCTTTATGGTATGTGGAAGAATGAAGGTTGGAGGTGAGCTAGAAAGGGTTTTCTTTCATAACGGCTTCCGTCATAGATTTCCTATGACATCGATTTTCCCAGACAGAAATACAAATTACAAAAGTATAGTACCTTTAGCTAGTATTATATAGCAGATTGAGTCTATATTACACAGAACCCCTTGCCATGGATTGCTTTAGATACTCAAATTCTGTGTGGCTCAAAAAATCTTCTGTAACTTGCATCTTGCATCTTATAGGATAGTGTTCCAATGTTCTCACCCACAGTTCTTCCATTCTTGGAAGCAGGAATCATGGTCAGCCTTTCTTATAAGATTTTTACAAGAGGTATAATGCAGTAATGAATGATGTGAATTCATTTTTGCAGCACTGATTTTTCTCCATCATAGGTACAGCAGTCACTATCAAAATTGCATTTCATGCTTCCCCTTCATGAACAAGCAGGGAATGCTGCTTGTTAGTGACTAATCTTGCATACTGACATCCCTGTTATAGGATGAAATTTGAAGGTATATAATAGGTTACATTTGGAGACTAACTTTTAAAACTTCTAATGATACAGATTAAATTTTAGGTCAGAATGCAGAAAAGGGTAGTATGTGAGAACGTTGCCACACCTGTGGAACTCAACTGATGCTTTAGGGAAAGTTTTATGTGGATTGTTCCCTGACCACATAAGAAATTTTTATCTGAGAGGAGTTACAAAGAAATATTTTTTTAAACAGAAATAGTGCTAGGATTTTGGGAAGGTGTAAAATGGACATGTGAATAGATTATATATAAGGAGACATGGACTTAAGTGTCAAATATGTGCTCACCCAGAAAATGCATGGCATACTTTTAGTGCTTAATAAGAGGATTGGGATGCATGAAATTAATTTACATTTTCAGAATGGCAATAATACTGCATCCAGGTGGATATTTAAATTAGATTGGAATAATTGACAATTTTGTTTCTTCAGAATTTATTAAATGCTTTTCTAAAATTGCTCATATTTGGAGAACGATGTGTTTCAGTAGGAACTACCTTTGTGTAGTATTTTGCTGTATTTTTGTTGTCCCTCTAAGTCTTTCTCAGAAAACCATAGCAAAAGAGAAAGAAAAATTTAAACAGAGGCAATTTGGCATCTTCTCAAGCTGAAACAAAGTGGCTGGATGTACTTAGTGCTATACAAGTGTCAGAGATGCCATTCAGAAACTTCTATAATGCACAACTGAAATCCTAGCTTTGAGTTTATTGATTGTACTGCTGCAACCATATCTACACTGATGGCCATGAAAAAGAAAGATAGGCTATAAATACACAAACATAACCTTGTTTACTGTACAACTAGTTAGTAAATACAGGGGAAAATCATAAAATTAATTATTTATAATTATATTAAAATTAAGATTTATAAGTAACTAGATCAAACTAAAACTCATTTTTTCACACATAAGACTCCTTGACACTCTTTAAAAAAGAAAACAGTTTTAAAAATATGCTGTGAATTGTCAACGACCTGCAAAATGAATCCTTGAACTACAACCTTTTCTGGTTAAGTTCAAAGAACTGCAGAAGACCTTGCAATTTCTCTCAAGACTTCTGATTTTGAACACATTTTGGGTAGAAAATCAGTTTGCTTTATTCCAAGTAGGGAATTTTATGGGTATGGTCCACAGAAGGAAATGATGACCACAGTATTGATGGAAAAGGTAAATGGAAAAAGATATTTCAAGGTTAATATGTTCTTGTGGTTTTGATTCAGAAATTCAGAAGCAGAAATCCCTTTTTTAATTGTTCAATATCACCTGTTCAGAATAAAAGTAGTATACTCATCATCTAGAATTCCTAAAAAACACATAAGCATTTTGGCTATTAAATTTTAATAGCTGTATTTTTTTTAAAGGGGAACCATATGGGGAATATTCTATTTCTATTCTCACTAGATGCTACAATCAATGATTTTAATAAGTATTTGGAGAAGCATTACATTTTAGTATATGAAACAATTTCTACAGGGAAAGTGAAAAAATATTTATGATTCTTTTTTTATCTACTTTTTTCCTCCCTCTATGCAACCCAAAGAACAGCTGGTGTTTTCATGTTCAGGAAAATTCAGTTGAATAGTAAAAAAGATCCTCTATGAAGCATCTCACTTGTTTTTATTTACAGGTGGAATGTTAAGCTTTTTAGAGTATCATGGCCTACCAGTGCTATATCGATGATTTTGTTGCATCAGATCCCCAGGACTAGGGAAATAGTGAGGCTGTTTCTTTATTCTAGTTTGATAACTCTTAGAATCATGAACTGTCAATGGCAAATGCTCTGTAAGTTATTGGCAGACAGTGAAGAACTTTGTGCCTTGGTTTGTCTCTAAAAATATGAGTAATTTCACTGCAGTCATATAGGGTTTTGTTTCATGCTGAAGAAATGTTGACGCAACTGAAAAACAGTCAGGTTTGTGTGACCTGCAGAGATAAATTAACTTCAGAAAAAACAAAGTGAAGATGTTAAAAATTATTTTTCTGATGCAAATACATAGGAAATTACTTTTTGTTGTTAAAAACACATACAAAGAAGTGCATTGAGGGAGAAGTTACCTAGTCTATTTAAAAATTAAAAACAGATATAAATTGGTGCAAAGATGGTATTTTAAAAAATAACTGGTTTGTTTATGCATTTGTAAACATGTATTAATATGAAAGAAATACCCACTGAACCTGTACCTGGCCCTAATATTTGTTTAGAGTCTTTATTGATGTCCTTTGCAAGTGAGTTTGTGGGTTTGCTTCTTTTGTGAATTATAAGGTAATCAATAGCTTGTAAAAGTAAATAATGTCTCCAGTAAGTACACTAGATAGCTATTATTTATCCCAGATCTCACATGAAATTATAAAAGGTATACTATTGTAAAAACTACAATAATTACTTTAATTATACTGTAAATAGAACAGAAAGTGCATAACTACTTTTTCTATCAGATTTCTCTGAGGGCTATAATGATATAAGGAGCTTTTACTGTACTGTAGTAGCAAAGACTATTTTATTAATTTAAAGCCTATACAAAAGACAACCACATAAATAAAAAACCACTGTATAAACATCATCATTATAGAATAAGTAGGTTTCCATCAGCAAATAATATAACAGGATGTAAATTTTCTTTTCTCCCAAAAACAATTTTTTTTTCAGTGTTTCTTTCAGTTTTGGATTATTAACATGTATCTTTCCTAACTTTAGTGGATAAACAGCCTTGGTTTGTATAGCCATTTCTGATACTGTGACTTAGAGCTTTAATTTGATTCTGATCCCTCGACACACATCATGTGTTCAGGGATGCGTAAATCTGAATTTGGAGGTTGCCTGCTGACTTCTAAGTAAATAGGAATTTATGCAGGCACCAGCATTCTTATAATTATTTTGTTGGTTATCTTGCTGGATCACATCTAAGAAGCGCAAGAATAATCTGAGAAATAAGTATATGTGCAAATATATTACTGTAAAAAACTGTATGGCTTTTATCTCTGTAAACTATAGATTATAAAATTGTTTTCATTATTTCAGAGCTTGTGGTAACATCTTTGGCTAGGACATCAGGAGCCTATCAAAATTTTCTTTGTAAAAGTGTCTAAAAGATCAAAAGGCTCTGGAACACTCACCCTGTGTGTGGCATTGCTTTCAGATTCTCCGCTTAGGTAATGAAGATTTTATCTCAATAAAAGATCCTATCTCTGAAATCTGCAGGAGTTACAACTTCTTCGTTTCTGGTTCCTCCGTAGTTTTTCACAGGTCTTTTAGTGCACTTTTGTTCATACCTCTGTTTTCTTCCATAGTAGAATATGTTTTTCAAGAGTTTGTTTCCCACGGAAGCTGTGTGTGGCCCAAAAAGGATAGTGGCATTTGGATCCTCCCTTACCCTGGCATAATCCCATTCTCCCTGCCAACACTGCTTTCTTTTCTGCATCCCAGTCTCTGCAGTTCAAAGAAATATGCTTATCTTTTTTATGTTATCTCTGTCTCTTCTGTGCATCCTGGCTGTCTCTTAATAGAAACATACATGTTGTATGTTGTACATATGAGCTACTTAAGCAGAATTAAAAATCTTTACAGCCATTTTCAGGAATCTTTCCAACATATCCTCTAATGTTCACGCATTGCTTTTACTGCATATTTCCAAAGACTCCCAGCTCATCTGCATAAATTTATTACATGGAAACATAAACCATATTAGGCCACTATCAAACTGTAATTACAGTAAATTTCTTACCATTTTTCCATTTTGAGTTACTTTTTGAACCACTTATTTTTTTCTTTCCAGCAGAAATCCCCCTTTTCCCATCACAGCTCTTGCACACAAAGAAGCAAAACCACCAGGTACTATCGTGGCTTATTCTGCATTACTGTGGTGTTTCCTCTCCTAAAGGGATTTCTCAGTTTTCTTTTAGGTAGCTTTAGTTCACTTATGCCTAGCAGACTTTGTTCAAAATTGCTTTTGAGATATTCTTTCTGCCTAAAAATTGAAAATTCATTAGTGAAATTTAATTTTTTTAACAAGCTCAGGGGTCATAATGACTTTGGTATATAAATAGTCCATAAGCCTGACATAAGTAGATTCTGTCATCTTGTCTATGACAATTAAAGACCTGCCACAGCTAATTATACCACACACCAATGATGTACAACTTCTTTAGTTTCCTTTCTTCTTTACCTTGACAGAATTATTTTAACAGAAACTTAATGTCAGTTATATTCTTCTTTTGAACGTGCTGCTAGAACATGTATTTTCAGATAACTGAAAACTACTATATGTAGAACAAAGTCTTGCTTTATTTTATACAGATTTAGTGTTTTGTGAGGGTGAGAAAGTCTAACATTAATGTGAATCTATTCAATGTTTAACGTTATCGTTCTTAATTTTTTTTTATTTTTAGAGGACACTTAAAGAAAATAATATGCTTTCTATGCCATAAGATCCTAGCAACATACTATCTCATTACTTTAACTATACCTATATTTCTCCTATATAAGGGGAAATTTGAATGCACAACAGTTTTATCACAAGAGACATCAACAAACTTTTTCGTATTAGGACACGAACAAATTAGCCCTGTGCGTTCCATATGGATATACCCTGTCACAGGGCATAAGTATAAAATAGAAATACTGTGATGTGTACTGAAATCTTATCAGCTCAAACAACTATCCTAATTGTGCAAGTAGAAAGAACAGCTGTAACAAGGGGCATTGGTGCCTGAAAGCAAGTCTTTGATTCTGTACCTTTCCGTCTTGTAACATTCTGCACTGAATATCCTTGTAGTCTTTCTCAGAACAACCTAAAATACCTCAAATAGTTATAAAAGGAGAAAAGAGTATCACCTCTACTGTGATTCCAATGGCATTGCACAGGAAACTGGTTTCATAACAGTTTGACTCTTCAGTACCTACATCATGCTCTTGTGCTCTTTTGCTGGCAGCACATACACTCCATCTTGATCTACAGGTCAGTCTGGAGTCTGTCTATCCATACACAAGCTAGTGAAAAGTTAATGATTCCCGTTTGGCTACCTCACAGGTAGAAATATTTGAGAATTTTGAGTGCCTTGCTTGAAGTTAAAATCTTCAGAAGTCCAGAAAGCTATGCTATTTTAAGGCTATGCCTAAAATTCTGTGTCAAGTAGTTATAGGGACTAAAGTAAAATAATCCAAAGATCTGAGTACACAATGTAAGATACTGAGCCCTATTTGTCCAGAAAATCAGAATCATATAGGTCTATGTTCATGACACAGCTTAATGTTACAACCATGGAAATGTTTGAAGTTGTGAATCTTCATCATTCTTTAAATGGACAACAAAGTTTCAAGCCAGCTCCACAGACCCAGAAACAGGGAATACACCACTTGATATCAACTTTGAGAATATATTTTAGGGGATTTGCAGTATCCTGTAGGAAGTCTGTGATAGGATCTAGAATCCACTTCTACATAGCAAAAAATTATTAAATGGACAGGTCCTTCTGATGGTATCTGCTTTCTTATTTCACATTTTGCAAGTACTGCCAGAAATCTCAGAGGGGTCTAATGACTAACAGCATCCTTCATGAAGTGATCCCTATTAATGCCCATAGCACATCCTTGCTCAGTGATGCGGAAGAGTTTTGGGAAAAACAGTATAGGATCGTGCAAATATGGAGTGTATCAAAATGCAGATACCTAAGAAATAAAAATCTCATTTTTCAGAGTTTGCTTTTACAACTGTAGTAATACTTCTTGAATTATTTTTAGTTTGCTTTGAGCTTTTCCTGTTCCTACAAAAGAAAAAATACACTGAAAATTGTTAGGTGGTGTTGTGAAAAATGCTAGGTTTATTTTTTTCCCTACCCTTACCGTTATTGTGGTGGAAAGGGGCAGCATGTAAGGAAAAGCTTGATTTTACTTCTAAGAGTTTCATTAAAAGATACATGATTACATAATGTCATAATCATGTTTTATTTCACTCTAGCAGTCAGAAAACAAGTTTTTTGAACTGTTTTGAGATCTGTGCTCTTTTTCACACACTAGTGGGCTTTGGTAATATTACAAATGGTGACCACTAAATTACCACTGCCATTTTAACCCAACCAAAGACTACAGAAAATAAGCATTAAACCAATACTAGTTAATAATAATTACATAAAATTGATTTTGGTAATAAATTTAGTTTCTGCTGACTTGCTAGATGACCATATGGTTAACTTCAGAATCAATCAAGAATTTCCTTGGACTTTTCTTAACAGGGTGACATACAATTTAAGTATATGAAGTGTGATAAATACAAGCTGTCTTGATGAAGATCTCTCTGTTGACTTAGATAATGATTGAGTAAATGAAGTGTAATAACAAATATGTGCATAGATATTTTAAAGTAGAAATCAAGCCAGCCTGTTAGACTTACCAACAGAAAGTTTAGTATGATTAACACTTTCATTAGTTACATACAGTAAGCAGAAGCAGTGTTGTGCACACAGAAAAACATTAGAACACTTGCTACAGGGCATAGGCAAACAGAGATATAGTTTAATTATTTTACCACTGCTTTACACCTTTAACTGATGCAAATAGAAAGCTGAGTGTTGTATAACTCTTGTGGTACACAAGGATGCTGCTTTAGTCAAACTAAACACTCTATGAGGCTATTTTTATTTCAACTTTCTTATAAGACAGTTTACAAATTTGTCTCTAACAATGAGAAGGAGATACTTTTGCAGATAATTACTTGGCTAAAAGGACAGTTTCACCATCATTGTTCAAATTCCTTTACTTTAGATCTGAAGAGTAAACTAGATGTTTTATTGCATTGTCTAAACACAGAGGTCTATACAGAAACAGCATACAGGAAAGATGCACTGACATTCTAGTGAATATATTCCATCCACATAATTGCTTTGCGACAGAAATTGTAATGATGTGGTCCTTAATCATGATTCATAAAGCTGGGGTAGCTTCTGAACCAGAAGTGTGGTACTTGACTGTCAACAACTGGGTTGCCACTATAAAAATTACTGCCAGGTTCAACTTGAACACTTTTGCAAAGTTAGGTTAATGACAATTTTTTTCTACTTTTCCCAGCCTTCTGAAAACTCTTTCCCCCTAAGTGCTGATGCTACAAAGACAGAAAGTTAACATAGTACCAGTTTGACTTTGGGCTGTGACCACATTTATCAACAATAGGAAGTAAACAAAGCATATTCATGATTAGAAGTCATTTGAGTGAAATACTGCTCCCAAACTTTGTGGCATTAATGTGCATGAGTAGAGGACAATAGCAACAACTTTACTCAAATGTTTCAGCTTTCCCTCGAATGAATAAGTTGTGTTTTGCTACAGGATATTCCTGCAGCCAGAGAACACAGTACTGTGGGAAGGCTGTGTGCCAATGTCTTCAAGTTCCTTCTGTGCTCAGTTCAAGCAGATGAGGGGAGAAAAACTCAAACTTAATTCTAGTAAATTATTTCAATTAAGGTATTTTTTCAAAAATCAAAGGGAATTTAATCAGCATTGCCTAGACTAATTATTAAGGCAGTTGGTAAAAGTGGCGTGTACAACTCTACATGCTACAAAAATTAATATTTTTCCTCAGTTTCAATACTCAAGTGAAAATGAAAAAAAAAAAAAGAAAAAAAAGAGGAGAATTTGCACAGATCCCAGAAAGAGGATGCATGAGAGATAGATGTAGCTTAGAAAGGGAGATGGGTATGTGCTCCCATAGATGCAAAGAAACCTGAAACCCTGAATTGCAGCTTGCAACTTAGAAAGAAATCTCCTAGGTGCCAGTTCATTGTTCTCAAGTTAAATCAGCTGGTGAGCATCAGAAAAAGATGCTCACATCTTCCCCAACACACCCCAGTGATCCAGAGAGAGATCATTACATTGCAGTAAATGGCCCTATTGCAAAGTTTGGTGGATTGTTTGGTTTGTTGTTTTTTTTTTTTTTTTTTCTTTTTGCTATCTGTAAACACTCTAAGGGTATTACCCTAACCTGACTTACTTTTCTTGGTGAAGAAAAGCAATGTTAATGATGCCTTTACTTTCCTCCCCTTAAAGTATCAGCCAGCCAGCCCAAGAGGGGAAGTGCTAATTTGTTACTCTTCTCTGATTTACTGTCGTTTAGGCAAAGCTCCAACAGCTGGTGACTTGATTCAGAGGTGCTAAATAGTAGCATAGAAAAGCTGTGGTAACCCTACTTGATCTTCTTTATTGTAAAGCCTGGGAACCTTTCAGGTTTAATATCTTTGGTAAGTTAAACTGTATGCTTAAATTTAAGGGAGTGAGATATGTTTATGTTTGAAGACATCATATTTGTTTTGGAGGTTTGCTTATCTGTTAGAGAATTATTTCTGACAAGGTGCTCTTGTCTGTGAGGGTCATTGAAGGTAGGCAGTAGTCACTTTTATTTTGTGAAGTAGAACAGGAAAGGCTAGGCTAAAAATTGCTGTCTGATGATATGTTATTAAGCCCCATATGTTGCAGCCCACAAAAAGATGGTGTTGCAGAGAAATGTGCCAAGTTTATTGGGAAAAGAACAGATAGCTATAGAATGAGAGAAAGAGCTACTCTTTTTAAAGTTTATAGTTGAAGTTATGATTGTAGACAGAAATGCTGATAGAGGAGCTTTTTGCAGTGAAGTGGACTTAATGTGGAGAACAGATAACAGGCAGATTTTCTCAGAGTACCAAATGTGTTGTGGTCCCTCCTATATACATGAAGTTGAGGGGATTTTGAGTCTGTCATAAGGGAGAAAACAAAGGAACAGGAATTAATTTCAATTTCACTCGCACACACTGTAGACTATCAGCATGGTACATAATATTTCTCAGTCTACCTGTCTGCTTCTCAGGAAAGAAATTATACCTAACATTTATTTTTCTGTTATGATGTTTAGGGAGCATGCCAATGTGCACTACATTAAAGAGATAGCAGTAGAAAAGTAAGCATAATTATCATTCAGATTTCTATAAAAAATATGTCCCTTAACATAGCTTTTGCATTCTATAGCAGAAGGAGGAGGGTAGGTCAAGGCAACAGCTCAATCCAGATCCTGTCCTTTTAGCTGTAATTAACTTTATCCCATAGGTAATCCCATGATCAGCTGGATTTCCATATATTTCCTAAATTGCAAAGCTTGAGTGTACACCTTACTAGCAAGAAAAAGATAGATTTGTTTCTTGGGTTTTGTAAATTTGCTACTTGCAGGGTAGATAATTTTTCTTACCATCTGACTTGTTGATATATGATGATGAAACTGGCTTCTCTTTTAAATAACTTTTCTAAAAAGGAATAAATACCCAGACAATGATGTCTGGATCACTGCTTTCAGTACCAGACTGCTGAATGTAGCATTTTAAACAGTCATCTGTTTTTCTTTTTTAAACTTGTGTATCCTCACTTATAAGTCATTATTACCAAAATGCTCTTAAAATTCTTCCTACTATTTTTGCCTGCACATTTACAGTGATACTGCCTTTAATTATAAGACACAGACTATACCTTGCAAATCAGTGCTATTTTAAGCACTCTTTGTAACCTTAAATAAATCTGTGACATCTATTCAGTACAGTATAAAGGACTTCTCCAGATGGTTTGATCATGACAGATAACCTTATTTATTGTTATGACAGTACAGGGGCAAGCTGCACCTGTGGTCTCTTCCCCAGTCTGTCTTGCAGGCTTCTATTTCAAGGAACAAACCTTACCAACACTTCAGCAGGATTGAATATGGCAGTTGACCTGACTTCAGACTGAAGCCATGCTCTCAAATTCTTGCTCCAGTTTCACGTCAATCAATTTTATACAACCTTTACAAGTGTTTTCTTCAGATAGACTATGCTGCCATTTCTTCTTTTACTTTACTGTTCTTAGTCTTGATACTAGGACACTGCTCCCTTTTCTGATAGGGTGAACCTGGTGAGCCCAACTTAAATTTTGATTTTGTCTCAGTGACACATTTCTGCAAGGTTCTGTGACAAAGATCAAAGTTACAAAGAGTATCTCCCTAAAAAGACATGTGTTATCCATTTCTGTCAGAAACACATCACAAGTACAGGAAAGGTTGATCACAATAGGTTCACTTGCCCAGGTCAGTGGAACATGCAGGTGGCTGAGCTGCAGGAGGTGGTGATAAGGCTATATAACATCAGGGAGGCTGAGAAGGAGTTAAATAGCTGTTTCCAAGTACAGTCTGCAGGGAACCCAAAGCCTGCAGCCAAACAGCTGAAAACTTCCCCCAACAGCACACACACTGTAGGAAGGGGGGCCAGTAATACATAAGAATGAAAGCTTGCAATGGCAAGGACCAGCAGGAGAAAGATACTTCCTTGAAGCCTGAGGTGCCCTTACAGAACCTGTTCACTGCTCTGCAAACTGAAGAGGAAAGACCCATCACATCAGGAGAGCTGCTGGGGCTGAATAATGCAGTCCAATGTGCTCCCTGTGCAACAACCAGTGCAGCTAAGAAGAAGCCATAGGTAGTAAACAGTAGGTGGCTCTTCCGAGAGCTATGGAGGCACCCATTTGGCAACCTAAAGTGCTCTCTAGAGAGGTGTGCTGCTCACCTGCAGCTCGTGTCTGGGACAGCACTGAGAGACTGCAAAGCCATGTACTGATGCCAGGCTACTATCCACTGCTGCTGTTTCACATGGGCACCAGGGATGAAGCCAAAGCAGTCTTGAGGAGTATCAAGAAGGATTAGAGTCTGGGAAGCAGCAATAAGGGACTCTGTAACACAGGTAGGTTTTTCTCTAATCCTACTAGTCAGAGGAAAGGGGTTTGAAAGGGCTGGCTGACTCCAGTAAATTGACAAATAGTGGCATGTCCAGAGGTTTATCCATTATACTATGGATTTCCTCACTTTGAGGAAACCTGGTCTCCTGGGGGCTGAGGGAGCTCATCAGAGGAGGACAACAGCATCTTCATTCACAGCTTTGACAAGATGAAGTCTTTAATTGAAACTTTCCAGGGAAGGGGAATTTTAATCCATTCCACTCCTGCCAGTTTGATGCTAGTGCCAGCAATAGATGCCCAGCAGCCTGTAGAGGAATCACAGGCCAGCAAGAGAGCACATGAAGAGCAGCACAAAGCAATTCCAGCAGCTTCATCCAATAAGTTGTCTTCATTGGGAGCACATTTAGATGCCTCTATGGAAGTAGCATGAGTAATAGATGAGGATTTAGATGTGCATGCCTGTAGGGATATGATCTGACATGACAGAAATGTGGTGGGGTGGCTTCTGTGACTGGAATGTTGGAATGGAAGGATATAGGCTCTTTAGGAAGAACAGATATGGGAAGCCAGGAGGTGGTGGTGTTGCCCTCTCTGTCAATGACCAGCTGGAGTGCATGGAGTTCTGCCTGGGGATGGATGAGGAGTCAGCCAAAACCTTTCAGCTCAAGATAAAGCGAGTGCAGGGACAGGTAACATTATAGTGAGGGTCTGCTGCAGGCCACCTGACCATGTGTATGCGGCCCTTTACGGACGGATAGGAGTAGTCCTATGTTCAGGAGGCCTGGTTCTCATGGGGCTCTTCAACTGCCCCAGTATCTGTTAAAGGGACAGCATAAAAGAGCATTATTAATCTAGGAGGTTTCTGGAATTACCTTCCAGTTCCTAAATTCCGTCTCTAAATGGAAGAGGTAGCAACAAGGTGTCCCTGCCCATGGTTGGAGCTAGGTGGTCTTTGACGCCCCTTCCCACATAAATCATTCTATGAGCATGGCAGCACGACTCAGTACAAGCATAATGTTGCTTAGAACATATTATTCTCTCAGATTTAGGCAAGCCCCGGTACTTAATTTTTTAATTGTTTCTGCACAACCATGTTTCATTCCCAGTATCACTCCCGCATCATTTTTCCAGTGCTGCCTTAATCCCCTCCTTCCTGTGAAATTTTTGTTAACATTTTAGTACCTTTTTTTGATCATAAGAAAGAAACCTATTAATCAAGCTGAAATCAGACAGCCAGAAATTTTGCAATTAGTAGTTGTTTTACTCTTGCCTTATTAACTCTTGGAATTTCTATATTATATTTTATCTGTTTTTTTCTCGCTAAGTTTTAACCAACACGCTGTAATGATATCAGCCAGCTCAGTTAAAGAACAGAAAATATTTTTGAAATGTTGCTTCTTGTGTTCCCCAAAATTAAGAAACATTTTGTATTTTAATGAAGACCATGATGTTCTGAATGTCTTCAATTTTTTTTAAAATGTAAGAATATAATTAAAAACCAATCAAAAATTTCCCAAAGAAAAATTTTCCTAAGAAAGAAAAGTGTTGTAGTCCTGTGAACTATCACATAAATTGAGATAAGGAAAAGATAAGAAAAACAAATAAAAAAGGTAATTTTGTACAAAAATGAGGCAGCAAAATGCTGAAATCCAAGTTATCATATACAGGTGTATCTTAATTTAAAACAAACTCTTCTCTTATTCATTAGTCAGCAGTAGTTTTTGTCTTGGCAGTAGAAAACATTGTGATACTGCTGTCTGATTTATAACTTCCATTTGCAATTTGGGTGTTGCTGACTACAATGGAATAGTTTTCAAAGTGACTCCACTGCTGTATGATAAATGGATGGATTTCAGGAAGAGGCCTGGATCTGTAGACAGTGCTGGCCATGGAGAAATTGCTCTCTGCTTGTTTTGCTACTTCTAATAAATTTTGCTACTTCTTTTCAGTTCAATTTTAATTAATTTTTCTTTTTACTTTTATATTTTCTAGTGCCTTATTACACACTTCTATATAGTTCTTGCATAAATATTTTTCTATTGCCACTACAGTTTCAGCAGAAATTACTGAAGACAAGAAATGTTCCGTGGGGTTAAAACCTGTATGTTATGTTTATTGGCTTATCTCCACCGCTTGTGGGAGCACATTGATATTCAGCTTGAATTTCAGATTCGTATTATTTTTCAAGACTAATCAGTTAAATGTTTAATCAGTTTACAAATAAACTGTGGTACTCCAGATCCAACCCAACAGTCTGTTTGTAGATTGAAAGCTAAGTATGTGTGCTATAGGCTTCTTGGCTCTGGACCACACACTGAAGTTTATTTTTTATAGGACTCAGAAATTTTCTTGAAATGTTAGTTTAACTGGAGGAAAAAACATATCTATGGCAATAAAGTAATCAAAATATTTTCATTGTTCTGGTCTCTTTTTGAGGAAAGAAAAATAAAACTTAAAAGCAGGATAAAATTGTTCTTTTCCCCCAAAGACTAAAGTATTAACCATATGAGAGATAATAAATACAATTCAGTATAAATAGAAAAATAATACTTTTTGTGCTATTAATTTTGTGTAGGGAGCAGGAAAGGCACTGATCAATAGGAATAAGGACCTCTGCACAGTACTGCCCATCAGTGTTTCGCTAGTGTTATAGAAACTGTGAAATCCCTGCCATTATCTCTGGCAGCATCTAAATGTGCAGGTAAATGGTCAATGCTGTGCTGAAATTTATTTACAGGACTCTGCTGAAAATCAAACTGTAAGACGTAGATTAAGTAAATACAAGTACTCACCAACATGTCCAAGTCTGTGCTCAACACTCCCACTACAACAAGTGTAAAGATGGACGCTCTTTTAAGTCGAGTTTGATATCTGGAATTGCCTTTCCCTTTCTTTGTTGATGGCAGGGGAAATTTTGGACAAGGCATCAAATTTTCAAACTTCAATGAAGGGTTTGAAGTTGGCCAAGAGGGTGCTCTGAAGTAATTTTAGTATAGTTCCTCTTTTTTGACTTTCTGTTCAATATAATTTAATTGCTATATAACATTCTCCACTGTAAGAAACATTATCTAATTGCTACTTATTGTTATTCTTTTCCTGTGAATTAATCCAGCTTTAAGTTACTTTCATGACAATACATGATACCATGCGGTTCTCAGCAAGTTTCGTGTTGAATATTTAGTACAACTGTGTTGACATTCTGCCAGGCTCTTGGTGAGAGCTGCTTGTAAGAAGTCTTGTAGTTGAATCTGATTCAGTTTAAGGCAGGTCACAAATCTCAGTCACAGTTCAGTAGATCACCCAGATTTTATTGTCTGAGTTAGCCTCTTTTATGGCTGGCTTCCAAAACAGCGTATTGGAGTATGAGCTCAGAAGAGGCAAACTTGGAAACATGAAGGACTGAGAAGGCACCATGCTGCTAACATGCAATCTCTATTTTGCTAGTCCTCTGCTTCAGCTCTTGGCATTGTCCCTTATGAATAACAACAAATTAAACCATTATAAAAATTGATATAATTGTACAGAGGAACAAAGGTTCTCTGTCTCTTCTGGAGTTTAGTGTATCTGTTATCTCTTCCTTCTTAATCAAGAGAAGCAGCTGACAAGAAATGTGTTAAATGTTACTAGTAGGAAACCCCAGATAGCAAGACTCAGGACTTTACTTCAGAGAATACAAATGACAAGCCCTGGATAAATTCCTTTTTGTTTTAATTTCAAGCTACCTATCCATGGTGCCGCCAGTATTAAACGTGGCCTTTCCTGAAATCTGTTATCATATGAAAAATAACTTAGACCTACAGAGAAGTAAATACCAGATTTTATAGTATGCATATATCCATAGCAGTAGCCTATACTCTATTTCAAAGAATGAAAGTTGAACTTTTAAGTAGCAAGTTTTAGTATTAACATTCTCAAGAGTGTATTGGTGTGTACTGCCAGCATATCTGATAACTTGAAGCAGCCCTCTGAAATCTAGCAGTAAATACAGTAATATTACAAGTCAGTACATTCTGGAGGGTCTTTCTGTGCCTATCCTCTAGAAAAAAATTTCTTGCAAAAATTTACAAGAAATAATTGCTTTAAAAATATTATAAAGTTTCATTTGGGCATGAAATATTAAAAAATATTTATTAATGGAATTAACATAAAATTTCTGAGTGACATTATCATAAATTGTCCATATTTTTCTGAATGTCTTTAAAAGACTGTTTGTTCCCTCACTATAATGTTAATTTCATCATTCACTATTATCTAGGATAAAATAATTTAAACTACCTACCAGCAATAGCTACTGCTTTTTTTGCTGTTCAGTTCAGTGCTGTTTTTCATTCTGTTCAATTCAGTGCTGTTTTTCATTACTCCTCAGGTATACTGATGCGATTGGAAATTTATAGTATGTGTTTCTCAAGCAAGTGTTTCAGAAAAGTATCTGTCTCTTAAATGTATTTACAGATAATTTAGTAAAAGACCATGAAACATAAAAGCAATTAAGAAGGTCATAACACTTGTTCTACTATTCCTGGAGGCCATTCTCCTTTTGACATGCTTTCCTATTCTGCTCTTTTTCCATGCAATAACCTTTATAATTGTTATTCTTATTACTTACATAATTTTAAGTATAAGTTAAATTGTGTCCTTCAAGAAATGACAATATTTGTAGCACTGAATTTTTATGACCATTTTTATGACTGTTTTTGCTTCTTTATTTTCATACTGGAGCTTGATTTTTTTTTTTGTCTTGTCTTATCCTTCCTAGACCAATTTGAATGCTATTTTGATTTTTGTATTGATACATTATATTTCTTATTTCAGCCATAGCCAAACAAGGGTTTTTTCTTGTTCTCTGGAATGTAAACTTATTTTTTCCTGTAAGTTTTACCCCTTTTCATGCCTGAATTATTAGCTAGCATGTTTATTTTCCAGACCAGCTCTTAAAATTTGTTTTCCTACCTTTAATTTATAAATTATGTAATCAATTATTCACACCTTATTTCCCTAGAGAACCCTAGGCAGAATATTTGATTGTCCTCAGATGAGTCGTGCTGGGAGGAAAGATCTCTTGGGCAGCTGACACCAGTTAGCCCAGCTTGTTTGCAAGCTCTCTTGAGCCCCGTCTCAGGGCAGCCAAATCTGCCTGTGTGCTGTATCAGTGGTGAATGACCCTGGTGCTGTGCACACCCCCTCGCCCCCTCTGCTGAGTTTGCCTTGGTTTGCCTCTTGCACGTGCAGTCAGAGATGGTCTGGGCTAGGGGATGGAAATACAATCCAACTTCAGCTATGTAACAGCCTTCCCTCAACATCAGCCTAACATCAGTAATTTCACAAGAGTCCAATAATCACATTGGCATTTGTGAGTGTGTGTGCACAGTGTTACAGAACTTGTCCAGTTTTTCCAGGCAGGCCTACAAACACAAGAATATTTGTCTTCTAAAGGGCATGCAGCAGATTTATGCCCTTTGCATTTTTACTAATCAAGTTCCATAGCTGTTCATTTTTAACTAAAGAACTAATTTTATAAGTAGATGGCACACTGTCTTCTAGACTCTAATTAAAACTTATTTTTGGTCCTTAGGTGTAATGACTACTCTTCTGAGATGAGTTCTTAATTAATGCACAGAGATCCTGAAAGTCCCACCTCTCGACAGTCATGATTGACATCCAAGGATTCAAAAATTGCACTAATTGAGCTTTCCATTTATACACTTTTCTGCAACCAGCTCATCAGAAAAAGGTAGGAGAAGAGATGAGCATAAGAACAGTTATTTTTTAGCCATCCATATTCTCCTGAGGGTGGGGAGGGGGGGAGACCTTGCAGAACTATGGAAAATTTTTAACTATAGGAGTCAACTCTTCAGATTTTAGATGTAAGATTTGTTTTACAATGAAAATTATAGTGTTTTTGTTAATATATATACAGTTGAATAATGCTACAATACTCAATATTGAAAAGCAAGGATATCTTATAAGTCAGTGGGCAATGCTTTGCATCAAAAATAGTGTTGCACAGCAATATATACTTTCTGAACAGAGGTTGTGTGGTATTAAACTAAGATATTTCACTGAGTGAGTAGTGGCTTATCTAGAAATGTTCTCTTAATTTTGACCCAGAGTCAGTATCAGAGATTTTATAATATTTCTAAAGCAATTCTTTCTTTCTAGATTCAATTTAGTACTTCAATAATAAACTCCTCTTTGTGATTAATTTAACTGTATATTTTTCTGGGGTCAGTTAAGATGAAGTCATTGAATAAAGACCAGTATATTCATGTGAGCTAAAGCCCACAAAAAGGTACCGAGAAGAACATGGTAGATGAAAAGGAATAAAGAGTGCTGGAAGATATCAGAGATACTTGGCAGAACAATTGCATTGCAAATGGTATATAGGAAGTACAAGAAGGGGGAAAAAATGGAAAGGAGGCCAAACATATGCCTACATAAAGATTTATCTATGGTTTAAAAAGTTATCCAGGGTACAATAAGAATATTTTCAGTCTCAAAAAACTTTTCTGACAATGTTTTTGGTGTATTTTTTTTTTTTAATGGATAACTTAGAACACTTTAGTTTATTTATTCCTTATTTACAGCTTTAATTTCTGGTGGCATATAGCAAATGTTAGTGAAAATGAAGCTCATGAAATAGACATCAGATTTTCATGAAAGGAATCTGTTCCATTTGAATGTTTATATTTTAGATTTACTTGGTATCTTTGCTTGTTTCTATAAATGGGAAGCATTCAAGGTGTGGGGGAAAAAAATTGGACATATTTCAGAATCTTTGAGGATTCTAAGAAGGAGCCAGCATTTTAATTTGGTGGGTTAAGCTTGAGGGCTAGAGCAATTAGACTTGCTTGGGGAATGTCCATACTGAAGAAGATTAAAGTATAAATGCTTACTGACATATGCTTAAAACTGGAATTGAAACAGATTTAGCTGTTTGTATCTAGATTCAGGGATCCACGGGAAAAAATGCAAAAATGCATATTGTAGGGTCCAGGTTCTCTTTAACTTTTGAGATGTTTTACCCCTCAGCTGCAGCATACAAGCTTTAGAGAAAGGGATTGAAAAGAAAACTAAAGTAAGGATCCCATGTTCTACAGAGAGTGTCATCCCATCAAAGCAGTACCATAATTTTGCAACATCCTCTTTGTGCCCAAAAAAGTTCTGAAAATATGTATTTTCTGTGCAAAGTTACAGAAGGAGGCAAACTGGGAGTATGGGTGCAGAATTACTTGAGAGTTCAGGCCTTTTTATTTCTTCTAATGAAAATATGAGGACAAAGTAAAACTTTAAATTTAGAGTTAAGAGTACAGAGATCTAAAAGGAAAAATAAGTAGGAATTAAAAAATAAATAATTTTAAAAGTGTCTATTTTATATGCTCTTCATATCTAGAATAACTTCATACTATTAGGATTAGTGCAAAACTATACTAGATCTTCTATGAGAATGTTAATTTCATCTTCTTTGTGAAATATCTCTGTCCAAAGTAACCCATTGCAAATTTTTAATGTACCTGTAATTTATAACATTACGGTGAATTTCCATATTGCATGCATGAGGGAAAAATATCAAGGTTTTAAGTAAATTTTTCTTTTAACTGCTGAACATGCAATTTAACTTCCTCAAATTGCCAAATTAGAGTGCGTACTATCTCCTTTCTAATTTGACTACTTTGCTAAAGATTAATTGTTTAAAACATTTTGGTAGAAACAAAAGGTGTTTTAATTTATTAAGTTGTACAAAGAAGCTTTTGTACAACATAATACAGCTGCTAGCCTGTCAAGGTCTAACTTCATTATCACACCTTCAGAATTTGTGTATTTTTATACTTGAGAAATGCTAATAGCCCACTAAGTTTCACTAGACTATATCCATGTAGAAATAGTTATTAACAGGAAATGTATGCATACATTCAGAGTGCTGGCAGTAGTTTTAAACTGTAGTTAAAATGTATTTTGTGCTAATTCAAAATAATAGTTCTAAATATAACAGCAGCTTTAAAGACCATAGCAAATGTCAGATCAACTGAGGCCAATGTATGCCTCTTGCTTTTGGTAATCAATTAGACATTAATGATAGGTATTTCATTTTGAATAGCTGCAACAATAAATTTTTCTCAGGGCAACATGGTGGAGCCTAGTCTCCTTTGGCTTTTGGAACCAGTAAAATAACAGAACATCAGTCAAGTTAATAAAGTGTGGCCTTATTACACATTCTGCATCTGTGCATAAACTGCCAGCATATGATCAAAGACTGCAGCTGTTTCAGTTATATCACAGTCACATCATAGACATTTTATAGTTATAGCAGAGAACGTTCCAGGGACAACCCAGTCACCTTGAAGACATACAGAGTTCAGTGGAACCTTATTAAATTGCACCTTGATATTATATGAAACTGGTAGGACATCTACTAGATATGCTATATATAATTCTCATGCTAAAATTTGTTTCGTATGCATGTTTTTTGCATTGCCTATATGTCTTCTCAAGAAATCCAGGGCTTTGTTTGCACAAATCTTCAGAGTTCCATGTTTACACATTTTAATTTTGAACTTTTGGTTGCCAAAACCAAAGGATTATTCATCCAAATGGCTGTGTTTCATTGCACATGTGAAGGCATTAATAAAATATGAATTAGTAATTAAAATATTTTGAATGCAAGCTGGAATATTAAAGTGTGTTTTCACAGCTGTTGACACATTTTTCTGTTTTATCTCATGGAACAGTGTTTTGCCTAAGTCAATGGGTTTTACAATTGACTTCTTGCAAAAGAGTTTCACCTAGTCGATATTTACTTATAATCAGATGGGTTTTAATAATAACAGATGAGCTTTTCTATATTATACCAAGTTTCAGTCTGAGAAACTTGAAGAGGGAGAGACCTCAGTAAGAAAGTGATTCAAAGAGTTATTTCTGAAAAAAATATGATTTTCATATTACATAATGTTCCACACTGAGTAGCTAACTGCTGTATTGCAACAAAATTAAACTGGCAACTTCCTTGTCTGGAATTTGAAAGACACCATAACATCAGCCACATTGTTGCTTCTATACCTCATTAGAATTCACCAAAATAATATAACCTTATCATTTAGGTAGCCAAGTGCAACAATAAAATACAGGCAGCCACCTAATTGGACACTTGAATCTTAATAGTTTTACAAAGTGTTGTTGGATTTAATTCCCCAGTCAAAAGGAGAAAAAAATAGAGTGCCCAAGTTTACTCAAGCAATGGTTCCAATAAAAATACAACCTCATGTTATTAGGTATTCTTCCTAAACCTATTCACACTTTACAGGTAAAGACACATCCATGTAATTTTTCTGATAATTCTCAGTGCATGTACAAAGAAAAAAAAAGAATGGTTTGTAAAACTAAAATAAGTTATGGGGGATAATAATCTATTATAGTAACAGTCAAATTGCTTGTCATGTCATGAAGGGTTATGCTTTAATTAAGCAATAAGGCGTGACAGGGTGTGAATTACAATGTAATGATTCTTGTCTAGTGTATTGTTAGGCAAGAGGCCAAAGGCCTAGTGCCACTGAATGATGCAGGAATGAATTATTATGCTGTAGTTTAAACAATTCAATTCATATTGCAATAACTGTAAAATATTACCTTCTAAATTTAAAAATATGTATTATAATTTTCCTATAACTAATTGCTCCTCCAGTAAACTACTTAGTTGCAAAGGCTATCACAGAAAAAGAGGCATTTTCTATTTAATATATTATGTTTAGATTTCTATTCAAATCAACTTTGAACACAGTTGTTTCTGAGAGGTTTGAACGATGCCATTTTTTTTGCCATTCCTCCCTAAAATAAACAGAAAACATACAGTTCTGAGGAATAAATGCTTCCTAAATTCTTACTTTGAATTGTAGTCTAGTTCTGCCCAATGAAAAGAAAGGGCTTTGTGAAATTACCTTTGACTGAGAGCCTTGGATTTGTGTAGGCTTTGTTATTACCTTTACTTTTTGAAATGCATTTTTTTCTTCCCATTCTTTCTTATTGACACCTTTTCAGATGACACATCATTTATAGAGCCCTTCAAATTCATCTTTTGGACAAATGCTTTTTAAAAAGTTGTATTTTATTTTACTTTTTCCCCTATCTTCAAAAGCAAAGTGAATAAGAAGATAAAAGTACAGGATTGTAAAATATCTCCCATTATATTCCTCTACTACAAAGCACAAAATCAAAGATAGTGTAAATAGTTGGAAATGTTCAAAAAAGTGATGATACTTTTCTGCTTTTTCATCAATCATATAATATAAGTAGAAAATCCCATGTCGTTAAAACTTACAATGTAAAATATTTCCCACCGAAATATTATGCTAAGAAATCATACCTTATGGGCCACGTTGTGAAGTTCTTTCAGAGTTTTCATGCCTGACTGGAAAAAGTTCAGCAGGTTCCATCCTTTAACTGGGAGAAGTTAGAAGCCTCATCCATTGATCCATTTATTTGTTTGTAGCTGAGTGACATCAGTGGTATCATCACATTAGTGGTACCAAAAAAAATCCCAAAACTGTTTTTCACACTTGTTAGATTCAGTAGAACTGAACTAAAATATATGGGCTTTTCTCATTCTTTTACATTGCTTTTTGCAGCAGTAATGTAAATCAATACATCTTCCAGATGTCACAGGTCTGGTGTACAGTATCATGTATCACTCCAATCTAAATCTCTGTGTGTTCTTCTTTTCTTTTTTTTTTTTTTTCCAATTGCATTTTCCTGTTCAGTCTCAGGCTGACTGTTGCCTGATGCACTACTGAAAGCCAGATACAGGAGAAATAATTTGCAAGTTGCAAGATTGACTCCTTTGCTGATTGAAGTTTGTTGTCCTTAAGTAAAACCAGAAATTCCCAGTTGACCTAGTCATATTACAGCTAATATAGTTTCTTTCAGTGTTGCAATATTTGTTATGATAATACTTGCAAACCATGTTTAATGCCCTTTTTTTTGTCATCACTTTTGTACTGTAGTGTAGATGTAGCAGTAATAATAGATCTCATGTAAGAAAAGGGTGGGTGTTTCTGTTAGTAACATGAACAAAGAGACAATTTTTTTCATAACACTTGAAGTACAAGCAAATTGGCCTTCAAAGGATTCTTTGTACACTGAGAAAATCTGTCACTGTGACACAGTTCACAGGAGGAAACAATTGGTTTAATTTTCTCAACAGTTGAGTGGCTTCCTATTCTTCCTAAGTACAATTCATCAAAAAATAAAGTATGTTTCACTTTTGATATGCTTTACCCCAGACAGCCAAGGAATTTGATTTTGTTTTCATAGTTATTAGGACATTTCTACTTTTTAGCTTTCAGCAAACAGTTTGCTTTAATCTTAGACTGCAGTCTAGATAAGGATTCACAGGAATTGCTCATCACTAAAATAATTTTAAAGCTTGTAAGTCCTATCAACTGATGTTTTGACTTACTTTCTCCATTTTTTTGTACACAAATCTGTATAAATACTGCATAATTTTAGAAGAAAAATCAAGCAGCACCAAAAATGTTCAGGGCAAAAAATAATAAACTGCCATTTCAAGCTTCTATTTTCAAAATATTATTGCTGCTGAGATGTGATTAGCAATGACATATTATATGACAAAAGAAGAAAAAGGATTTAGAAGTGGAAACTAAAAATAGTTGTGTAGAAATTTAATAACCTGGCAGATTTTATTCCATCTGTTAGGAAGAGTTTGAAAGCCATTTCCTGCTGCCATTCACACTGCAGAGGCTTCAGAGTTCAGAGATGGAATCAAATACCTGATGTGAAAATCTGCTATTATGATTCATATCCAGAGATTCATATCAATATCTTTGCATAGAATATTTTTTTGTTCATTTATAAAAAGAAAACTTGGATCTAAAGGTTTAGGATTATTATTTATCTTATTGTAAATATCACACCTTGAGGCAGAAGAATTAGCAAAAATATTTATTCCTTTCAAATTATGAAAATTATTGAAACTATTCTATGTGAGTGGACAATTCAATAAACCACCTTTCTCAGATAGGAGGCCCAGGATTCAAAGTTCATTAACTGACTTCCAGGGTGAAAGTACTGTACAGAAAGAAAGTACAGCGTGGTATTGACCTGTCCTTTGTTGTCATTCAGAACTGATAAGCAAACTGGGGGAAGAAGAGAGGATCAGCCAAATTAGCAGAAGGTATAAAGGAGAGCATGTGTGGTGTAAACCTGTAGCTGATGAACTGGCATTGCAACAAACCATAAATAAGTATGGGCATGCAGTTTTCTGATGATGGTTTAGCTGAGCAGCCCACATCTATCTCTATACAGCTGGATAGAAGCTATCTTTGGTTATTTCCAAGTGCTACTCCATAGCTATTTGATGGATATAAGGACACAAAAATTACTCTTTGTCTTTAATAATGGAAAATCTGCAAGATTCATGGTAGTGTTAGTCTAATTGGCAGAATCAAACTAGGGGAGTGAGAACATGGGTTAGAAGTGTACATGGGTGAGCGGCACATGCTGCTGTCAGCACTATAACCTCATCTTACACAGAAAAGCGTCTTCTGCATTTAGACATTCAGGAAAAGAATCAAGGGAACACTGAAACGTCACTGGCAGCTGGAATTTGGTTTTGGGGTTTTTTTCCCTAAGGTGGCCAGAAGAAACACAGATAATTGTGTTTATATTTGAAAAAAACAATCCACCTTCCTGTTAAAAAGAATTTTCATGAAAAATTAAAACCCTTACATAATGTACTTCCCACCCATTTACACATTCTCATGCTTTTTGCAAGTTTTAGAGTGCTCTGGCCCAAGATTGTTTTATTTCACCTGAAATATTAGTTAGAAATGAGAATTCATTTTAATCACAATAAAAAGGAGTACTGCCAGCTCTACCAGACAGTGAGGGGGTTTTTTTATGTTTGTCTTTTAGAAAATTTAATTCCTAATTTGTAGGAACCTTTGCAGCTATATGATGAAAGCAGAATGAATATTTATTCTGATTCTGCAGGATGTGCTCATCTATTTTCAGAACTCTGCTAAAGCAGAGATGTAAGGGTTATCTCTACTGTATGTAAATCCTGGTGCTAGATTATTGACCCACCAATTTATCTTCTCTGTCAGATAATTCATTTCTCGCCCAGTCTCTACAAAACAAATGTGATCGTTACAAATACATGTTAATTGAAATAACACCTGTGTTAATGATGGTCTCAAGCATAAGAATGTCCCATTGTAAAGACTCGCACTAGCATCATTTACCAGGCCTAAGATTAACCTGATGGAGTAATTAGAAGTTCATAGTACTAGATTACCTCACTAAAGCCAAACTCACAATGGGTTAATATATTTTCTTATTACAATATTTTTCTTTTGTCCCAGTAAATAGACTTTGGATATAATAAGACCAGCTCAAGCAAACAGATTTGTTGATGTGCAAAAATGTGCTTGGTGTATATTACCTGGGCTTCTGGGTAACCAGCTGTATGCAAAAGGACAAGAAGCACTATTAGAGCATGGCGCTAACCAGCTGAGCTAGTCTCAGTTCCTGATCCATGTGTCCTTCAGGCTTTAAGGATAAATAATATGGACTGCAGTCTCATAAAGGACATTCTTAAAACTAGCTTGAAGATGCAGTTTTCCATGTAGACCAGCAATGAAGTTTTTTCCTTAGATAGACCAGGCATATATGAGGTTTCAATTAATTAATGTTAATTTGTATGAGGGAAACTCAAGTTCAACTTTTTCTTTGTAACAAAGCTTATTCTAAGCATTCCACCCCTTTCCCTTTGACACGGCATTAACAGTTGGACAGGTATACCTTGTGATACAATATTTACTTTTGTCACTTAATTTTGGCATAAAAAATCAATCCCAAATGTGACACTTTTGCATATATGTCCATATTCTAGCAGTGCTTCCTAGAAAGAAATAACATTCAGAATTTGATTACCTGGAATCCATTAAAAAGTAATAATGAAGTAAAATAAATGATTTAGTATTCCTAATTATGTGAAAATAAAAAAAAAATAATCTTGATCATTGATTGCATTATTATTTATCTAATCCTTCCACTTCCCTTCAATTGTGTGTTAGAAGATTGATCGACTCAGAGCACATTTTAGCCTTTCCATTTATAAAGCAAGGATTTTTGAGATCTATAACTGTGTGCTGCACACCCCAAGGTGGCTTGAACAGCCAATAGGAGTAATAGGGGTGATTAAACCTTGTCACAGGGGGTTAGATGCGGTGCTTTCTTCCTACATGACAGCCTGTGACAGTCAAACAGCACTGAAGCAGAACAAACGACAGTGGCAGTTTGCTGCGAGCAGTGCTACTGTCACAAGTCCCACTAGAAAGCTAAGCGCTAGGTATTCAGCTCAGGGAAGTTTCAAATACACCATGCAAATTCTGGTTTCAAAAATTTCCCTGCAAATCAGTAGTGACATGCATTAACTGCCGAGTGATTGTGTTATTGCGTGAGTGATTGTCCTCTGTCGGACGCTGGCCACGATCATCGTTTATGAGTGACACCGCTGATCCATTTACATCTGTGCTTAGCTGTTCCTGTTATGGGAAATCTCCCTTCATTTGCTGTGCTAATGCAATTAAAATAAAGGTTATCATCACTCTTTAGTGATTGCACGTGTTTGTCACTCTGAGTAACTGTGTACAGGGAGTGACAAACACCATGCACCTGACAGAGCCCAAGATAAAATCATATATTCAAATATAAAATCTTTCATTCCTGACTAAAAGGGGCTGACTTTAAGACAACTACAGAAGAATAACTTGGAATTTTTAAGATTCCTTATATGACAAAAGTTAACCAAGAAAACTCACCCCAAAGTTCAGTCTTTTCTAGTGTAGCATTCCAGGCTTTTGTAACAAAACTGGAGAGGAAAATTTTGCAAGAGAAGGAAGCTAAATATCTTAGTAGGCTGCATAAGAGAAAGGCATACTATGAATATTTGTTTTCTCATTTTAAGCTGAATTAAGACCATATTCCAAACCCAGAAGAGTGGTACTGTATGCTTACATATATATGAATTTAATTATCTAAAGCAGGGTACAAAGGGGTTGGGAAAAGTTCAAGAGAACCTCAAAAAAATCTTTAGCAAGATAATATAGGTAAGAATATTTTCATTATTTCAAGATACATCTTTTCTGCATATAGAAGTATTATGCTTAGATTTCTAACTGCTCTCACAGAAACTTAAGTAATTTTGAACAAATTCTGGTTTAAAATTTTCAAGTTAACTGTTTGTTGCTTTTAACAATAAAATTAGATTAAATTGTCTCACTTGAATTGAAGGTTACAGCGGTGTAGTTGATGCTGGACTGAAAATGTCCCTTCTAAAAGGACTAAACTCTTCTTTTGTATTTATTTATTTAAAATTAATCAAAAATTTTGCCATTTCTGTTTAAAAAATGTTATAATCTTTAAATATTATCTTTTTATTTTTTACTAATCTTTTCTAAAAGGTGGTTATCAATTAGTTTTTCAACATTTATATTTCAGCATACTATTTCTTTTATTTCATGTGGCTGTAGATATTAAACAAGTAAAGCTTTTCATGTGTTTTCTCACGTTCTCATAAATTCATGTCCTGACTGCCAAACCTAGCATCTTTTTCAATTCTAAAATCAGTTAAGAAAATCCTGTCTTATTAAGGCAAGAATGCCAAAGATTATCTTTGATCAGGTCATGTGCTCCCATCTTCAGTGTCCAACCCTTGCACTGCCAGACGTTGCTTCTTTCAACTCCTGAGCTCTGCTTTACCCAAAACACTAAGAGCTGAGATAACATTTCCTGGTTGAAACACTGATATGGTGCTCCACTCTTTCATTTCAGTCCTTTGTTTCACTCTGTTCTTTCTCTGGCAAAGTATATAGGATTTTTCATGGAAGAGATCCATTCTGAAACACAAGTTCAGTTCCTGTGACATACCTGTCCTTTCCTTAGCCCTTTTATGCCCTTGTCCCTGATAGGATTTGAGACCTGCTGGGAGGGAAGGATTTGTAGGCAGAAATGCCTGAGAAACTGTATAGGGAGCATTGTTTCCATCTGGTGAACATTGTGTGGTTCGCCAGAGAAAAACTCATATCCATCTGTCTTTTCTGGGTACATAAGAAGAGATTGCTCTCTAATAAATATTATCAGTGTTCTGGACAGCAGCAGGAGTGGTTATGGGATGAGGCAGGACTTTGACTGTGCGGTAGTAAATAAGTAGTTTCCTTTTGGAACAACTTTTCAGCCGCTGGTGTCTTTTTTTCTCACTTCTCTTCCCAGATATTTTGCAGATCCTCAGAGGGTGGGCTGGGGGGTGTCATAATCCAGTTAAAATGTGTCGCTGAGCTAGGACTTCAGCTTTGTAAATCAGGACAGGAGCTTACAAGAGAGAAAGATGATATGGCTGCCTGAAAATCTGCACTCAAAAAAAAAATTAATGCCAACTTCAACAACAATAAATTGTTTGCTTTATAATTTCAGCCCATGAAATTATTAACAAAAATTTATTATTAGGATTTGAGAGTCATCCTGAAACAAACAGACATAAACATTCAGTTAAGAAGCCTCTTCTATTCAAATACCAATGCAGAGTATTTTCACAGAGAAGTGTAATTTCTTTAAAAACATGCAATTTTTAAGCAAAAAAAGCTAGAGTAGGTGATGCCAATATCAATATGAAATGGTTTTTAATTGGTGAAATTACATTAATAAAAATGACAGCAGCTGAGAGTAATCATTTTCAGGAAGCTACTCAGCGGTTTGTTAAAAATAAGTCATTAAAGTCATGATTTAGTTGTTCTGTCTTGCTTACCCACCACATAAGCAGTTAATACAAAACATTCCATTTTACTGTTATGAAAGAAAAAATGTGGTTTTTTAAAAGAGCTGTAAATTAGGTTGTGCTGGAAGCATCCATTTTCATGCCTCCATCACTGCCAACTCCCACTGTTTTCTTTGATAAATGATTTGCAGACTACTATTATTATTTATGTGTTTTACAATTACTAGGAATGACACCTCCCCTTCCTCAGCCCTAAGCCACAAATCTGAAATGAATAAATGCTGTTTATTGTGACAGTCTGCCTTTTGTCTGTGGAACAATGACAAACTACACCACTGACAGCCAGTTGCCGTTTTTAACTACTGTTCTCGAGCTCAGTCTTTGAGTGTTCTTCAGAACATGACAACAGTCAGTGTAGAATAAAATGAGTGAGATTGCATTGTGTTTGTTTAGCATGCCGTGACACCATTGTCCAATACATTGAGTAAACAGGAAGAATAAATTACATAACCACAATAGCTTTTAGTTCTCTGTATTTCATTGAGATTTGTACAACTGTGGTCGTGTAAAAAATAATATATTATGGCTTTTTAGCATCAATCATTTTGATATTCATATAGAGAATTGCCTTTTCACTGGAATTAAGTGAGGGAGGAGAAATAAAGGGAGTGCTTTTAACTATTTGTGAAATCTAAGAACATTTCTATTTTCTGTCTGAGCTCTTCAACAGATCTAAAGGCAGCATGGAATAACTTTATCTGTATGAATTTTATAAATGTCTTCTGACCTGCAGCCAGTCAGTTTTTAAGTGTTAGAATGACCTGTCTGCCTGGCAGAGCAGAGTTAGTAGGTAAATCAGTTTTTATATTTTGGCTAGACCTTGGCTTTAATCTAAATGCAAACTTGCAAATATGTCAGAGTATTTATTTAATGTAATTTTCTCTAAGAGTTTGAACACTAATCTTTCTTGTTGAAACCAGATGTTATCCTTTTGTTAATGATCCTCTTCCCTTTACACACACCTGGTGCACATGTGTGCATGTGGATGCATACACAAGCATATAGCAATGCTAGTTTATAATCCTTTTTCTCTGTATTTATGTGTGTTTGTGTGCATAAATGAGAACTGCATACTTACCTGGCTAAACATCACAATGTCACTAAGGATTTTCTGGCATTTCTATTACTTTATTAGAATCTTGTGCTATTAGTAGTGGAATAGAGACATCTAATGATTAACTTAAATTTTTGTTCAGTGTAAAATGCTCCCGAATTGCATACAGTATTCTGACCAATATAGCTGGGGCTTTTTTAATTCCTCGGTTTACATATGATGTTCAATCTTTTAATTTTTTTTTTCTCCAAACAAAGATAATGGAGGGAATGTGAGCAAATTCCAAGCCTGCATTGGTGCTACCAGTTTGTAGAAAATGTATTTCTAATTGAAAAGACATAATTTGCAGTCTTGCTTGGAATTTGCCATCATTTCATCCATTAAAAACTGCAGTTAATTTCTTATTGCATTTCTAATAAAAATGTTGTCTTCTCTTCAACTATCTGTACTCCTTTCTTATTTTTTTTTTTAATTCTTTGATTTTCCTTTGAAGCCTCCTTTTATTTTTCACACTTCCTATCTTCCTCCTTGCAGAAGCATCTAGATTTGTTCTCACTGTAGTTTTCTACCTGCTATATAGTGGGATGTATTATTTTCATTTTTAAATACAATTGAAAGTCATTAAGTAGGGAACAGGGTAGCTTCAGAGTGCACAGATTTTTGTCCTTGCAACAGTCATTCCTCCAGGACTGCAATTGCTGTACTTATACTCAAGAAAACCCTTCAACAAAATCCATGAAGTAGTGTAGCGTATTGTATATCTTTGTATACTGATTAATAGATATAAATTCATACTCTGTTCATCTATGAGATCAGTAAAGACAAATAATATTCTTGGTTATTTCACAGAACTATTTTTACAAACCTTTTTGAGGGTTAAATATGGTAAAGTACATTAAAAATAGTGTGGCAGTATAAGCATCAAAATGCTCATCTAACTAGGTAGGAAGAGAAGCATGTGTTTTCTGTGGGCAGGAAGTCAGAACTGCAATTAACTTCTCTTACCAAATCAGTTTAATCCACACTGGTTTAATCCACACTGAACCCAGAAGAAAAAAATTGTTCTAATTGCAGCCTTTCTAGCTTAGCAGTTTTTTATGGTATTGGACACCAGGAAATTAATGAGTGAATCACAAAGCATAGCAATATATAAAATCAAGAGCAGACCTATACATTGAGGAAAGAAAGCAATTTCAACATTCTCATCGAGATATTCTAATCCAATAGAGAACACTTCATCCTCTTGCATTGCTTCCTGGCTGCTGAACATATTCCCATCTGAATAAACAACGTTGGCTCATTCATGGAGCTGAAGTATCCTTCCTAAAGACATAAAGTGTGGTTTAACTATTTCAGATAATATCTAGGTTATAGCCATTATCTAGCTATAATAAGCTACTTGCCATCCATCAGTAGAGCTGTACAAACATTAATGAGTTCCTTTTGAATCTGGAGAGTACTTAAGCTTTCATGATAGTTATTCACAGCTGTATATTGATTTGGGGTTTTTTTTCACTTTCACTATATATTTTACTGAGATGACTTAAGAAAGTCACCTTATTAGTAATTTCCTGTTTATTAAAATTGTAAGTTATTGATAGTTTAAAATAACATTTTTACACAAGGACAATGAATTATCTCTCATAAAAGCTACATGCTTTTAATTCAAAACATGTAGCACTGCTTCTGATATTTAAGATGAAAATCTAACAAACACATATTCAAATTAAATTGGTGCTTATTGTTATTGGAATGTATGCACTGATAAGCATTAATAAAAGTGTCAGTAAAATATATGCAAAGGGTGCCTTACTGGTTTAACATAGAGAGGAGGCTTCATACTTCCTGGAAACTTCTGTTATCAATTACAAAAACTCCAGAATAGAAATCATTTGACATGCAATATGAACTGCCCGAAGTCAAGCTTTCATCAGGAGTGCAACAGTGAATTTTAGCTTTCCCAGTTTAGTATCCTAATGTGATTTTAAATGTTATAATCTATGTAGATATGAAGACTTACATGAACATAAAAATTTACTTGAGTTATAGTGATCTCATTAACTGCTATTTCTCAAAACTGTAGAGAAATTGCCTTTTCACATAAATGGAACAGCTTTAAAGTAACTTGAAACCAAGCTGAAATAGTGATGCTACTATTGAACAGAAATCTTTCTCATAAATTTGAAACTTTATTCAGGGTTGATGTAGTCACTAGCAGAACAACAATCAATGGGTTCTTTCTTCAAAAGCAGAAACGTTGGGGTCCCTTCATTAAGAGGGCTGTGTCCCTTCCCCACTACTCTTGCCCAATCACTGTAGCTGCAAAAGCCAGAGCTGTATGTATTCAGCTTCTCTTTTCCCCTCTCTAGTTTCATTCATTGCAGAACTGGACACCATGGCATCAGTGAATGTCTCCTATTTCAAGTGACAATAAATAAATTTTAAAATGGGAATATACAACCATTTTGACAATCTGGATTTGGTATTCTAATCTAATAGAAAAGCTTTCATACACTAACATTGCCTCTTGGCAGCCTCAGCAAATCTTCGTCTGTGAGAATAGTACCATGCCAATCATATGACTGTGCTGTTCACACTTAAATTTGGATATATGAAACAGGTTTTCAGTTATAAAGGTATTTCTCTTCCTTGGGCCGTGTGGCCACTAGTGATATAAGCCAGGAGCAGTAACAAGGAAGTTGTAAAATAACCAAAAAAGGGGATGTTAATTCAGACCCATGGTGGCAATAGATCAGTAATCATAAGATCATTTTCCTAAATTGCTCCTTTGAAGCACCCAGACAGGTAGCCTATATTTTTTTTTTCTGCTTCCATGAGCATTCTCTGTGTGCTGCTCTATGTCTCACATTCATAGATTTTTCTGGAACTTTGTCATGCAAATCAACAATGAACATCAGCAGAAAAACGCAGATGTAGAATTTGACTTGTGACTACTAGACAGTCTAATTTTCCTGCAAAGTTGCCTTAGGTGCCACATCATGAGCTTGCAAAAAATGGTGGAAACACTTTCAGAACTGAATGTGACTTTAATTAATACAGTCACCAAATTACATAAACAGAAATATCTCTGAGACTGCTACCAGTGTCAGTTTAATTCCTGATCTTAATTTCTAAAGAAGTTACTTTGAGTATGAGCTAACAGAGCAAGGCAAACCTCCCACAAGCTGCCACGTGACTGAAAAGCAAAATGAAAAAAAAATCTTGGATTTAAAAAAAAAAATATATATATAAAGTTTTCCAGAGATTTCTTTTTACCAGTTAATTTTCTATACAGAATTCCAGAAACCATTGTGAAAAGCATCCATAGGTTTGGTTAAATTATTGTCTGTATTGATAACATATTGGGCATAAGCAATTTGCATTTACTTCAACTTTAATAGGGTGCTAAAGTCAGTTGGTTTTTGAAAGGATATCTTACATTTAAATACCTGCATTCTATTGATGTCAGCAGAAATTACTCAATATTCAAACATTTGCAAATTATTCTTCTGTTGTCAAGTCAATGTTTCCTTCACTACTAAGGAAAATTGCAAAACCTGTGTCCATATGTGGTTATTAGAACACCAGAAAATTCAATTTAAAGAAATGTAATAAAAATTTGAAGGGTTTTAATAAAGATTCTCTTTCTTTGATTAGTTTTCCATCATCGTGAGAGTTGACAAAATATTTAAAACTTGTTTTTAAATTCCAGTACTGTCTTCAGAACACTAGGGTGTTCTCCAAGCACCAGAGCAGTGTAGAATTCCCATGCAAAGAAATTTACTGATAAAAAATAAGGGATGAAAAGATTAGAACTAAAACATATGCCATTTTTTGTAGACTGTATGATGAAATCCTATTAACATGTAGTGTTGACTATGAAGTTTCAGCATGGATCCCTCAGACTTTGCAAAGGATTTAAAAAATATTTTTGGAGTAATTACATAAATATGCAAGGAAATCTCTTCATTTCCCCCTGTTATCTGGCAGAAGCTTACAGCAAATAACAAAAGAAAGTAATTTCTGGAAGGATAGTAACAATTGGTTTTCTCTGGAATATATGCACTGCACCTGGTGCTGCTAAAAACCTAGAAGTGGGGAGCAGTTTACCAAGGAGGAAGTATTAGCCAGTGGTGAAAGTTTATATGGATTATTGAAGACTAAGGAGAATTATGAAGAACACCATAAGAACCTGACACATCAAATGAAAATAAATTCAACAGTGACTGATGAAATTCATCCTCCCTAAGAGGGGAAACAGCACACAGTGCAGTGAGTGAATTACAGTATCTTTTATGTACTGAGGGACTCTGAATTAGACATAGCCTCTCAGGACAAAGATCTAGGCATCACTGTGGACAGCTCAATGAAGAAGTCTGCTTAAAATGTATCAGAGGTCAAAAAACTGAATAATATTTGGGCTGTGTAGGGAATATTATGAAAAATATTACAATGTTACATAAATTGATGTACATCCTTACCTTGACTGTTAAAGTCCATTTTGGTCAACTCTTCTGTGCAAATTGTATGAAGAGGAAAAAGGAAGGTTACTCAAGGGCACCTGGAGTTTCCTTCTGCTTAGAAGGAAAAAAAGTAAAAAGAAATATGAAATTCTGAATAGTAGTTGAAGTCTCAACTAGATGTTTCCCTTTTTCAATCTTAATAAAGAGATTAGCTAGAGGCACATTCTTTTATACAATGTGCAATTGTGTTTAACACTTAGCACCATATATTTCTTTCCGTTTGTAATTTGTGGAAGTATTTATTTAAATGCTATGAATAGATTCTTTCTGTTTGTAATAAATGTTTTTTAAGAACAGGAAGGTAGAGGAGATAACTGTTGAGGCTACTTCCGTAGATTTCTATGTGTATGTTTTGAAGGAATACTTTTCAGATTGTGATGGCAGAGTAGCAATTCAGAATGCACTAACAGCCCAGTAGCTCCTGTAGAGCACTTGCATAAATATATTTTGAAATATATTTAAATACCCTTAGCTGACTACAGTGATCAGAGCTGTTTTAGAAAGTGTGCACACTTCTCACTTGTTTATGTGGTTGACTTCAAATGGCTACAAATATAGGTTAGTTATTGTAATTGCTGTTGGAGAATAATAAAGTAATCAAATGGTTTATTATTATTTGATAGAATGACATTATAGTGGAAGATCCTGTCACAATTATCTGCTCAGTTAAACATCAGAACAAAAAGAAATAAAATGAGGAAAAGACTTTCTACCTTTCTTACTTTCCTTTATTTTGCTATTTTTCCTATTTTCCCCCCTCAATGTTTCTCTGACCTGTTTTCTTGAGTTAGAAATGTTATTTTACAAAGGTGAATACTTTTTGATAAATTCTGATTTTTACACTGTCAATTTATTACTTCTACAATATGTAGAATATGTTCTCAATTTTCATTTTTCCTTGTCCTTTGTTCCGGGAAGAATCAATAGAGTTCCTTCTAGTCTTCATCTTCATCCTGGGAAAAACACTGCTACTATTTAAATGAATAAAATCTAAGTAAAATGTTCCGTATGTTTACATTCAAAATTTCTAAGAAAGATATTCTTTAATCATGTGCAAATGCAAGTAAGAAGGATCATCAAGGGTGGATAGACCTGAGGTCTATCTATCTTTAAACTATAAAATGAAAACACTTGTCCACACTACTTCCTTAAAATATCATTATGAGCTGAGTTAGCTAGATTTTACTGAACTTCAAAAAAGTGTTGAAGGGGGAAGAAATGGAGATGAGCTCCTTGCTGAAATCTAGGTAGAAAACAGTCATATGTTTCTGGGCATAAGAAGTGTGAGAAAGATGTTGGAGAACTGAAGTGTGCTCTCAGTTGCCTGGCAAGATTTTTTATGATATATAATTAATTCAGTGTCATGGCTTGATCATTAGACAGTTTTTGATTGCTACACTTGCAGTAGTTCTTAAATATCATGAAGTACAAGTAGTACAACAAATCCATTGAGAGCCAAAGACTAAATGATCGCAGTCTCATTTCTAATGTCTTTTATGGCTATTGTATAAAAAGTGGTCAAGAAATATTAGATTAGTTACATAACTGATGTTTGAGTCCATTTCTTTTTCCATTGTGGAGTGTCATAAAGTAATAAATTAAAATAAGGGGGAAAGTAAAAATTTAGACACCGTCTGCATGGTAATGACGCCCTTTTTTCTCATTCTAAAATATATTATTTAACCACTGCTTTCTCTGTTAATTATGTGTCAAAATGATAGTATAGAGTAAGTGCTTTATCAAGTCATATATATCACTGAAGTCAAAACCTCCTATGTTCACACTAAAATTCTTATCAAACATGTAAATATATGAAAAATTTATAGTTTTGTTTTGATGAAACCTATTCCTTAAAAACCCATCTTGACTAAAATCAGCTGCATTATATTCTTTCTTATCTTTTATAATAACTTTAAATCTTCAGTGTTTTACCTGGCATTATTGACAGGCCACTGGCCCATACTTACAAGGACTTCCCAGCAGATTATTTCACAGACATGTTACCTCTTTGACTGCGCACTCTTAAAGTTTCAGCCCAATTAATTCCTGCACATACTGGGAAAAAATTGCTAACTCATCAGTTAATTATTTCAAAACACTTTAACTGACATTTTGATTTTAGAATTATGGGTTTAAGAACAGTATTAAACATTATTTCTAGTTACTGTCAACAAGGAACTGATTTCATTACCGTGATCACATATAAAAGAAGCTTTCTGCCGAAGTACAGAATGAAACTATTTTTTTTATAACTCTGAGAGTTTTATTTGTGCTGGCCATAGTATTTTCCTTTGTACATATTCCTCTTAACTTTTTTTGTGTTATATGTTTCTTCTAATTGTCAGTTTTTCCTAATTATCATGGGCAGTTTCAGTTTCATTTCAACTGCCTAATGTATTGTACTTGTGACTGGTTTTGATTTCATTAGTGTTTAAGTGTTTATTCTTAAGAAACCGAGGTATGTATATTTCTCTTTCAGACTTCACATTTAGTGCCTGAAAATTAAATAGTCTACCAATCTTTAGTCATACAGTCTGTGCTTTATGATTTACATGGCATGGTGAATGATCATCAACATACCTATGTGGTCATTTTTTGAAGACTAATTTATATTTAGAGCTTTTATTGTTTTAGAAAGAATTTCAAAGTGCAGGCAAGCAAAGAAATATCTTCAAAGTAATAAGATTTTTCTCAAAGGAGTAGAGTAGACTTTAGTGAAGATCAAAAAAATTCAAATCTATTAAAAGTGACTCTATGTGTGAGAAATCTACTAGAGAATTACATGAAAGTGGTGGGAGCAACTTCTGAAACATGTAAGATAACGCTGAAAAATAAGCTGAACCTCAAGCTGCCATTTATTTTCCAGCTCAGTGATGTCACTGTGGCTGTCACAAGCTGTGTTGCCTTGCACATGGGCCTGGAAGCCTCATACAGTAAATTCTTGTTCTCCCTTTGATTCCTCCGTGCCTTATCAGAAGACAAATGCGCACATACAACTATGCATAATACAAGGCAGTATTATTTAACAGAGTGCTCCTGTGACCTATGCAAACCACTCATTTCTTGTTAATATGGCAACAGCAGAAAGTCTCCAGTGGTTTGTCCAGCCTTATAATGAGAGGCCTGTGTTATGTGCAGTTCTGTAGACTCAGAAGTGGCCATGGATTCATCCCCTGCTGTGAAATTTGGCTGCTGCCTGAGGCCCTGTGGAAATCATGTTTCTTGCTATGCTCAACCACGTGTGAGCCTCCCTGCTGGGAAAAGCAAGGAAATTTGCTGAACTGCGTTCATCTATTTCTCTCCCTCACCATCTGAGACAGAGAAAAGGATCTGCAGTGCAATATTTCCATCCTGGTTTTTATTTCTGAGAGGGAAGTAGGATGGTCGCCAATACATTCTGTAGGATGTTTGGATTGATGAAGTCATCAAGGGTCTTGATTTTTGGAGGACAGTCAGACAGACTAGGCAGATGGAGCAGAAAATCTCAGCAACTATGACCAAAAAAGACAATGGAAGAAGCCTTGAATATTCCTTTCTCCTCAAGAAGTTCCAAAACCATGGTGTAGGAGAAAAATGAATGCTGTAAGGTGAATCATTCCTGCTTTTGTTACAATGTGTCAAATCAATGAAACAGTAAGAATCACGTGACTGATTTTATAGTTTATGTATCTAACCTCATGTAGTTAATGTCTACCCCCTCATTTTTCATCTGGGAGATGAGTTTCAAGAGCCAGTGAAACGTTAGGCACCAAATACTGAAGAAAAGTCTGTCCAACTATGTATTTAAAACCAAAAAATAGAAGCATACAAAAAAATACTGTACAGAAAAGGATTTTTTATATGCTGCAGTGCTGAGGTGTTTAAAAAAAATAGCAAAATAGAAAACTTATTACATTCCTCCTAGAATATACAATGATTTGATCTCAAATAGAAGGTGTGTTTAGTATTTGTTGGGAGCAGTCTGAAGAACAGTAAAGCTGGAATGAAAGAAACAGGATGTTAGATGCGTATAAATGGAAACTACTTTGAGAATGCAACTGATGTGATGGGCGGGGGGGAAGTAAATACAATTTTATTTGCTTTGTGTTCTTTTTCAGTCTAATGTTTCCTATTAAAAACCTGCAAAGAGCTTGTCTGGCATAAAGTATATAGTAAGTGTAAGTGTATTGAAGTTAATAGAGCTGTCATAGTATATAATGATTTGAACTGGTCAAAGGAGTGATAAAATGTTGCTGATAATGCTAATAGCAAAGTTTTAATAAGCAGGCCACAGACTTTTTTTTTTTTTTTTGGTTTATTTAGTTGTCCCACAGAATTAGGGAAGAGCAGGCACCAAGTCTAGGGAGAGCATTACTGCAGTCTATAGCTGGAGAGAGCTCCTTCACAAATGAGAAAATAGAACTTGTTATGGTGAGAGAAAAAGAAGGCACTATATAAATGTACACTGAAGAGTTGTGTGCTGAGAATTATTTCAGATGAACTGGAGGGAGATGATCACAAGAAGCCAGTGCAGAAGTCAGTGGTTCCTTTCTCAGTGATTCAGAAAGGAGTGTCTGTTACAAAATAGCATATTCAAACAAGAACAAAAGAAAATTGAGCTGTAGCTGCTACCAAAAAGTAGAAGAGTAGTGCAATAGTAGTGCTACCAAAGGTAGAAGAATAATGCAATAAGGAAAATCAAGTAAAAGAAAGACTTCAGTTTCTAAATATCTTTTTTATATCTATATATTCAGTCATATTTTAATGTAAAGAAACAGCTACTAGTGTTTATACGTGTATATATATGCATGCAGATGCTGTTAAGTGTAAATCCTTTGTTTCTTTTGAGAAATAATAATGAAGCATAATAAATCTTGTAACCCATAAAATACTGTATTTGCATGTTTTTCTGTCACAGTATGTATATACATATACATACACTAATATGGACCTTTTAAGTAGAATACTGTGTTTTCAATATATTTTTGAAATATAGCTTATCACCTAGTTTCAGACTGATGAGTGGTACCATTTGTGGAAATCCTATAGGATTCTGTCTTTATGTCTTTCTTGCAATGATGAACTACCATAAATTGTTTTCCCAGACTGCTGAGGGCACCAAAAAACCAAAACCCAAACCAATCCTGCCCCCCAAAAAAACCCACAGTAATTAGTTTCTTCTCTTATACTCATAATAGTTTGGAGATAGAATATGTAGAATTATGTGGCTATATAATCAAACTGCTTTTGAAAACTATTATATTTCCTGGTTCACATGACTTGTGAAAATATTTGTTTTAATATTCTTCCCTTTTTAATTTTTTTTTCAAATCAGTTGATTATGTAAAATCATTCCTTTAAGTCAAGAAATTTTTAGTACAAAGATTAGTTTTTGTTCTGAGGCAGGAAAGGAAAGCTAGTGTATTTAAATGAAAAGATTTTATACGGTGATGTGGAATTGGTAAGTCAAACAGTAGGTAGATATAGATAGTGCAACTAATGTAGAATCGTCAAGCTCTTTAAAATTGAAATATGCATATAAAGAGGGAAAAAAAACTACTGTTTTTGGCAGTTGCATGAAACTGGGGAAAAAAGCTTCAAATATTGCTATAATCCAGTAATTCTAGAGTATGATATTACAGCTGATATACAGTATTCCTTTCACCTCCCTAGGTCTACTTCCTTTAGACCACATGAATGAAAAAACCCAAAACTTTCCTCGTTAGGACTTAAAAGAACATTTTCCTCACAACAATTGTCATCTTGGCTGCATTATCTGGATTATATTTTACTTTTTTTTTTTAATTGTTATAGATGACTTTTCAAACACTACTTTTGCATTTCCAAATCTAGTAAGATTTTTTTCTTGTTTTTTAATATCTATAATATAATGCTTGCAATTCATTGTCTAATTTTAAATTGCTCTTTAAAATTATTTACTGCACTCTTCCTTAGAGAATTTTTGCTATCTCAGTGAATAATCTATGGGACAGTTCAGTTCAACTGCATAAAACAGATAAAGGGTGTCATATAATTGTGAGCCCCAATTTTTTATAGTATTTGAGTTCAAATTTTAGAAAGAACTGTAGTACTTTTTAAGTAATGGTATAGTCTGTATTACAGCTTTTATTTGTGACTTTGGGAATAAATTGCAGTGTGGGAAAAGCAGCTGAAAACATGGATAAAAGTCGAATGCAGGATTATTGTAGACCCTGTCAAAATAAATGGTAGAATATTTTTTAGTATGTAATTAAATGTCAAGATTTGTGAGTTAATGGAATTTCTGTAGTCACATCAAGGTCAGACGAGCAATTACTGTTTATGAATTATCTGAAATCTTGTATAGCCTTTTCTAGCTAGTCTTATAGCATCTATTTATATTAGACATCTTTGCCATTTCTGATGTTCCTCCCCCATAGTTTCTGTTAACAGCAATGTGGTGCATTTTGTCAGTTCTGTAGTTGTTTGCAAAACCTTCCTTTATTTCACTGAAGTGCTTGCAATTAGCCCACTTCTCCCCATTGAGAAGCATCTTTGTAATAACAGCTTTCCTGGCAGAGCTTTTGTTAGGAAGATTTTAAAATCAAGAGTCTGCAAAGGTTGGGAAAAATCCAATCATACAAAAGTTCAGCAAATCCCTTTCAAGGTCATATCAGTTAAGATTACATAGATTTTCCACTTCAGCAAACAGTAGAGTTTTTCATTTTTAGGGATGAATTCAGAATGATAGAATTAATAAAATGAACCGATTCTAAAAGAAATTGTTTGCTAAACTCAAAGAAAAGCCTGGATGCTTTCCCCTACCCCCACCCCCACGGTCTTTAGTGGGGTTACCTTTCTCCCCCATGTAGCCTCTTGTATCACTTCCTTTGAAGTCGTTCACAGCGTTTGCTTTGACAGCCACTGGGTGTGGGAAGTATCAGGCTATAGTAAGTATCTCCATAGCATAATCCGCCCAGTCACTGTTGGTCACTGATCCAGCTGCATGCAGCAGCTTAGTAGTCAAAGGGCATGGTAATTCCCTCCTTCTCTCTTTTCTTTCTTCCAAGGCAAAATCTTCACCTGGTGTTTTTGATTCATGCATTCTAATTATGATGGCTGCCATCATCAGCCCTGTGGGTGACACTAGAAATTCTCTGAGCCAGCAGCTAATACCACAGCTTGTTAAGCGACCATGTCAGCCTGATTTTAGGGCCCATTTTGCAGTTCACCGCAGGCCTATCTAAAAGCATCAGGAGTCTCCGTCTAGCAGGACAGGCTCATTGTCTTTCTAAATGTCTCCTTCTGATAAGCAGATCCAAATATGGTTCATTCACTGTGGATTTGAAGGCACAGTGGGGAACTTGGCTCACATAGTGGATGCAACAAAATGCTTAATATTTTCACTTGGTATAGAGCTAAAGAACCCAATTTTCAATTTCAGGATACAAACATTTGCTCCCTGACTATGATCAAGAGTTTGAAATTTAAATCAGAAGTCTTCGAAAGCCATTCTAATTCTCAAAGGAGCAGGCTTTCCCATACTTAGTACAAAGAAGAAAATCCTTGGTTTGTATCAGAGTTTGAGCACACAGAATTCACACGATGACCAGAAGTATCCTTTGTTGCCTAAAGATATTGTAGGAATTTTTTCTCTGAATAATTTTGTGTGAAGTATATGATTCTGGTAACTGTGAGGTTACTAACAGGACTATGATTGCTGCAGTCTGATCTGCCTTGCAAACTTTATTTATTTTTAAATAATTGCTTCAAATATATATTTGTCTATGCTGCTCCATGCATTTCTTTTTAATGTTTTGTCTAAGCCAAGCTCTGGCAGTAGAAGGCAATGAATATCTTTCAGTTGCAGGAAATGGAATTTTTTTCCAAAAGTATACTATTGTGACTCTGTATATTTAACTGAGTCTCGGATCTGCAAACTACTGTTTTTTATAGCTAGAAACAGGGCTAAGTTTTCTCTGACTTCATAGGCATGTTTTTAACCAGAAAACAAATAGGTGGTCTTTTCTGCTGCATAAATCCACAATTATAATATTAATGAAACAGTTTTTGTTCTCTAAGAAGAAAATCAGTTACTTACCAATGAGGTATGCAAAAGTGCTTATCTTGCAGAACTATCAGTGTGAACCAGTATGCATATGGGAAGAGCTAATTTAAGATCTCCACAGGAAATTAGAGTGGCTCTTTTATTATCAGCATCCATTTCCTAAATACTGTGTTGCTTTTGGCTTATATTCCATTGACCTATAATAATGATGCTGCAGACTTATTTCATCTCTTTGTAAGTTGTCAAACTGGCAGCCATGCCAATCTGTAAGCTTCCTTACAGAGATAACTAAGAAGTCCATTTTTTACAGGAAAATCTAGAATTTTGTAGCCCGTGTTCTCTTTAATGATTCTGGTTTTGTGTCAAATCACTAAATCACTTTAGTGATTGTGGGTATTGGAAAACTTCTTCCCCCTTATCCTTCTCAAAGGATTTATAGGAAGAGGGCATTTCCAATGCAGACTGTAATTGTGCTTTGACTGACTTGTATGTATATTCACTGTTGTAACCAAGTGTCCAAGGCAAATCTTTTTGGCTGCACAAGACAATAAAAAAAGATAAAGATTGTGATATAGGGGTTAAATCTCACAAAAATTATGTATCTCTCTAAATATTATATTTAACTAAAGAGGAAGAATTTACACTCTCCTTATTTTCTATCCACTTTTCCTCTAATGTGTTTAGAAGGCTCTTACCACAGTATAAAATTGTGACAAAAACCTGAGTACAAAGTGGAGCAAAAACTGTTCTTGTAGAACTACACCAGCCTATATAGACTTAATATAATAGAAGTAGGGATAGATGTCTAAAATTAGACCAAAAAAATCAGATCATTCAGAAGGAATAAAATGAGTTCCAGTATATGGAACACAGCGAGAAAACAGGTGATCAGGGTCAGCCAACATGGATTTACGAAAGGCAGGACCTGCTTGACAAGTCTGATCTCCTTCTATGACAAGGTGATCCACATAGTGGATGAGAGACAAGCTGTGGATGTTGTCTACCTGAGCTTCAGTAAAGCCTTTGTCATTAATTACCACAGCATTCTCCTGGAGAAACTGGCTATTCATGGTTTGGTTGTTTGTTGGGTTAAGAGCCAGCTGGATGGCTGGACCCAGAGCATGGTGGTGAGTGGAGTTAAATCCAGCTGGTCATAAGAGATGTTTCCCAGGGTGCAGTACTGGGGTCAGTCCTGTTTAATATATTTATCCATGATCTGGACAAGTGGGTTGAGTGCACTCTCAGTAAGTTCTCAGAGCACACCAAATTAGTTGTGAGTGTTGTTCTGTTGGAGGGTAAGAATGCTCTACAGAGTGATCTGGACAGGCCAGATCAATGGGCTGTGGCCAATTTTATGAGGTCCAACAAAGCCAAATGCTAAGTCCTGTACGTGCTCTCAACAAGCCCATGCAGCACCACAGGCTAGGAACAGAGGGACTAGAAAGCTATGTGGTGTAAAAGAACCTGGAGGTGCTGGTCAACAGCTGGCTGAAGACGAGCCAGCAGTGTGCCAAGGTGGCCAAGAAGACCGGTGGCATCCTGTTTTGGATCAGAAATAGCATGGCCAGCAAGACCAGGGCAGTGATAGGCACTGGTGAAGCTCTACCTTAAATACTGTGTTCAGTTTTGGGCCCCTCCCTTCCTGAAAGACATTGAGGTGCTGGAGCATGTCCAGAGAAGGGCAACAAAGCTGAAGTCTTATGAAGAGTGGCTGAGGAAGCTGGGGTTGTTTAGAGTGGAAAAAAAGAGGCTCAGGGGAGACCCTATTGGTCTCTACACTACCTGTAAGGACACTGTGGAGAGGTGGGGGGTTGGCCTCTTCTCCCAGGTAAGCCACAGAATCAAATTAAACAGCCTCAAATTGTACCCAAGGAGGTTTAGATTTTGGATATTAAGAAAAATTTCTGCACCAAAAGGGGTGTCATTGGAACAGTCTGACCAGGGAAGATGCTGAATCACCACCCTGGAAGTATTTAAAAGATGCGTAGATGTAGCTCTTAGGAATATGGCATTGTGTCAGACTTGGCAGTGTGTGGTTAATGGTTGCTGGACTGAATGTTTTGTGGAATCAAAAAGACAGAAGTAGGCTGAGGAGTCATTCCTGCTGCTGTGGTATAGAGCTACTTACAGAGAATCACATTACATTGGATCTACTAATGTGGTTTGTTAGCTTTAAGCTTATTTGAATTTTATTTAGTCTAGTCTACACAAGGTCATAACAGAGCTTAAACTTGAGTCCAGCACTATTTTCTCTCCTTCATTATCCTAAAATATAAAACATCTCTTCCAATTACCTTTCATCACTGTAAATATTTTTAGATTGTGGTAAGGAGTTAACACAGTTAATTACAAAGTGAACCAGTAAAAGAATTCTAGCATTGTTATTAAGGGATGAGCAAATGGATTTCACAAAAAAGTCCTTCAACTCCAGCCAGGATGCCATTAAGAAGACCAAAACCCTACAATTATTATAAATCACATTTGTTTTTAATTTCTTCCAATATGCAAACTCTTAAAACTTGTATTAACAGGTCATGTATTTTTCCATATGACTTTGTATGAGAGAAATTCTGGTTATGATTTCGGTACTCGTGGACCGGTCTGCATGCTGTCAATCAAAGTATCCTGTCTGGACTTTGTTATCTCCCTCTATTCTTTGCAGCAGACTGCAGGCTGCTCTCAGGTCTCAGAAGATATAAGCCTTTCCTTTAAAAATAACCAAGAGCTTAGCAATGAATAGTACTGCTGCCTCAATTCCTTCCATTATAGCATCCTGCCTAATGCTTTTCACTTTACTTTTCATTTCCTTTGTAGTGCTGCGATCTGGGAAAATTAAGATCTGTGGTACTCCGTATTCAAGCATAGATTTGAGACTTTCAGCTTGCAGCATTCTCACATGGTCTCTGCTGTTAGTGAATGTAAAAATGGTTTCTACCCATCTCCTTCTTCCTATTTCCTGAACTAATAGTTCAGTAGGAGAAATTTTCCATGCATAATGTGAAGAAAGAGCAGCTTAGCTCAAAGATTTTTTTGGTTTACCATTGATCGGAGGAGATAGGAGAATCCAGAATTTTTATTTATTTTTTTTAATGACTTTATGCCTAGACTTCCATCTCTAAGAAAAACATTATCCTGTTTCTGGTGGTAGTGCTGACAAAGAGCTGTTAATTTCTTCTATAAACTTATTTTAATGAGTTAACAGCATGCCTGGATGATTGTTGAAGAGTAATATAAGCGCTGTATAGGAAAACTTGGCAGGGGGAAAAAACAACCATCAAGCATTCATTTGGGTACTGGTCAGCCATAGAGAGCTCATTATTACATTAGACTGTTACCATTAAGGCTAATGAGCAGGTATCAAAGTTGAAACTAGAGATCATCACAACACATACGAGTACTAAGCATAATATTCTTCGTAGAACTTCAGGATGAGAGGGCATGACAGATCATTGCAGTGTATCCTGCTTTATTGTAAAACACTTGTAAAACACTGAAGAATCAATTTTAGTAAAATGACTTCTATTTTAATGTGTGCTTGAACTCAGTCTTCATCTGATTCTGTTTGGGATTTCTAAATTATCTCATTCCTGCACTCATAAGATGCTTTTCTTCTTGTTGCGGAGCAATGTCACAGCACATGAGCTATGTATCTCTTGATTAAAACAAAATTTGGAGACATTCTGGCAATATGCATTATCTGCTCCAATTCCTAAATATTTAGTCTGTGGGGTCAAGACAAAAGACACAGATAGTCCATAACAGAGCCTGAAACATATGTGATGGGGTCTCAGTATCCATTGCTGAACTGTACAAATCTACTCTTATGGAATCACACTAGTATGAAGATATAGCCATAGGTTCTTCTCTTTTGTGTAGGTTTGTTTACCCTTATCAGTAATTTGCTAACTGTCATATAAATTGCAGGAAATCTGGGAGAAATTGGAAGTGCCCTTGATGGGTGTCTCAGCACCCAGCAGTACTGGGAAGAAAAGTCTAAAGAAATAAATCTTAGCTCTTTTCTATTCTTTTGTATTAATAAACATTCTTCCCTGCTGAGAAGAAATTTTTGTAACTCTGATGTCTATGTCAGAGATGCTTTAGGAACTTCCCTGAACAATTTAACCTTTGAATTTTTTGTCCTTAATTCCTAAACCTGATATTTCATTTTTATACTCAGTACGTATTTAACAAATTTAACAAACATTTCAAAAGGATTTAGAACACTGTAAGATATATTATATGCAGTGAGAAGAGGCCAAAAAAATCTGTTCTTTTCAAATATAATGAGGTCTGTAAAAAAGCACAAAAATGTAAATGTAACTGAATTACTAAGTTCTCATTTTCTGAGTAGCAGCAATTAAATAAACTTGAAACTGGTGGCTATAATCCTCAAGGCTGGATTTGATTAATAAAGTAAACAATAGCCTGCTGATTTTAAAGTAAAAAGCAGAATAAATACATGTTGCTATTTTCAGCAATAAAGTAATATGCTATTTAGAGTAATTGTAATTTTCATAAAATAATGTTAGAAAAAATGTTGAATACACTCAAAAAAAGGATGTTAGTATGGATTTCCATCAAATATATGCAGAGCTTTGGGATGGCAGATATAGTAACAAATTATTCATAGCATAAATTATGCCCTAACTAGTAATACTGCAATAGCAGTATTTATTTAATCAGAACATAATCGTTGTTTGACAATTACTTTTTAAAACTTCCCTAAAATCAAATAGATAATATTTGTACAATTGTAATAGCTTAGCTGTGCAAGCAACTGGGAGACTTACACAGCTGTCCAAGGGAGTAAGGATCTAAAAGAATTGGGCATATCAAATCATTGAATACAGTAACTAGCAAAATAAAATGCTTCCTGCTAATGGAATTACTTGCATATTAAAGAAAGTAAGATTGCTATTTGATATCTCAAACCTGAGAATTAGCCTGCAAGAAACAGAGAAGCTGGTAGCCATGTAAATGATGTGGTTGTTTCCTTTCCAATATGGCACATTTCTGGAAGTGCTTTAACTCTTCAGAATATAACAATAGCTACCGCAGATCAGGCAGTAGTTCGGTCTAACCTCTGAATCTGTCACTAGGAGTGGCCAGTGATGGATACACAAGGGAGGCATGTCATTCATTCCCTAATATTCTTCCAATTACCAATTCTTTTATGCTTTGAACTGTACAGAGATAGATGTGGTTGTATGTGTGTCTTGTTATTCGTGGGTCTTTTATTTGTCTCTTTTTTTTCCAGTCTCCCCTCAAATCAATGAAGACTTTGCATATGTACAGCCTTTCTTAGCAGTGCCTTGTATAAAAGTACCCTCTCCTTTTCTTTCAAGTGTATCTTCTAGTTTCATTACTGGTCCCTAGTTATTGTAAGAGATGACCAGACCCTATCTACTATCTCAATAAGATAATTTCTTATCTTAGTCTAAGTAAACTTAGAAGTTTACTTATCTAAGTAAACTTCTGAAACCCACATAAATACATCTTTTAACAGATAAATGGACCTTAATCTATGTTGTTCTTCTTCACAAAAGTATGCTCCCACTATTTTGATAGCTAGTGAACTCCCATCTGAACCTTTCCGAAATTTCTGAGATGGGGAGACACATGGTGTTCAAGGCATGGGAGAACAATTATTTTGGGTGCAATGAAATTAGTACAGTGATGCTTATTGTGTTTCATCATGATCTGTTCCAAATACCTGGGTCACTTTATAATTAAGAAAACCTTAACTTGCCTTTTGTGTTAGAAGTCATTTGGAGATTAATGTTATCTCAGCTGGACCACTGTGTTCCTCTAGTGAATCATACACATGCTCCATGATTCCTCAAAAGAGCTTCAGGGTTTGCCAAAGTTATGCTTTCCAAGTAGAAAACTTCTATTCTGACCATTAATCAGAATATTCATTTACCTGGCACAGACATCAGGATTACATATAGGTATGCAGTTCCTCAGATTTCTCCTCCCTTCCCTCATTTTCTTTGTAATCAAGGAAGATTTAAGGAATATATTTTATTAGTACATACAATTCGAATGCCTCTGGATTCTCTTAGAAAATCTGAGTGAACACCATCTGACCCAAGGTGTTTACTGCCTTTCATTTTCTGTCACTGTGTTCTCTAATGAACTCTACAATCTTTGTAATGTCAGATCCTCTGATGATTCTCTGTCAGACAGTTGTTAGCAAGGGATTGTTCCCAGTCTCTTCCACAATGAATGCAGGGAATTAACTTAGTTTTTCTAGAGTGAGCTTAGGTTGTATGACAATTCTTTTGTACCATCCTCATGAACTGGCACTACAGAATCCCTGGAATTTGTCTTTCTCCTGATACATTTTAAGAAAGGTTTATTATTATTGTCTATCTTTGCTACTAGTTGCTCCTCAAACTCCATTTTTAGACTGGTTTTGCTCTTACATTTAATCTGCCAGTGTTCATTGTTCTTTTTATTTTATTAATTCTACTAAGGTCTCAAGTATTTGAAGTGTAATTCCTTCTTTGTCATAACCTCTTTAACCCATTTTTTGATTGGCAATATGCACCTGGGATTTTTTTTTCCAGTGTGGTATCTTTAAATAATTTCCATGCTGTAATTCCCACAGTGTCTGTAGGACACTCTTAGTTCTCTTAGTTGCCCTCTGTAGCTTCTTTTCAATAAGTGTCCTTAAATTTATTCTTGAAAAGCCTGAAAAACATGATTCCTGAAATCTTCATGAGGAAGAAGGATACTATTTCACAGTGAGAAGCTTATACCAGACATAGTTCAGCATAATTTTCCATAATTTATGCTGACTGGGGTTATAATGACAATGTTATTTTTATTTTTCAATTCTCTAACAGAAGAATTATATCAGCAAGTACCAGAAGGATATTATTAAACATTTCCTACAAAAAACCACTGCCTGTTTTCTGACCTTCATTAGAAAGTTTTAAAGTTTGATCTGGTACTTCCATAAAAGATCCCTCATAACAGGAAAATATCAGAGTTGTTAGTGCAGCCTGATGTCTAACAAAGAAAGCAATTCTGTTTTCCAGGTGAGATGTTTTAGTTTTAATAGTGTATACATGCTGTCTTGACACCAGGGCAGCCATTCCTTCCTTGGCTTTTAAATTATGGCACAAACATTTCTCATCTATTGCAATTTTAGAGCCATTTGAAAGCTCAGATTTGGCCCCATGGTTTCACTGTGCCTGTACAATTGAGGAGAATAACCTCTGTGATGGGTACTATTATGGTCATTGTGTTCCTGTGATGTGGACCTACATCTCTGCTGAAGCTGAGGCAAGTGTCTGCAGTCCTGAGTATTACTGAGGGACTTCTGTGAACTCTCAAGATGTAAAGTGTGCTGTTTTCTCTGTTCCATGCAGGCTATGAAAATATACTAATTTTTCAAATATTGCCTATTTGTACTACTACTCTATAGTGAATACTTAATTTCAAGAACTAGGCTGTGTAAAGAGGGGCTTTGCATCAGCCTTCCTGAGTTTATGGAAGTAAATAATCATCTTCTGATGGTTTGAAATCAAGAGCTTAAGTGCTTTTTTTCCACAATTACAGTTTTTTAAGTGTGATTCTTCAACTGGGTGCTTTTTGCCTGCAAAATTGAAATTCACGGAGTGTACTTTTATGTTACAGGATACCTATTTTGTGTGATTTATCATCTTTCATATTTAACATATTGTCTATACTTTGTATATTAATACACAGAATTTTGGGTAGCTGAAAATTTCAGAAATCCATTTCACAGCAACTGCCTGTACTGCTCCACATAGTATTAGCATAGCAATATTAAAATCATATTTATTAATATATCTTTCAGGATTTTATAAACTACAGACAGCTTTTCTCCTAAGCTTTCCAATTTTGTTGTTAATTATTATCTGTTTATCTGCTTGGAGGTATTTGACTTAGACATTGGTATTAACAGAACTCAGGATGTAACCCAAGAAAAATGGAGTGGCTTATCATGAAAATGGCAGCCCTGACTAGTGATCCATCATATTATCATGAAACCATAGTTTCCTAGTAAATCTGTTCTTATACCTTTACAACCTGCATATACCTTTGGCCATGGTAAAAGATAAAATCATTGGCTGGAAGAACTTGTAGTGTGGCCTTGCTCATGAAACTTTAAATTTGGTAAAATTTCCAATAGCTCAAGACTCAAGTCTGTTGACTAAAGTTATGACCTATATTTTTATTTTTCTAAGTACTTCAAGCACAAATTACTTCTTAGCTGAGAAAAATATATTTGTTAAACAAGCTTGAAATTTTCTGGAAAGAAGCTTTTACTGTGCTTGACTGTATGTTTCACCTTTAATTTCCCAGTCCTATGTAGTAGAATAGAAGCACATGTAGTCATAAGCACTCTCAATTACTTCTGCCAGGGCAGATTATATATTGTGCCTGTTTTAGCTTTGCTTAATCCTTTTTGGAAAGTGTAGAATTTAATTCTCATCAAAATGGGAAATAATTAACCTAGAAACACAGAATGGTTTAAAAAACATTAGAAAGACTTCAAAAATCCTCTAGTTGCAGACTTCCCAAACACCACCATGGGAAGAAAAGGACACCACCCACTATATCAGAGCTTCATCCAAGTGGTCTTGAATACAGACGGGGTGTTCAAAACTTGTCTGGGCAGCCTGTTCCAGTGCCTCACTAGCTTCTGAGTAAAGAATTACTTCCTAACATCTAATATTAATCTCTCTTCTTTTACTCTAAAATCATTCCCCCTTGGCCTATAGCCATCTCCCCTTGTAAAACCTCTAGCAGACATACTCCTGTTGGAGAAAAAGCTAGTTGTTACTATTTGTGTGTATTCAGTAAACTAAATGGAGACCAAATCCTGCTTGAGGTTTCCGTTTTTGAACTTGTTTGGATCTACCGTTTGCTTTCCGAAATCTGGCAAGGGATCTTCACCTTCTTTCTAGGCAAGTTAACAAAGCTCTTTATCTTCTAATTATACTTTATTCTTTAAGTAAAACTGATCTCTATCTGTAAAAGATGGGGAAATTAATACTCTGAACTGTAATTATTCTTCATAAATTCCCAAAAGAATTGCTGTGGATAACCTCTTCTATTAGGTGGAAACAGTAAGATGTCAGTAGTGTTCTGGTTTTCATATATATACTTTGTTCGAAGGACTCAGTTATATTGTTGCCTTCTTGGTCTCTATGGCATGGATTAAAAAATCACCCTTTTACCCATTCCTTCAAGATCTGAATGTAGTGACCTCATTCTCTATCGTGGAAATATTTAATCCATTCTTTTATTTAGCCTATTCATGCATAATGACTGATTTATTGATATGGTGTGTTTATTTCCAGGTTACTTTAAGTATTTTTCTCTCAAATATTACTTTGCTAAACATATTACGGTACTAAAAATAATTATGTCAGCCAAAAAAGTCAAGGAAACCTAATAACTCATAAATAACTTCTCAAAGGTGGACATTAAATTGCTTTATTTCCACACTTAATTCAGATCTTTTTTCCAACTGTTAAGCAATTCACTGTTTACATAAACTAACTTACTTGATCTAGATGACCAGTTCTAGAAAAGAAAATTATGTGTCTTAATCCAGAGAAACAAATAGAAAAAAATTATGCAGTTTCTAATTTGGGGATGCTGAACAGTTTTCTGTTCAAACTGTATTAATAGAAAAATGTATGTAGCTAAAAAGAACTTGTGCAACTTTTAAAAATGAATCTCAGTTGGTCTGATGATCTGAAAGCTTTGCACTGCATTACTACACAGTTTCTCAGAGTTTTCTCACATGCAGTCACCTTGATCTTTAGGCCACATTTACCCAAGGCCTGTCTGCAGGCATTCGTGCAGATATGCCCTCAGCTCGTCTGGTTCCTCCATCTTCTACTTTCCTTCTTTTCCCTCTCTTTGAAGATCAGGCTATACACTCTTTTTTTTTTATTGAAGCATGAAGCTCTCTCTTAGTCACTCGGAAAAGAGTACTGGGAATTTACAAATATAAAAACTATTGTGAGACTCAGTTTCTCAATTTGTTTCCTAATTCCTATCAACGTAATGTTAATTGAAAGAGTGGTTATTTCATTCTTTCACACAGACAAATATACCCATATTATCATTCTGTGAAAGTGGTTTGCTGCTCTCTGAAGAGACCTCACTATTTCAAGCTGCTTTCCACACGCTGCATTTTCTAGGTCACTGAGAACTCATTAGGTGTCTCAGAGCTGTGTTTGCAGATTCCTAATACTTGTAAGCCTGAAGTAAGTATTCTGTCCAAATGCTGAGAAACAATCTTTAGGCTTCATTCAAATGGCACGTAGTTTGCTGTTATATTTCATTAGACATTATTATATCTGTAAATCTGGAATTAGAAAGTCTAGCCAGAATGGTTGTGGCTTTAATAAAAAAATGAAATCCGCAGATTATGACATTTTAGAAATATTCAAACCAGAATAGTGTGATTCAAAATGAATATACTCTTATATTGCAAATTACAATTTTTTTTTTTTTAATAATTTAGAATACCTCTTCCAAAGTTAATTTCAGTAAATTTTATTAATGCTGAGGGCACATTTGGAAGTCAGCTTTCAGTCAAAGACATTAGATTACAAATCCAAGTTATAAACATTTTTCAGAATATATAAAAAAGTTTCTGGTTCTTTGGTCACTGAATATGCTGTAGTTTATGGGGGAATTTCCTCCATTATTGCAATTGCTGAACATTAAATTTAGAATTTAGATTATGTTCTGAATTTATATAGTCCCTATAGAATTAAAACTGCACCATGTAAAAAAATTTCTGTATTCAGACTTAATCAAAGATGAAAAGGATGAAGCAAGCAATCAGCATAGCCATTCAACAGAACTGGGTATTGTACACTCAAGAATGGCACCAGGAACCCCCATGGGGAAGTGACAGGATGAGACTAGGAAATGTTTGTGACTAACAGGATACAAAAGTTCTTTCACTTTCTGATGTAAACAGGTTCAAATTAGCCACAGTATAGAATTTCCCCTGGGGGTCACCTGAATATTTTATCAGGAGAATTCTAGAAAGAGGACTGAAAATCTAGCATGTCTTCTAGTGCCCAACCACAGGTAAAATAAATTGATTACACTTCTCTTGGTTTCAGAGGTTTGTAGATAACAATTTATATTTCTGAATTTCAGCATGACATTGAAAATGTAAGCTGTTGCAATAGCAACTTACATTTTAGAGGCTGTTCAAAATAAAGTTGAGGAATCTCTTCACAGCATTGACTTTCAAATCCTAAAGTATAGAAAAGATAATTTGTACTACCTGCTATCATCAAAGAATAGAACTTAAATATAATGTCGTTGTAAATTGCTCTCTATCCATTTTAAAGCATAATTGGTTTTTTCATCATATTATGTTGTTTTGGAAAGCATACAGTGCTAATTCACAGCAGTATTTAAAGTATAATGCAGTATCATCAACTTTAATTGAACTCATCAGACTGCTAACTAACTTAATTCAAAATTTCACATACACTTATATAAACAGAAATATATATTAAGTTATATCTGTAGAAAATACTTCAATTATAAAAACAGACAAGGAAATTACTATGATTCACTTTTTTTTTGTGCAGTCTTGCATTTGAAAATATAGTGACTGTTAAAAGCATGTGTTCACCTGGTGTCAATTTGTAGCAAAGGACTTTGTGAAAAGGAATTGGTATTACTTGAAAATTCATCTGTGTCATTGGAAGGAATGCTGCATATTCTGGAGGTGGTAGAAGGTAGCCATAACTATGAATGCACAGGTCTTTGAGCTTTAGAGAAGCTGGAATCAGATTCAAGCTCTCAGTCTGTAAGTCTTGTATGAATATAAAAAGCACAGATTCTATACCAAGGAAACAATGCTCTTGTAAACACAAATGGAAATCTCTATGAATCTCATCTTGGTTACACACAAGGGGGGTGTATTCTCCACTGAAGTCTAATGGGATGTGCATCGAGGGGAGAATAATATGCACCATTGCCTTGTTCACTAACAGGTGAAGGGTAATATAGATGAAATTGGAGAACTAATGGGCAAGACAGTTCCATTAGCATATACACGGCGGTTTCACATTTTGCAGCAAAGTAAAGGCAAAGTAGCGGCATAAACCAAGGAAAGATTAAGTCTAAGACCTGCTGTCGATGTGATGAAAACAACTTGACATTTGAGTGTTTCAAGTGCTGGTTTATCACATGAGTGGCTCAAATGATTACTTTCTCTGTAGACTCTCACAATGAGAGAACCTGAAGGATCTGCACACCATATCAGATATGGTGCAAAAGAAATGTTCAACTGTATAAATTTGGAGATACGGCATGGAGTTGTCATTATTTTGCACTTTTATAGTAAATGACTGAAGGGAGCCACCTGCCTAAAGGAGTAGTGTGATTTTTTTGCTAAAAAGTAAACCAGTCAATCAATTGATTGATCAATATTTCAAAACCTGAATCAATTCAAGGCTCATGTTGATGTTGTTTTAGCATTGTAAAATTCAAAGGTTCACAGTACGTACAGACACGCTTTCTTTTCTTCCAGTTCAGGTGTAAAGCATTTTTTTCATTCCTCCATAGATATCCAAGAATTAATTGCTCTTAAATGAGGCAATTCAAATACATACCATATGATGTTTTAAAAGTGTTTCTGAAACTTTTTAATGCTGTGAATGGATCTTTGGTATCTTCCATCTGGAGAAACACATATTTTTCAGTGTTCTCATGTAAAAAAAAAAGGTCTTGCAGAACTGCTGATCAAAGATAATCATGCTCCAAAAGTAAGACATCCCAAAACAGCAATAATAACAAAAATATTATATATAGCTCTATATATGAATCAAACATATATAAGAGCTGTTGTATTACTATTGAATAACTCCAGAAGATCTTTAATCTCCTTTAAACTGGTTAACAATGCATCTGTGAGAAATTAGATGTCTTTCCTTTATATTGAAAATAACAGAAAAACACCTGCATAGGAATCTTAGTATTCAGTGATTTCAATCAAAAGCTGTGTATTCTTTTCTCCTACAAGAGAATTTACATGAAATCACCTTTGTATCTTTATCTTCTGATAATACATTATGTTTTCTAGAAATGTTTTCTAGAGGTAAAGAGGAAATGAAAAGTCCCTTGGTTGGACCAAAAGTTTATAACATTCAGTATGCTGTCATTGTGGCAGTACTCAGTAGTTCTCTTTCACTATGGACATGAATGACAGCTGTATACAGTAAAATATCTGTCTACTGTCAGGGCCTACATAATCATAATTAACACAATTCTTCCAAGTTGAATAGTCAGCATAATGCAAGGTATATAGACCTTTAAGATTGAATCATTTGACTATAGGAGATCTGTTCTATAACTGTGTTGCATTGAAAGAATGATGATGAAGTAAATTATTTAACAAAGTGAGTTTTCAAAAAAGGTGCACTGATTTCATGTAAATAGGTCTTACTAGGTTCGCATTAAAATATTTTTCATTTTAATATAGAAAATATTTTTAAAAGCAGCAAATCTCAATCCTGATTAACACAAACAATTTTCATTAAGCTTTTTTAGTTTGGAAAGCCACTGTTTTTTAAGCTGGAGCAAATTCTTGGAAAAAAACTAATTTAAATTTTTAAAAAAATTTTTAAATTCCTATTTATGTTCTTATTTCTTTTCTAGAAAAAAAAAACTGATTGTTTTGCACTTTGCACAAAACTGTATGGGGTTGTAATTATATGGGGTTATTTTTGTGCTCTATTAAAATTTTTACCAGTGAAAGATATGTTTTGCTAGATTTATGTTAACAGGAAGTACTGCAATCTATATTCTACCTTCTTAGAAGGTAGAATATAGATTCTTAGCAGCCACAATTATTACTGGGATATAATACTGCAGAGGACAGCTTGAGCAATAGCTTTGCTCTATAACACAAAGCTGGAAGAGTTGTGAAGTAAAAAAATCAGTATTCCAGAGGAAGATTTCAGAGGGTCTAAACCTCTGAAACTATTTTATTTTTTGCTAAGCAATGTGGTAGTCCAGTTATTCCTGTGCCTTTGGAGGACAATATGTTCATAGGTGTGAAAACCTGTTCTTTTGCTCTCTGCTCATGTAGCCAAACCATTTTCTTCACAGAAACTAAGAAGGGTGCAGGTATGAAATATTCTGATTATCATTTCATGCTGAGAAGGAGTACTAGATCTTTTAGACCTATTTGATTTGGACTTTCCCTGCAGCACCTGTCTATCTTTGCTAGCAGTATTACGAAATTTTAGTAAGCTTTCTGTGCCTAAAGGCAAATTGAACTTGCACACAACAGGAGCAGGTTTTAGTCACCATACATCATGAAGACTGAACTGGGGAGGATCCACTTCAGTGTAAGTGAAAGTTTTACAATATTGCCAAGCTGACACCACTGTTAAGCTGACTGCAGTATACAAATTTTCTGCTGTTTCCATGCTCCTTTACTGATAGAAATATAGTGGTCCTTGTCATGGGGAGCAGAGTGGGGCTACCCACAGAGTGGTGGGCACTGAGCAGATGCAGCTGGTTGGGGCCATCTAACAGGTCCCTTGATGTCAGGAGACAACTGGGGAGGTGGCAGGGAATGAGGTGCAGGGTAATGTTCATTCCTGGGGCAGTAGTATTTCTTTTCAGTTATGAGACCAGGTGCTCCATCAGCAGCATAAACTGCCTCTAAATGTAGTTTTCTTTCCAAATTATTCTGTTCCAAACTGGAAACCCTGGGGGTTTTTTTCAAAGAAAATACAAGAATGCAAGGAAAAAATAAAGAAAATGTACATCTACTTGTTAATAGAAATAGTGTTTTGAACTTGCTTCCTTTCTGTATGAAGTGTTCCAGGCTGCAAAATTGTATCAAAAGTATTTGTGTTTCTTGTGCTCCTATTCCAGTGGCACTATGAACAATTTAACCAGATGACCCATATTTTCTGTGATTTTTTTTTTGTTTCTTAAAAACGCTGTCACTCTTAATGCCTTCAATGTGTGCATGGTAAAAAATATAATCCTTTCTGCAGTCAGAGAAGTTGTATCCAGAGATAAAATAGACCACAGGTTTTCACAGTATGTTATTAAAGGAGCACAAATCCTCTTTAATAAAGGTAAATACAGTACACTCATTGTAGTGAAAATTAATATTAAGATACTTTAAAATAAATATTTTTTTTAATGCACGGAAGATGGCATTATCAGAATGTCATCTGATAATGGCCTGAGTTTTGAAGTGACATTGATAGAAAAGACAGGTTTTTTTGACCAAAAATTTCTCAGAGACTAATGCATAACCTTGCAGGACAGTAGCTATAATCATCTTTAAATCACAATCATACTGTGCATGTACAAAATATTTTCACAGGTTTTCTTTACATATCCTCTCTTGCAGCCTAGAGAGAGACAGGCATAGGTCCAATTGAGTGGCTGGATTTTTAGCTTCCTGCCATTAACCACAGTCTCCTGCTATCACGAGCATCCATGTCACATAATCCCTTTCATCAGTACAGAAAGCTAGTCACAGTTCCCTAATTCTGAGGTCAGTTCTGCACCAGCACCATCCTCGATTAGAACAGCTGGGGGTAGAAGTGGTCTAATTTGTACCTTCTTATCCCAGCTCCAGAGAGGTTAGACAGTGCAGCCCACTGTGGCCACCCCCTGCAGAAGCACTTCTAGCAACCCTACACACTGTACTGTGTGTATTAAAATGTGTTTCATAAAAAGACAACTTCCTCTTTGCTGTCATTGCTCACCCAGTTTTCCTGAGCCAAACTGTGATTCTAGTGAAGTGAATGGAAGGTACTCTATGACTAGGCTTGCTATTTTTATTACTGGAATGTCTCAAGCTAATATGAAACCCATAGACCAACTGACAGTTCGGGTGTAACAATCACCTGCATTTCATTTGGAGGAAGACAGGTGGTTTTGCTGCAGAATTACCTGTAATATGGCATCATATTTATTTTCTTTAGTAATTTTTAAAAATGTATTAGATATGCCTATTCTATGAAATTGAACTTAGGGAAATACTTGTCAGAAAGAATTCTAACTGCAGGCATTCTGCCAGTTCTCTCATCTGAGACCAGGGGGCTTATTCATTCCTGCCCTTGCACTGCTGACAGTCATCCATACATATAGTGTGAAGAGTGCCCTCTGTTTAAAAATTCAACATATATGGTTTGCTAAAATACACCCTATTTCCGTTTGCTCTGTGCAAAGTTGAATGATTAAGGAATGTCAGAGACTGTGGAGACTTGCACTTCATGTTTTCCAGCATGTATTTCTGTTGGCAATTTCAGAGCAGGTAGTGTGGAAATTCACTAAAACAAACCAGAGTGTGAACTTACATAAATCTGTGGTAATACTAAACTGGAAGGGTTTTCTTGACATCAGCATAAAAACCATAAATAAAATTTGTTATATTTGTGTCTGACATTTTTTTCCAAATAGCTGTTTTAAAAATTCTTGCATTTATTGTTCCTGAGAAAGGGAGTTCATAAAAAAGTGATTGACAAGAGACACAAAACACTTATTTTGTTCAGATAGTCACATCCAGGATTTTAATTGCAAAGTTAGAGAATTAGCTAGGCAACAGGCCTTATTGACCTTCCTCCTGATTATACTTGACCATAAACACTTGATTCCTAGAGCATCATCAAGCTCTAGACAATCAAAACAGCCCCAAATGTACATAATTACATGTACATACTCTTCATCACCTCTCCTTCCTTTCCTGCCCCTTCTGAAGTGATAAAGTGTATATCCTAAAGTGATAAAATGTATATCATATATATATATTAATATATATAAACACACAAGGATGTGCTGAACAGACATAACAAATGCAGACATAACACAGTTTCAGCTGTGTTGAACTCATGCCACTGTGAATTTTTGTGAGACTCAAGAACAGAAAAAAAGGTTCTTTGCTAGGTTGAAAGCCTGTTCTGAGTATGTGTGTGTTCTTTCAGATACTTGAGTCTTGTCAAATCCTAGATCTTCCTTTTTCCTTCATCTCAGCCCTTTCAGTGTAGATGGAATGAGCTTTCACAGTGAAATGAAAAATCCAAACCTATGAAAAGACATATAATGCAACCAAAGCCAATTCTAGAGATCTTTTTATAAAGTATTATATACTATTTTGTTGTTACATAAAAATATGTGTATGTTATGCCAGTAATTAATCTTTGTTCTTTTTTAAACCTCAGATTCCAGAATTTCTATATTGAGAATTGGAAAATTAGTAAAATCTTAACTTGATTGGTTTTTACAACATATATTGAGAATGCTTATATGTTAAGGGTATCTAGAGTTAGGTATTTGCAAGGAATGTTAATTACTGTTTATTTATTTACAACACATATAAAGGTCACGTGCGGGTTTTTTTTAAAAAAGTAAAGACATTACAAATGCTTATTCTAAACGAAAAGCAATGAGACTTAAAATAGCTAGATAATTTTTTTAATTATTTACATTATAAAAACAGAACTTAAAGTGGGAAACTGGCTTTATAAAATCATACTCATATAATGAAGGAAAAATCAGGTAGTGATTCCTCTTAAATTCTAATTTTATTAAATAGTTTAAAATAAATGTTTTTGTACATAGCCAGTATTGAGTGTAATTGCTTTAAAATGCTGACAAACTAGAAAAAGTTGTATCTCCATCACACAAAATTCTTCCCATCAAAGCTTATTTGGCAAATAATAGAAGGGCTCAGATGCCAGCTCTCTCTTGTTTTATAAATCCTTTGGCAAGTAAATGTAATAGTTTCATTTTTTGGTGTTACTTATTGATAATCAGTAAAATAGAATATAATGGAAAGTGGGAAAGGAAAGAAGAAGAATATGCAAATCCTAAAGACCCATCTTTAAATTATTGCTCAATGTGTTTTTCTTCAATCAATGTAAATGTCAAATAATGTTGTATAATGTCACTGAAAAAATACAACAGCAATAACAGAATCAGAGATTAATGTCTTGAATGTGTGAAAACTTTAGGAAAGCTGATAAATAGAAAAAGAGGAAAGAGTTATCACAAATTAAAAATAGAAGACAGAAATTTAAATGAGATTCAAAGGTCAATTTAAAGCATATTTTTAAGGAGCTCTTTATCATATTGCTCATCCCTCACAAAAAGAATTCAGTTACAGGTTCTTTTTGTAATACTTTACACATAATTCTGATTTCTAGTAGAAATGTCATAATCTGGTTATGCTTTTATAAGCAAGAAAATTGGCCAGAAATGTGTGGGACAATAAAAAGTTTTTCAAATATATTAATGGCAATAGGCAGTGTAAAAATAACTGTTACAGGATGAGGATGGTCACCTCCCAAACAGGGGCAAGGACCAGGCAGAGGTGTTTAATGCATTCTTTGCCTCTGTCTTCAACACAGATGAGGAAACAAGAGGGTTTCAGTGCCATGAGGTGACAGGAGTGTCTAAAGGAGGCCAACAAAGATGTTGGAGGGCCTTAAGGGGAAGCCATATGAAGAGAGCTGAGGTCACTTGGTCTGTAAAGCCTGGAGAAGAGGAGGCTGAGGGGAGACCTCAGTGAACTCTACAGCTTCCTTGTGAGGGGAAGTAGAGGGGCAGGCACTGTTCTCTTCTCTGTGGTGACAGTGACAGGACCCAAGGGAATGGCATGAAGCTGTGTCAGGGGAGGTTGAGGTTGAAAAGGTTCTTCACCCAGCGGGTGGTTGGGCACTGGAACAGGCTCCCCAGGGAAGTGATCACAGCACCAAACCTGACAGAGCTCAAGCAGCATTTGGACTATACTCTCAGGAATGGTGCAATTCTTGGGGCTGTTCTGTTCAGGGTCAGGAGTCTGACTCAATGATACTTGTGTGCCCTTTCCACCTCAGTCATTCTGTGATTCTTTGAAAAGGATAGCAAGGAGGGAAAAAAAATAAAATATAAAGACATGGTATAAGCAAATCAAAGCTCTGATGTTGTACTTACCATGGTCCAGGAGGAGGCAGATGAGATAGAGAAATTATTAACCCTGCTTATATGGCAGTACTTGTTGTATGTGTTTTAATTTCTCACCACTGTCTCACTCTTTTTTACAATGGAATGCCCATATAGAATTTGCTGTGTTTTCAGCTAATTGTTGGTTGCATAGTAATGTTATATGATTCTGAGAAGTTACTGCTTTCATTAATGATAGAACTGCTCATTATGAAATATTTGAAGGTGGTGGATTTGTCTTGTGCTATTTCTCTTTTTTGTAGACATAAAAGTCTGAACTTCTGAGACAAAATTTTTACTATTCCTACCCTCATCTACTCAGAACTAAAATTGGAACAACAACTTTCTCCTCTGCAGTGGTAGCTCAGGAATATGGTTGAAACCATACTAATTAGAATGAAATTGGTGCTTAAGTGTTGAGTATAACTATCCTTACTCTCCATAATACCTGTGGGTAATTTTTCTACGATTTTCATTTTGTAAGAACTCTCATCAGCACAAGAGTGCTCAGCAGAAGGAAGAGATCAGCTGCATCTGAGTTTCTGTTTACATCCTAGCAGGCCAGAGTCCAACCATCTTAAGGTCAGACAGTCTTAATCATTAGAAACTACTTTCTCCCCTCAAACTCTTTTTTTTTTCTGTGATAAACACACAGAAAAAAAATTGCTTTTTTCTTACATGACTACTCATAGATCTTACTACAGCTTATAGATCATGTCCTAGTAAACCATATTAAGGGTAGGTTAAGAGTGGTGCCTGGCAGAAAGGGAATATGACATTTTTAAGTCCACACAGATGAGCTAACAACGCAAACATAGGTCACTGGTGTTCTGACATAACCACTATGTGTTCAAGGTTGAGATGACATGTATTTTAGTCAGCTAAGTAATAAGCCCAGCAAGATGCAGTCTGGACAACGCTCCTGAATTGTATCCTCATTACTGTCTTTTTCTTGCTTTGAGCTCTGACAGTGCCTTGTTTAAACATAGTGCTAATCCAAGAGCTTTACAGAACAGAGAATCACAATGTTGTGCCCCTCTGTCCTTCGCTAGCATTATACTCTTTGCAGTCTGCTGCAAAGTTCCAAACTTTACACCATTTGTGCTGCATAAAATACATCTGTGCAGAGGAAAATACATCTTGAGGTTTCAATATTCCATCTGCCTGAAGAATTCATATAAATAGTGTAGTGGTTTTGAAAGAACAATTTAAATAGTTTGTCTTAAATTTCCTTACTCTCGAATGTCATTCTTCTCTATGCTTTGTGATTGTCATAATGACCACAATGCATTTTTCAATTTACATCTTATGTCTTAGAACATGATCACTAAGTCTCCCTTTTTTTTGTTTTCCAGAGGGTCACTGTCTTTCAGGGTGAAGGAAAGAAAGTTGTTTTAATTTTAGGTATAGGTTCAATTTCAGGCTTCTCAACTGTACCTGTTCCTTTTAATGGGAATTATATGCACATATCAGAGAAAATAGGTACTTAAATATCTGTTTTGATTGGCTGGATCTCTTTAAATAATTTATATACAACTGTAATCACAATATTTCTTGTCTGATGAGCTTTTATGCTTGATTCAATGATGGGGAAAAAAACCAATAGGCTAAGTTGTTGATAGTAACTCCCAGGGAAAATATTCTATACTAAAGGATTGCTACTGTAAGTATTGAAAATCTTGAAATGTTTGAAAAATTGAAATTATAAAACCACCCAAGGAAACTATTGTGTGTAATCACCATCGTCTTTTTCTCACAGCTTGACTCTATGACAGTTTGATGGGTTTATTGCAGTTGGCATGGATTGCTTTGGCTGAACTAAATGGCAGCTATCTCACATGCCCTTGATTGTGTTCAAACTAATCAGATGCTTTTGAAGTGATGGCTTTTGTGTGGTTTGAGGAATGATGCATTTTAAAACTGATATATCAAGACATTTTAAAGTAAAGGTATTCCAACAAGACCTGTATTGTCTCAATGAAACCCTACTGGGATCTATCTACCTCTCTCTTCAGTAACTCAGGGGCAAAGATTAGGTTAGTTCTTTGTTATGACAGTATGAGTCTTTGCTGTTTTTTAAAAAATTATATATTGCTTAAAATTACCATCTTATTATAACCAAATTAATTCTAAGCCAGATCTGGAGATCCTCAGCACAAATTCTGTTACACTGACTAAAATATAATTGGCTTAAATGACAGTTAAATAGTGACTGGGGATGTATTTAAAAAGTCACAAATTTTACAGGGAGAATTCTTTTATTGAGGAGATTTAATGTTAATGTATTTAATGAAATATTTTTCTCCACTTTGTTTTGAACAAAGCTTCTGCTTATAGACAGATATAGATAAACAGAATGTAGACAGTACATACCCTTTGATAGCTACAACATAATGCATATAAGAAGAGAAGGGGTTCCTCTCAGCTACTTCCTGTGAGATAAATGTATTGAATGTCCTTTTTCATTGCCTGGAGGGTGATATATTTAGTCCCTCACAAAATAAGGGCAATATGATTAGCCATCACTTAGATTAATTCGTTTCCATCAATCTATCAGCTTGAGCGGCTAATATTTACATGTAATGCACTTAGTGTCTGAAGTTTGTATTATGCATAGTCAGTAATGATGGAAATGGTTTGCATTTTCTTCTTATGTAGCAAAATGGTATAATATGCCTTAAATGCTTAGTCCAGTGTGGCTATTAAATGTCTCAGGTGATGTAGCATCATCTGTTGGAAAAAACTGCTTCTCAATGCAGTGTGATACCTTCTTCTGTGATCAGCCTCCTTGATAGTAATGGAGGTAGGATGACATGCTACTGTACAACCAACCAACAGACTGTCATTGGCATCATTTTCCTTTTCTTTGTCTATAGCGTTTAGTCACTTACATCTCATTGTGTTTAGATATATCCCCTCTAAAGTACCTTCTGTTTAAACATGTCTGTTTCTCTTCAGGAAATTAATGTAAGTAGTAATTAAAAATTGAATCATCATGAGAGGAATCACTTCTTTTCCCTAAATTCCTTTCTTTATGGAGTCCCTGATGTATTATGGCCGATACAACACACAACCCACTTTAATATGTTCCCCTTGTACTAATCCCTTGCTTCTCCTTTGTTCGATAGAAGTGGAAAAAGTCACAGTCTTGCTTGCTGCTTCTTTGGCCACTCCTCAGTCCCCATTGTCCACATAGACAAGGCTGTAGCATTTCCTGTTCTTTTTCTTAGAATCTTTATTGTTGAGAATCTTTGATGAAGATATGTGTCATGGAAGACTGGACTAAGACTTCCCTGGGTAGCTGCCTTAGTATAAATGACAAGTTAAAATTAAAATATATACTTGTATAGAATATGCAATTAGATTTCAATCTCTCCAGTGCTGGAATATGTCTTTCCCTCTTTGAAATCCCTCTAATTTGCAAAAACCTTAACCTACAGCTGACCTAATCTCTCTGTTCATGTCATTAGAATAATTTCAAATCTCTGCAGATAAGTCAAAATGCTGTGTCTATTCTAGTACTGCCAGACACTGCCCTTACCAGGTTATCTGTGAATTCATTTTCCCTGCTTCTGAGGAGAATTGGTTACATTCTCCCTTACTAGATATCAGATCAGAGTGACTTTTGCTAATTGCTGCTCAGTATCAGAGCTGACAATGGTAAAAATTAAATGGGTAGACAGAAAAAGAGCAAGCGACAGTAAGCAGTGAGCAAGTATCAATGGTAATTACAGCTTGGTTCCAGCATCTATTTTATTAAAGGTAATGGAAAAAACGGGGCAAGTGTTTAAGGGCTCAAATATGGCAATTACCTTTTTCCTTCTCACCCTAAAGATGTGTCACTTGGTTTTCCTTCTTTTTTCCTTTCCTTTGATTTTCTTCCACCTCCCAGTGAATCCTCTCAAAAATATATTGAGACCGTTTATGGGCCCTGTGTCTTACATTTGAAACAAAAGTAGAAAGATTCTTCTGTATTGTAGGTTGGGGATCATCATCCCAATGCTCTTTGCCTCAATTTAGATGGCTTTAAAGGTGTGTGTTCATACATAGTTAAGGAAACTCAAATTCCTCCAAAAGGAGACTTCAGCATCAACCCTACTTAAGTGCAGGGCTTGAATTCCCAGTGGAATCTGGGAATAAGGCTGAGCAAGAAGCAGGGGTATTACATACTGAAGTACCAGCAGACACCTTCCTCGTTAAAGGAAAAAAAATAAAATTAAAATTCTACTCTCTAAGAAAAATTAGATATTTACTTCTGTAAATTATAGTTAGGTTAACATAATAAGATATATAATCTTGTAAGTAAGAGTTATAGTAAGGGTGGTATCTAGCCCTCCAGCATGACTTCCATTTGTATCAGTTCTATTTCTTGGGGTTT